>NC_092803.1:55778983-56392316 GCF_040954645.1 Diabrotica undecimpunctata
TAAACTTTGGTATTTGCATTATTTCTCTGTAGATCACTGATGATTGAAAACGTGTAATGTACTCGTAAAAACAACATCGTTCATTCTTATCATCAGTTCATCTTTGTACTATACTACAACCAATTTAATTTATTTAGAAACATCTGCCTAAAGCAACTTATCAATGTTACTGAAAATTAAACAATAAAAATACGTAGTGTACCGTAAGACTTTGTAGATGATTCGTTATATCAACATTGATAGCAGATATCTAATCGTTTCCTGTCCTGTATTTTATTAATTTGCCTATTTATAAATCTTTATTACTATGTAAGTGTTAAAATGTTTAAGGTAATAGTGAGGTTAACAAACCAATAATATGCCGATTTTTAAATTAACAGGTAAATATTATTTATTCTTTGAATTTTCAATCAATGCTTACTTATTAAGGGATATTTTAACGAAAGAAATCAAAATGATACCAGAACTTAGCATTTTGATTACTTTTTGACCTACATTATTCGATATAAAATCAATATCTATCTTTGTACTTTCAGAGATTATCATCTAAACCTTGTTCTAGCTTATTATGGGTCTTCCCTTCCATTCTTCTTTGTTTTATGTTTTAGCCGGTCAACTTAGCTTGAAAAATAATGGTCAAATAACAAAAATTCGGATACAGCTGAAATTTGATAGAGATCTTGGGTACGCCGTTAGAAATAAAATACCAAAATATACCATCGATTCCATGCCTGATTAAAAAGTTGTTCAAAGTCAAAATTTACGGTTTTTTTTATTGTTCTCGTAAACGGTAAGTTATATCAAAAACATAGTTGAGATAAAAATTGTAGATAAAAAAATAATCTACAAAAATTGTCTGTATACGTTTTTACTAAGAATCGCCATTTCTGAAATTTCCGATTCTAAAAGTAGGCGAGGAAACGAAGCACTACTACGAAACTACCAATTTTCCGTAGCAAGATGGATCGTTGTGAAACTTTTTGCATTCGATTCGGGAAGGGTCAGGAAAGTTGTGTGAACTAAATTCATGGTGGTAAAATAAAAAAATTTGCAAAATGCATAGAAAATGAAAATTTTGCAACTAAGAAAATATCGACAGGAACGAGTTAATTTTGTTACTCGGGGGTTTTCGAGGTCGCTGAACACGAATTTTATGATAGTGATGATCCTCGGGCTACTTGGAGCCCAGTGTGAACCTCGTCTCCTGGACTTTTATGTTATTTTTATTCGAAATCAGGGATAATATGCAATGTATCTGTGCCCAGCGTGGACTTCGCCTCCTGAAGTTTTTTGGTAATTTGTAATATTTCGATGAAGTGTGGTATCAAATAAGAGTTAAAATATTATTTCTTCAGTATTAGTATCCACATAATATTAATCTAATTGACAAAATAATTTAAAGCTCTATGTTAGTTTAATTTTAAACTCATAGCACGACCTAGGAACGAAATCTGAACTAGCAACTGAGATTTGAACCTATTGAGTCAATCATAATATGACAAACTAATATACATTCACCGGCACCAAAAACGGAGCACTTGCATTTTTAAAATAAAAACTTAAAATTTTAATTCTCTTTAAACTTTTATTATAGTAACGTAAACACAAACGAAACAAATTGTTTTAAGTAATTTCTAATAAAACTTAAGTGGTTGTACGAAAAAAAATGCATACAAAATCAGAAATATAGAATACACTATTCTTATCACTTTTAAAAGTGCAAAGGTAGCTGTTGGTATTCCATGTTTATTCTTTTGTTCTTGTTGATGTGAGTAAACTGTCCAGTCAAATCAAGTTTCAAACACAATTTGAAGTTGAATTGCGTTGATTTAATCTCAAGAATTATGGTTGTAAATCCCGAAACAGCGGCTGCTATTGTTGAGTTGCTTTATAACGGAAGAAGTGAGCGATATGTTACTCAAAAGTATAAAATATATAATAGTACTGTGCACCGTATTTTTATACGTTTCATGGCAACCGGAGCTTACACTAGACGACCTGGAACCGGTCCCCAACGAAGAACTAGTGCCCGTGATGATCGTTTCATCCTCTTACAAAGTCTACGAGATCGTCGTGCCACGGATGTACAAATCCGAAATCAACTTCAGTACGTTCGGAATACTAACGTAAGTGAACGAACAATTAGACCATGGCCTGAAGAAGCAGATTTAAGCAGTCGCAGACCTGCAACAGGCCTACAACTTCTCAGGCGCCATCGAGAGGCGCGGCTTCTGTTTGCCAAAAACCATGCTCGTTTTACTGTAAATAATTGGAGGCATGTTTTATTTACCGATGAGTCCAGGTTTACCTTGCGGTCTCCAGATGGCCGTGAGAGAATATGGCTAACATCACATGAGCGTTTTGCAGAATGTACCTTCAGTCCTAGGGTAGGCTATCAAGAGTAGGCTATCAATTATGGTGTCGGTTGGAATTTCTCTAGGGGCACGTACAGAATTGTACATCGTTCCGAGTGGTTCCATAACAGCTGCCAGGTACATTGGTAAAATACTTAACAAGTTTTGTTGTGCCTTATGCTGGTTTTGTTGAAAATGACTTTGTTTTGATGCATGATAATGCCAAGCCTCATAGTGCGAGAATCACTCAACAGTTTTTTAATGAAGTAAACGTCCCTTTAATGGATTGGCCAGCATTGTGTCCAGACGCAAACCCAATCGAACATGTTTGGGACATGCTCGGGCGAAGGATGCAAAGTCGTGTTCCTGCCCCTTTAACCTTAAATCAGTTACAATAAGCAGATGAATGGGAACCCCAACAGGACATTTTTTATTTGATTTTAGGCGTGCCAAGAATTCAGGCAATAATTCGAGTACATGGAGGAAACACAAGTTTTCATTAATTGAGCGTCATTTTGTTACAACATTTAATTACTGTTTTTCCTTAATTTTTCAATTGTTATCTACTGAAACAGTTCTTTGTTCAAAAGTTAAATTTTTATTAGAAATTACTTAAAACAGTTTGTTTCGGTTGTGTTTACGTTATTATAATAAAAATTTAAAAAGAATTAAAATTTTTAAGAATTAAGTTTTTATTTTAAAAATGCAAGTGCTCCGTTTTTGGTGCCGGTGAGTGTATTACATGATTTTGTTCTTGAAACGATACGTTTAATTAATATTACTATACTAATAATATTAATTACATATTATATTAATACATATTAATTACATATATACAGGGTGAGTCATAACTATTGGGACATATACTAAGCACAGGTTATTTGGACCAAAATATGGCTATTGGGCCAAATATGCCTTAATAAAATGTTGCTGAGAAAAAAGATACAGGGTGTTAAAGTTAATTTTTGTTTTTCGTTTTTTGCTAATAGTTTCCCTGTATATTTATAAATTGCTATCAAAATTGGCACAGAGGCATAATCTTAGACAAGAAATAGTATTTTATTTACAATTCCACTATCAAATACCAAACTAATAAACAAAGTTGCAACTAACATAAGGTTTTCGTTTTGACGATAAATCAAAACTAAACACACTTTAACTTATCTCACAGATCTCACAAAAACTCAAACTAAATGTTCTACATGGTCTCCTCCGATTTCTATGCATTTTCTAATTCTTTTTATAAAGGATTTTCGGACGTTAAAAAAAATATTATTCTGTCCCCTTATAAGATTAGCTGCATTTTGAATGTATCTCCTGATCTCCTTTGAATCTGAAGTTCGTCTCGTGTATTAATTTCATTGGCATAAACTAAGGACTTCATATGTCCCCAAAAATAAAAATCTAGCGGGTTGTACTCAGGACTTCTTGATGGCCATTGAAAATCACTGCCTCTGCCAATCCATCGTTGAGGAAATACGTCATTAAGATGATTTCTAACAGCTAATGAAAAATGAGGTGGCGCTCCATCCTGCATAAACCACATTTTTCTTCTTACATCCAGTGACAGATCATCTAAAATATCACTAAGAGTATTTTCCAAAAATAATAAATAAGAATCTCCATTTAAATTCGGAGGAAGAACATAAGGCCCTAGTAGTTGGTCGCCGATAATGCCACACCAAATATTCAATTTAAACTCATGCTGAAAAGGTCTAGCTTTAATAGCATGCGGGTTTTCTTCTTCCCAATAATGACTATTTCGCCAATTAAAAACCCCTCGTCTGGTAAAAGTTGCTTCGTCGGTGAACATAATATTCTTAATAAAGTGTCTGTCATTGCGATGTTTTTTCAGAATACGTTGGCAAAACTGTAACCGTCGTGGAAGATCTGTTGGAAGTAAATTTTGAACAGGAGTGAAGTGATAGGATGGAGGTTTTCTTTTTTTAGAATTCTAACAATAGACGACTGACTTACTCCTGTTGCTGCTGATAGATGTCGTGAACTTATTTCAGGATTTTCATCTGCTTGATTAGGTGTGATTTGTTTCGGTCGACCACCCCGATTTTTAGTGTGAAATGACCCAGTTTCACCTAAACTACGATATAATCTTGCAAAAGTTTTGTGATTTGGTTGCCTTCTGTTTGCGTATAACATTCCATACCTTCTGGCTGCCGAGCGACCGCATAAATTTTCTTGTGCGTATACGCAAATCATATCTCGCATTTCTTCATTAGTAAAATGATTGTGACGAGGCATTTCAATCAAAAAAAGTAATGATTACTTTTAAAAAATGCAACATTACACTACACTGTCACATCAAAAATAATTTACTCTGAACAAATGACATTTACCAACAACAATTATCTGACAGTCCAAAGCATACTTTTCATAAATGAAATAATATTTGAAATCCTTTTTTAAGACTCTAAGCAGTTCGACTGCGTTTTTATCGAAAACGGTTGAAATTATCATGTTTAAACAAGAGTACCAATTTTACGTAAAAATGATGTTTACGTCATATTTTCTAATAAAAATTACTAAAAAGTTTCATCAGAAAAAGTTTAGACCCAATTTGATCATTAGAAATGATCCACGTGGCGCCCTCTATGACAAAACGTAAAATTGTAAATAAAATACTATTTCTTGTCTAAGATTATGCCTCTGTGCCAATTTTGATAGCAATTTATAAATATACAGGGAAATTATTAGCAAAAAACGAAAAACAAAAATTAACTTTAACACCCTGTATCTTTTTTCTCAGCAACATTTTATTAAGGCATATTTGGCCCAATAGCCATATTTTGGTCCAAATAACCTGTCCTTAGTCTATGTCCCAATAGTTATGACTCACTCTGTATACATTATGTAATAATACTATATTACATAAATACGATTTTTTTCGCAAAATTGCTTTATGTTAGTTTATATTTTTATTTGATTTACATGCAATATTTCATATGCTGGTTTTTCTACGTAGATCGATTTCATAAGACGACTTCACGCAAAAGTTGAGCGATTCTCCGAAAGTGACTTTTTTGTTACGAAAACGTGTCATTTTATTTTTTTAAAACTTTTTATAACAACACCGGATCGATTTGGCTAATTTTGATTTTAAAATATTTGTATAAAATAAAATATACTAAATTATTAAAATAAAGTAAATTGAATAAAATAAATCAAATAAAATAAAATTAAGTAAAATCGAATAAAATCAAATAAATTAAATTAAAAATCATGGTTCCGTACGTAGACGATAAGAATGCTGTGCTTCCCCCAGAATACAACAAATCATTTTTTGATTAATTTTTAAAACCATTATCTATCTATACGATACGTTTGTTGGCTATGATAACTCCTAGCGTCACCTAGGAACGAAATCTGAACTACTAACTGACATTTTAATTGATGATTCAAATATCCTTACTCGGAAATTTTATTACTCCATCAGTAATTAATTTTTTCGCAAAATTGCTAAAAATAATTGTAAGTAAGGTAAGATTTTTAGAGGTACCTTACAAGTACAGATTATTGTAATTGTATGATAAGATTTTTATTAAACAAAATATCTTTTGAACGTTTTGTGGGGGGGTGGGGGTAGAATAGTTAGTCAGATCGTGACTTATGATACAGCATTGGAAAGGAGAGGGGATAGCGAATCTGTTGTGACAGAAAAAATACACATGGCGGCATTGCCAAAAGGACATTACATCATATCTCCGTTGTTATTGGTCTGATTGGAGCGTATGATGTGTTAAATTAAAGGGGATGATATAACAAATATTTTAAGATAAGAAAAACGGCGACTACCAAAAGGGCACTACACAGCATCTTCGTTATCAATGAACGTATAGCGACATACCAGATATCACATGACACTATGGATCATAACAGACACACTATAAGGTAAATTTGCTTTATTGACCTGAAGAAGGCTTCTGACTGAGTACAAAATAAACAACTAGCCGAATCCGAGCATATGGCTCATCAAATCAAACGACGTGAGATGTATAATATAATGTATATAGCGTGCTATCAATATATATATATATATATATATATATATATATATATATATATATATATATATATATATATATATATATATATATACATATATAAAGTTTATTCGTTTACCAAATTCCCATCAGTAAACATGAGCACGTGTTGATATTCGCCGTCTCATTCATCAAGAGGCTATAAAATATAATTTATTACCGTAAGCGAGACATATTCTCATGTTACAGATACTAACTTGCCATCATTTTAAATTCAAATTGTATCGTGTTGATTTTTAAGTTAATATATTGTGTTATATTTATGTTATAGCATTGTTTAAATAGGACTAGTTAGACAATCCTTATGGAACAAACGTTTGACTTTTACTCTGCCGTCATATGGCGGCCTCTAGTCATAAATTTAAAAAACTATTAACAGAAACTTAATTCTCGGCAGTATTCTATTCGAGTATATTTTTACCTGCCTCATGACTAAGGCAAACCTGTACACGGATGCCAGATTGTGAAGAAAATATAAGACTTTAATAAAATGCTTATTGTTATTATCGTTGTATGCGTCTAGTGAAAGATAACTTGACTATTTCGAGAGAATATTTCAAATTGTTTTTATACTTTGAGACTTGCTAAATCTAAATCGGTTAGTAATCTATTTAAATAAAGTAGGTAAATGCTGACTTTTTTTTAATTTTTATTAGTTTATCAGATATTTATTTTGGTTATATGATTTGCTAGAAAAGGATTAAATATTTAATTGAAATACACTCGATTGCTATCGTCTTAGAACACTCATGCGGAGGTTTATTTTTTAGTCAAGATTTAAGTTTTATCATTGTTTAAAAAAGAAAATTTTTTTAAACAATGGTTTTATGTATGTTTTGAGAAAATTAAATTTTCAATCTTTTAATCTTTAAAATGACGTTTGAAAATATAGTAAATATAAAAAAAACACATCGATATGCCACAACAAGAGGCAACACATATTTAGGGACAAATTAATCTATGTGTTGGGATAAAAGGAATAATAATTAACAACACTTTAATAAATAGTATCCTTTATTTTATTTATTTATGTATTTTATAATATAAACACCAGTTTTGTATTTCTGTTTATATGAATGAGAAGTTTAAATGAATGAGCTGTTTATTAATGAAATAATTTTAAATTACAAAGTGATAGAGATACAATTAGTGATAAAAATTGATTGTAACATTATTTTCATGAACTAAAATAAGCAATGTATGTAGTGCGAAACAATATTGGCACCGTGGATGGTTGTTTTGCTATCGAAAACGTATGAAAAACGCGTGGTGTCGTTAACAAACCTTCCTCTTCTACCTCACTATATTTTTTTGGTTTGCATTTAGATAGTTTTGGTCAAAATGCTTACTGCATAGAATTTTTTTTTAAATCGGGTAGCTCCAGACTTTCCAATGCAGCATTACCTACAACAATATTATTATTAACACAACTGAAAAAAAAGGCAATTTTCTGCACAATAAAGTAAAAAAACAATTTAAGTTCTGTATTCAAAATATAAATAACTTGGCAGTTATGCCAACATATTTTTAATTTTTTTGGTAGTATGGGTATGGGTATGGGATCTAGTCTTTCACCCATTCTAAGTAGCTATATCAAGGATGATGTTATCAGTGATTGTATCAACAATTGCACTTTTTTCATTCCTTTTTTTAAAGATATGTAGATGATTTAGTTTTGGCACTTCCTAAACACAAAATTATTGAAATAGTCAACATTTTCAAGTATCATAATCAACATATACAATTTACAGTTGAGGAAGAGGTAGACAATTCTCTAGTTCCTTAGAGTAGGTTTCAAATCCAGTGCTTTATACAGGTTGGTGAATTGTTTGCAGTTGGTAAGTTTGGTATGGTTGATTCGTAGTTGTAATAGTCGATGCTTCTCTTCTAGTTATGAAGTCTAGGGAGAGATGACCAATAAAAGATTGAAGTTTATGAAAAGTTGTTTTGCTCTTTTGCTCTAAGTTTTGTCAAGTATCCTCTACCGACTTTTTAAAAACGAATTTCGAGATTCGTTAGCTAGTTGAATTGGAGTGACTTCAGTCACCCCATGGTTGGTAGCTTCTTTGGCAAAATGATCTGCTGTTTTATTACCAGTAATTCCGGTGTGAGAAGGCAGCCATATGAGAGAGACTGTTACATCGTAAGCAGAGAGATTTTGGTATATGTCATGAATGTTTTGAACTAATAGGTGCTCAGTGAAAATTGTATTGACTAAATGGATATATGAAAGATAATCTGAACAAATGGCAATATGTCTGTTTTGATGTGAGATGCATTTAAAAGCCAACACAATACTATATAGTTCACCTGAGCAAACGTTGCATATTAAGGGTAACCGAGATGATCTTACAAGTTCATGTTTAGTGGTTACTGCACAACCAATACCAGTGGTAGTTTTAGAAGCATCTGTATAGAGAATTAAATTCTAAAAATGCTTTCTTTATAAGAAGGTTAGAAGATTCAAGTTTGTTAAAAATAGTGAGTGAGGTATATATTGAAGGGATATCTTTAGCCCAGAGGGGAAGTAAAGGTAGAGGAAATAAACTAGTCAGAAAAAGGTCAATATTTTTAAGTAGTGGACAAATTAATTGAGGTATAGGTTTTATGATAAGGTGTTGGTTATTGTTAGTGGAAGAAGACGGCATTGTGGCAATTAGGGAATGAACAAGATTACATGGATTTGCAGATGTTGATGCAGCATACGAAAGTAGAAGTGATTATCGTCTTAGGGTAGGAGAAAGTTCATTAGATTCACGGTATACACTCTCAATAGGACTAAAGCGAAAAGCGCTCAGACCTAGAAGTAGTTTTATTGGCACCCCATTGAAGATGACTGAGGGTTTAAAAATGTTCAACCTTTTAAAACAATTGATTTTAAGTGCAGAGATTCGATTTTTTCAATTTAATCTGGAGTCAAACATAAAACCGAGAATTTTACAATAATTAACACCAGAAAGTAGAGAATTGTTAAATAAAATTTGGGGTAAGGGAGTGAAAATCCCTATGGAAAATTTTATTAATTTGGTTTTGCTCTCAGAGAGTGATAATCCTAGTTTGTTAAATCTATCTTGAAGTAGATTTACTACACTTTGTATAAGTTTATATGAGGATGGGACATATTTAAGATGGCAGTAAATGATTAGGTCATCAGCGTATTGAACATATTTGATGGGAGGCAAATTTCGTTGATGGCAAGAATGAATAAAGTTAAACTTAATGCAGATTCTAAAGGGACACCTTAATTTTGAGGAAGAGATCGAAAAAGTTTACCCTTGGCAAGGACTTTAAAGATTCTTTCAATTAGATATTTTTTTACAAATGAGAAAATATTACCATTTAAATTATAGTGGGAGTTTTTGTCAATGATTGCTTTTCTGGAGATTGAATAAAATGCCCCTTCAACGTTAAATATAGTTGCTACGATATCTTGTTGATTATAGATTGCTTAAGAAATGTGTGTTTGAAAAATAAAAAAGTTATCAATAGTAGACCGATTACGTCGGAAGCCGGATTGAGCGTCGGGAATAATATTATACTGTTTAACGAACCACGTGAGTATTTCATTGATCATTGTTTCAAGAAGTTTGCAGGTAATACAAGTAAGAGAAATCAGACGAAAGATATTGGAGTTATAGAGGGCTGGTCAGGTTTTTTAATTGGAATGATTATAGAATTGCGCCAAACATCTGGGAATTTTTGTGTGTTCTAGATAAGGTTATAAATTTCGAGAAGTTTGGAGAGAGATGTATTAGAGAGATTTTTTAAAAATATATAAGGGATATCATCGGGATCATCAGCAGATTTTGTAAATGAAAACAAGGTAAATTTTAGTTTATTTAGGGTAAACAAGCCGTTCATAAACTTGACATCGTGTGGAGTTGACGAGATGGTGGAGAAAGATTGAGCGCGTAAAGAACTGGGAGTAAAAGCTATATTACTTTTATTGAATCTGTCTTCAACCCCATTAGCGAGTGTGTCAGAAATGAATTGACTGTCAGAGATAACTGTGTTGTTGAAGAAGATGATAAGAGAAACAGTTAGGATATAGGAATGAAGGATGACTAAATTCATAGGATGAAGGTTAGTTTTATTGCCTTGGATTTGTGAAACAGTTTTTTTTTATAAATGAGAGTGGAGTTATCATATCCACTGGTAACTTTAACATCCTAATATATAAAACTAAATAATGTAAACTAAATTGTAACATATAACTTTTATCGGGTTTTTACCCAGATATTTAGTAGCTCAAAAAATGTACACCTAGACACTGATGATGGAATATGGATTCCGAAAACAATTTGTCTTCATGACATAGCCCGTTTGGGTTTTTTAATTTATATACCTTTTATAAAGGATTTTAACAAAATTTTTTTTTGTAATGATTTTTCTTTTATCTTAGTATAGATTAGGGCAAGATCTTTCATTAACGATTGTCAGCGGTATGTCAGTGGTAAATTTACTGGCTTCATTTAGAGGTTCGTTGGTGCCTAAGGAATTTTCGAGAAATTTTTCAAGATAATTCTAGAAAACCCTAATTTTTGTGTTTTTATAGGATTTGAGTGCAGCTTTTAGTTCGAAATAGTTTATAAGAGAGTTCGGATGATTGGTATCTTGTTGTGAAACTGAGGATGAATAATGAAAGGGCGAAGGAAGAAAAGAGTATATATAGTTAGGTCCAGATTTGTTGCAAAACTTTTATTTTAAATTTTCTGCCAGAATCTTGGCTGTCTCTTAATCGTCAAGGATAACCTTTCGATTAAAAAAGAGATTGGATATTTTAAGGTTATTTTTTGTTAACAATTTTTTTTCCAAACTGGACTTGGGCTAGTATTTGATGTACATAAAGTTTTCTTACTTAATTAAATATCGTGTCTAAATTTGGCAAAAGATGAAGTAAAAATATACAGAGAGCAGAAAAAATGAATAAATGCGAGAGAAAGAGAGAAATTCTATTCATCATGTATGCTGTGATTAGATTTGACATCAGAAGATTTATCAGAGGATGCACTTATATATACTCTTGTAAGTCGGAGATAGGCTGTTCTTTTAACTTTTTTAAGATTCTAGTGATACGGTTTTTTAGTGATCTTTTCCTTGTACCTATGTAGAGCTGCAATGTGGCGTACAAAACCGAATCTATATAAAAAAATTACAAAATGTACCAAATATAAATCAGACGTACACCCGGAAAGAAAAGTACTATACGGTGACAGTCTGGGAATGGCTCGCGGCTAGACAAAACAGTGGAGATGGTCGTGCGGTCCACAAAACAAAAAAAATCCGAAGTTATATCAGGGGCGCCAGGTAAATTGGCCCACAGCCTTCCCTACGTTGCTATTCAATAAACCACCAACTTACCAATAGGTTTACTACTAAAATACTAAGTAACAGTATACAACCTGAATAAATAAAAAAAATAAATGAAATTGTCAGATTAGAATTTAGTCAATTTTAATAAATAGACTCCCAAGATAGTTGAAAATAAATACATACATATTACATATTACAATATTATTTAATTTTACCATAGGCTTAATAAAAAAATAATATAAAAATGCGGCTTCTGCTTGCCTAACAAAAATTCATAAGTTATTTCTATTTAACAGAACAAAATGAAAGGTAGGACGTATCAAAAGTACCGGACGCTAAGGGGTGTGCGGTTCAATACCAACCAAAAAAAAATAATTAACGCAAATAGGACACCACGTGAGCTCAAGTGCGTGCGCAGAAAATAATATAAAAAAAATAAATCTCAAATATATAACCCCCCCTTAGACGCAGTTTACAAAATTAAAATAGGTATGTGTAAATATTGAATTAATAAAATAAACCGCAAATTATCTTTAAAAAAAAATCTGTAAAGTATTTGTAAATATGAAAATAAAAACTAACAGCAAATAATCTTTAAAAAAAACTATTGTATTCCGCAAACCAAATTAGACGGTGCTTAAATCTTCCGTTGAAAATTAATTATCGATCCATACCTCGAATTTTCATATACTTCACCGCGTGGAATTCCAGTTATAGTTCAGCGTGTCTTCAATCCAAAATCCCATACGATTGCCGATGTACATAGACTTGTGTGACAATGTTGAAAAGTTGAAAATTACAGCCAGACGGAAAAATACGAAGAAGAAGAAGCAGAAAAAAACAAACAAACCAACCCCTTCTTAGCCAGATTAGGGGTTTGAAATATCCCAAATTGGACCGAAGCGTAGCCGGCTATTTGGACTCGTGATTAAGGCTAATTTCTTGATCTAAATACGACTCCCGGTATTCACGTGTACTGTAGATCCGCTTTTTTTAGCGAAATTGTGGATATTCCAAAAAAAAACCCTTCCACGAAGGCAGCAAATCCCCTTGAATATCCACACGGTTCGGACTAGTCCAGATCCCACATGGAACAGCAGCAAAAGCAAAAAAACAAAATGCCGTTTTTAATCTAGCCCAACCTTTCAGTTACACCGTCAAACCTGGAATCACTTTCTTTCCGTCGTCTTTCCGAACACTTGACAACTTGACACACGGAGGTCACCGAATAATACCGAGATTCAAAAATTTCAATTTTATGATCCCAATTCTTCCAAGATAACTCTAGAAAGAACGATCTAAATTAGTTTCTTCACAAAAAAGAGGACGTGTTCCCTTAACTTCAGCACAATTTGCCAGACATTACCCCTATTTGAAAATTACTAATTTTATTTTCGCCACCTTGCTTATAATATATTATAGGCAACCGCTCTTACACGTCCTGAATTATTTAAATTTTGATAAAATAGAGGTGGGACTTTCTACTTTAAATTTGGAACGTAACAACACCTCCCTTTCCCAGAGGAAAATTTACGAGGAAAAACTAGACGAAGAAAATTTTCCCTCGCGCTAGCGACACACTACCTAAACTCCGAGCGAAGTCCACAACACAATCATCATCCACACCGTCTTCACCATGCGCAAGTACTTGGACAACGAAAGACATACCAATCTCAAACCACACGCACAAAGCAACAACTTACTTACAACACTTACTCCACTTCCACACAACAGTCATCTCTCATCGTATGAGATCAAGTAGAATAGTTTCAAATTCCAACGTCAATCTGACAACACTGATTAGGTCGGTTACTGGATGTGCCCTTATTCGCGACCTCCCAGCTCTGGGGCATCGCTAGTACTTCACTATACCTCGCATAACATGAGTCCATAAGAAACTCTCCACCATTCCACTCTTACTGATACTGCGAGAAACATCTACCGAAACAGTAGTGTAATTCCAATTGTTCATTAAAATAAAAATGAGATAGGTCTTCCAGAATTTAAATCCGTATACAACGAAATTTAGTGAATCATCCAAAACTAAGCTATTATAAAACAAGATTCACCAAAACATAATTATGTGGCTTCGAAAAAATCCCAATTAAATAGAATGGCTTACTAACATCAAAACAAATCCCAACGCCATATCATCGAAGACAACATATTTCTGACCAAACCTAAGTGACATTCAATTCCATAAATCAAAAGAAATTAAGGCTACCGCAACCCTACGACTTCGTATTGGCTACCTAACACAAAAAAAAACGAATCGGTTGACCATCCAAATACATCCTAAGAACCGATCATAGCCAACACTCAGTCATCCTTCACGGACACAACAAAAAAAAATAAATACAACCAATTTCAGAAGACTAACTAAATTTACTTAGACTAGACAAAACTTTGCTAGTCCGTTCTACTCCGACCTAAATCCTATCGGGATCACCAGTCGGGTTACTAATCCTTAAATCCTTAATATTCCAAATACCTTGATCCTTGCCATTTTCATCCTCTAAACTATATGTCCAGGGGGAAACTTTCTTCTTCACGAAGTAGGGTCCTATCCATCTAGGAGCTAACTTTTTCGTGAAATATTTAGCGGCATCTGACAACACAAAATTTCTCCGCCATACTGACTGATGGGGCTGAAATTCCTCTGGACGTCTCCGTGGATTATAGGTCTTCTCACACTTAGCCGAAGCTTTATCTAAACGTTTTCTAACATCAACAAATAATTCCTGGAGTCCACGCGATCGATTATATCCCATTTTAGCTACTTCGTCCTCCGGGTCTCCGAGTTTGTCCTTTCGGGAAAAATCTCGTCCATCCACTACCATCTTCCGACCGAAATTTATGAAGTAGGGATCTTGACTAGTCGACTCGTGGTATGCAGTGCGCGTAGCACATGCTAGTTTGGCCAAATTTTCATCCCACTTCCTATGGTTGTCAGCTATATAAGTTGCCATCATTGTTTTAAGGGTTCGGTTATAGCGTTCAGATGGATTGCACTGTGGATGATACAACGCATTATAACGAACTGAGACACCATAGGTTTCCATCATTTTCTTGAAAATACCCGAAGTATACTGGACACCATTATCACATAGTAACAGACGTGGAACTCCAAATACGAGAAAAACTTCTTCTTCTATTTTCTTAACGACATGCACGGCTTTTGAGGATCGCAACGGAAATACCAAAGAAAATTTACTAAACACATCCATTACCACTAAGATAAACTTATAGCCTTGAGTTGATCTTGGGAAAGGTCCCATAAGATCGGTTGCTACTATCTCCCATGGTTGAGTAGCTTTAGGTTGAGGAGTCATAAAGCCTTTGGGCTTACCTTGTTCCACCTTATGCATGGCACACAGTGAGCAACGTCCAACGTAACGAGACACATCACTCCGCAGTTTCGGCCAAAAATACTTCTCGTTAATACGCTTATACGTTTTCAGGATCCCCATATGACCTGCTAAAGGACTATCATGACACAACTTCAGCACTTCCAATCGTTGACCCTTAGGAACGACTTCCTTCCAATTGTCCACTTCCTCGACCAAAAATCCATGACTGGGACGGATGTATTTATAAAGTTTGCCACCAGACATTCTCCACTGAGGATACTTCAAGGGATTAGACTCGATTTTTCTACAAAGTTTATCATACCAACTATCACCACTAGGAAGCGGTACAACCTCTTCAACCATATCAAGCACGGGAACTGACCGAGATAACAAATCGGGGACAACATGTTCTTTTCCTTTCCGATGCACAATCTTAAAGTCATATTGTTGCAATCTTACCGCCCATCGAGCTAATCTTCCAGTAGGATCCTTCAAATTTTGAAGCCATACGAGGGATGCGTGATCAGTCACGACCGTAAAAGGAACACCCTCCAAATAAGGACGCAGTTTTTCGACTGCCCATAACACAGCTAAACATTCCCGTTCCGTCGTGGAAAAATTCCTTTCTTGACGCGTTAGTGATCTGCTCAGGAAACTAATTACTTCGTCACCATCCGGGCCTGGCTGCAATAACACGGCGCCCACTCCATATCCTGAGGCATCACATTGGACAACAAAAGGCAAATTGTAGTCAGGACAATTAAGTATCGGAGCAGAAACTAGACATTCTTTTATTTTCTGAAAAGATTCTTCACAACTCGGGGTCCAATTGAATTTTCTTCCTTTCTTCAATATCGCTGTAATTGGAGCTAGTAGTGTCGCAAAGGAAGGAATAAATCTTCGATACCAGGAAAATGTGCCTATGATGCTACGAACTTCCTTGACGGATGTGGGTGTTGGGATACGTAGCATAGCCTTGACCTTATCACCATCAACATGTAGTCCATTCCTATCAACCACATGACCCAAATACTTTAGTTCCGGTCTACAAAATTGACATTTATCCCAGCTAACGGTTAACTTAGCTTCTCTCAAGCGTCTAAAGACTTCCTCTAAGATCCTTACATGTTCTTCAATAGACTTTGTCACGATGACCACGTCATCCAAGTAAGTAAAAACATAGGGTTCCAACTCCGGACCGAGGACACGATCTATCAACCTCTGCCATGTAGCCGGGGCATTATGTAATCCAAAAGGCATTCTGCAAAACTGAAAAAGACCTCGACCAGGAACCGTAAAAGCAGTATAAGGCCTGGAAGCCTTAGCAACAGGTACCTGCCAACACGCCGACTTAATGTCTATGGTGGAAAGATAATGCGCGTTCTTTAATTTATTTAAAATATTAGAGATGTACGGTAATGGGTAGCCATCCCTCTCTGTTACGGCATTAAGCTTTCGATAGTCTACGCAGAACCTCCATTTTGGTTCTTCACCTTCTGGAACCTTTTTCTTCATCAAGAGAATCGGGGACGACCAAGCACTATTCGATCGCTCCACTACTCCTTTCGCCAACATATCTTCTAGCTCTTTATCAATATGGCTTTGGATTACTGGGGATACAGGATAGTAACGTTGTTTTATGGGTGCAGATTTACAAACAATCACATGCTCAGTGACATCAGTACAACCAAGAGAAGTGCCCATTAGTTCACGACTTCTATTAATAACTTCATCCAGTTGCGACTTCTCTGCATCGGTCAAAATAGTTTGACCTCGGAGATGATCCACTGAACCTACCATTGCTGGAGCGTCCGAAAAATACCATTCGTTATGCCTCAAATCTGGAACGATACCCATAACACGCCAAAAATCAGATCCTAAAATCAGAATGTGCGGTACGTCCAAAATAACTAATACTGGCAAGACACGCAAGCGATCCCTAACCATGAAAGGTACTAAACATTCCCCCAACGATTCATACATCTGACCATTCGCCACTCTACAAACGGTCTTCTTCGAAGTATCCAACTCTAAACCCAAGTTTTGTAAAAATTTCCAACCAGTTCTTCCTACAATGGTCTTTGAAGCACCAGAATCCAATAATCCCAAAATTTCCTTTCCTAAGACTTTAACTTTCAAATATGGACGTTCATCTCCTTCGGAATGATGTAAAATAAAGTCTAAAATAGGACGTAGGTTGGTCGAGTCAACGTCGGCAACACCTCTTCGACCAGTTAGGTGCGCTTCCTTCCGTTTCCCGAATTACACGAAGGACAAGTTCTGACTGTAAACCCTTCTTTCTTACACTTAAAACAGTGAACAGCCTCCTTCTTCATTAGACACCCTACTGCCTTATGGCCTGACTGATTACAACGATAACAGATTAAAGTCCTAAACTTTCCTCTAGCTGACTCCGATTCGGATGAAGCAACAGGACCCTCACTAACACTACTACTACTTTCAGCATCCACACTGATATAAGCTAGGTCCTTTTCCAAAGTATTCATTTTCCTACTATTCGGTTCAACATAGTTCCTAATACAATCACGTCTTTCCTCCATACTGCGACATAGAACACGAAGTTCCTCCAAGGTAGCTGGCAAAGGATCACGTAATCTATCTTGATAGAACGGATGCAAATTCCTAATAGCTATAGACAATTTAACTTCCTCTGGAACATGACAACGCAAGCGATTAAAGTAACTATTCATTATTGCCAAGTAAACTCCAATAGTCTCAGACGAATGCTGAGTTCTCCTCCGAAGCTCTTCAAAAAGCGCTTCCCCATGGTGAGCTGACAGGTACTCCCTACGAAACTCTTCAACTAATTCAGCCCAACTCCCTACACGTAGACGAACATCTTTATAAAACTGATAGGCTTTATCCGAAAATAAATCTATACCTGATTCCAAAAGTATACTATCTGGTACATGACGAGCGAGACTCAATTCATTCACCATCTCAAAAAATGCAGAAATAGACATACCCCTAGCAGAACCTGAAAACTTTTCTATTCCCCATTTATGAGGAAGTATCATCCCAGAAGAAAAACTAGAGACAGACCCTGAAAAAACATTATTACCAGCTTGTGACATCGCTCCAGGAGAAGAAGCATGAACTTGTCCTACCCCTGCCTGAAAAGACTGATTTAAAACCGAAATCACATCGAGCGCTACTGGTACCGAACCAGATCCGATTGGATGCTGCTTATCATGTAAATCCTGTGACAACTTCAAAATCTCAGCAAGAAAGTCTGACTTAACAACCTGGGCTGCGTCTGCATCATCACCTGTTGGCAATACCATAAGATCAATTCTCCCCAAGACATGGTTAATCTGTGTCCGCAATCTCAAGGACTCAGCACAAGTAGGAGTTCCGGCAAACTTTCCAACAGCCGTATTCAGCTCCGCAAGTTTAGTCTCGATTGCAGTTTTATCCTGTGAAAAGGTGAATGGGTGCTCAGGATATCTAAAGCTTTCATTTGCTGCCTCACGACTAAGTGCATCAGACAGACTAGACCTCATAGACTCAACAGTGCCAGTAGACACTCCACGAATTTTGAGTTCATATTCCAGTTCCTCTTTCCTTAAGTAGTTGGGTACAAGTTTTCGCACCATCTTGCCAAAGTTCAAAATTTTAAAAAAAATGTATCAACCGAAAGGAGCAAATATTCAAACAAAATCAAGATATAAGTAAAAATATTAACACACAGGTACAGTTTACTTTATTAATGGGAGCAAACCAAAAGCAAAATAAAAGTAATAGTCGCTTTATTCAATCTATAAAATTTCACAAAAGATTTTCAAAATTTCATTGTTTCAGAACAAATTACAAGTCACAACATAATCTCAAAAAAAGATTTTACATTCCCTAACATAAGTAAGTTAAACCACAATGTAGAATTTCGAAGTCCAACTTCTCAAAAAAATAAATTTGAACTCCAACTGAAATAGGAATATTTCAAAGTCCTAATATATCCATAATTCTTCTAAGTTCCACAACACCACTTCAAAGTATCTTCTTTTAAATTCCATTTTTGGCTTCTTCCAACTTCACGTCACACAAAAAAAAAACTAGTAAGCACTTCTTGGCATACACTTCCACTAAACACGAAGTTCTAAGACTACTACTAAGTGCAAAACCAGTGGTAAAGTAAATAAATCAAAGTTAGTCAATTAAAGCCCAAACACGTTAGGTTAACTAATTAAAAGGAATCTACACAAGGGGTTGACAAAAAAAAGGTTAATTAATTAAGGGCCCCACGTTGGGCGCCAAAATATGTGGCGTACAAAACCGAATCTATATAAAAAAATTACAAAATGTACCAAATATAAATCAGACGTACACCCGGAAAGAAAAGTACTATACGGTGACAGTCTGGGAATGGCTCGCGGCTAGACAAAACAGTGGAGATGGTCGTGCGGTCCACAAAACAAAAAAAATCCGAAGTTATATCAGGGGCGCCAGGTAAATTGGCCCACAGCCTTCCCTACGTTGGTATTCAATAAACCACCAACTTACCAATAGGTTTACTACTAAAATACTAAGTAACAGTATACAACCTGAATAAATAAAAAAAATAAATGAAATTGTCAGATTAGAATTTAGTCAATTTTAATAAATAGACTCCCAAGATAGTTGAAAATAAATACATACATATTACATATTACAATATTATTTAACTTTACCATAGGCTTAATAAAAAAATAATATAAAAATGCGGCTTCTGCTTGCCTAACAAAAATTCATAAGTTATTTCTATTTAACAGAACAAAATGAAAGGTAGGACGTATCAAAAGTACCGGACGCTAAGGGGTGTGCGGTTCAATACCAACCAAAAAAAAATAATTAACGCAAATAGGACACCACGTGAGCTCAAGTGCGTGCGCAGAAAATAATATAAAAAAAATAAATCTCAAATATATAACCCCCCCTTAGACGCAGTTTACAAAATTAAAATAGGTATGTGTAAATATTGAATTAATAAAATAAACCGCAAATTATCTTTAAAAAAAAATCTGTAAAGTATTTGTAAATATGAAAATAAAAACTAACAGCAAATAATCTTTAAAAAAAACTATTGTATTCCGCAAACCAAATTAGACGGTGCTTAAATCTTCCGTTGAAAATTAATTATCGATCCATACCTCGAATTTTCATATACTTCACCGCGTGGAATTCCAGTTATAGTTCAGCGTGTCTTCAATCCAAAATCCCATACGATTGCCGATGTACATAGACTTGTGTGACAATGTTGAAAAGTTGAAAATTACAGCCAGACGGAAAAATACGAAGAAGAAGAAGCAGAAAAAAACAAACAAACCAACCCCTTCTTAGCCAGATTAGGGGTTTGAAATATCCCAAATTGGACCGAAGCGTAGCCGGCTATTTGGACTCGTGATTAAGGCTAATTTCTTGATCTAAATACGACTCCCGGTATTCACGTGTACTGTAGATCCGCTTTTTTAGCGAAATTGTGGATATTCCAAAAAAAAACCCTTCCACGAAGGCAGCAAATCCCCTTGAATATCCACACGGTTCGGACTAGTCCAAATCCCACATGGAACAGCAGCAAAAGCAAAAAAACAAAATGCCGTTTTTAATCTAGCCCAACCTTTCAGTTACACCGTCAAACCTGGAATCACTTTCTTTCCGTCGTCTTTCCGAACACTTGACAACTTGACACACGGAGGTCACCGAATAATACCGAGATTCAAAAATTTCAATTTTATGATCCCAATTCTTCCAAGATAACTCTAGAAAGAACGATCTAAATTAGTTTCTTCACAAAAAAGAGGACGTGTTCCCTTAACTTCAGCACAATTTGCCAGACATTACCCCTATTTGAAAATTACTAATTTTATTTTCGCCACCTTGCTTATAATATATTATAGGCAACCGCTCTTACACGTCCTGAATTATTTAAATTTTGATAAAATAGAGGTGGGACTTTCTACTTTAAATTTGGAACGTAACAGCAATAAGTCCTTTTGAATACCATCTATGTTGGAGGATTTTTAAGCTTCTTGTAGTGGGGTGATACATACAAAAGAGTTCTCAAGAAATGTAATAAGTTGCGTGGAATTGAGTGTAAAATTAGTCGGATTATCTTTGTAAATCATTTCTATAGCGGAAATATAATAAGGTTTCATCGAGTAATCCAATCAAAGATTAGATTTGGACATTTTTTGGCTGGTTTCGGTGGCATTGAAAATGTCGAAGGAGGAAAAAAACTTAATAGAGCAAGAATACCGGATGAAGATAGATGGTAGGAGTATCATGAGAACTGTCATTGAAGTGTCCCCTTTTTTGTCCTACTGCCAACATGGGCTTTGAATTAGTACGACGAGAGATGGATAAATCCATAATGGCAGCCAGGATGGGTATGCAGTTAACGGAGATGGACTCAATTTCCGAAGATAGAAATTCTTTTGATGAAGTTAAGGATTCAGGATTAAGGACTCCTTAGAGTCAGCTGAAAATGAAGAAGAGGGAGGAGCATTAGCTGCAATGAGTGTCTGATCTGGTCAACTGGAGACTTTGCAATCAGACTCCACGGTACGACCCGTAAGCTTACAAAGAAAACACTATAGTCTGTCAGAGAATAAAAATATTTTAAAGGATGTATTTTCATGGTTAATTAACAGAGAAGATTGCACTTCGAAGTTCACCTTGTCAGCTATTTCAAATGTTACCCTAGGAAAACTCATGATATATGCCTATTGATCATCTGATGTTCCGTATTTTTTAGGGACTGCTCGATTAGGAATGCGGGATGAAAGGAGATACATTTGAAATAAGGATTCTTTTGGTCGCAGAAAGAAGCCTGCAGATAAAGATGACGGTGGAATTAATTATGACGTTCGGTGTATTAGTTGATCAACGATGTCGGTAGAAGTGAGGAAAATGCAGATTCTGTTATTCGAAATGCGAGATGTAAAAGTAATATTTTTTGGATAAACTATTTCACCAATTTCTTTAATATATTTAAATAAAACAGTATTCAAAATGGAGTGCATGACAATAACTTGTCCCCTTTTAGAAAACGAACAGGAAGGAGGTCTAGAGACTGCGTCAACGACATATGATTTTGGGTTGGAATTGAAGTTGTTTTGTGTAAATGTAAATATTTAATTGCTGTTCATGATGTGTAGTCCTGGTTACCCAGACCGTAACACAATACCTAAATGTGAGTACCTAATGGACCCTCTTCCAAACTGGAAAGAAAGAAAAAAAGGATCTCACCTATTTCTTGGGATTTTCACTGGTTTTCTTTAATTACACCAATATAGCCGCAATTAAATTCGACTATTGAAATATAAAACCAAATTTGATACTCGTTTTCTTATCACATTGTGATTAAAGAACTTCGCTTTGTATTGTTAACTCGTCGATGAATTACTTTATCTGTTTAACACTGTTTAAATCTTTAAAATCCGTGAGGAACTTTAAAAAGGGTGTTTAACCTTTGACAGTTATTTGACGTTTTTTGAATCGATTATTTGAAGCTTTATTTATAAACTTCAACATTTTATTTAAAAAAAAAACAGTTTGAAAAAGTGCTTTTTAGCTTCTAAACATTTATACTACTTTTGATATTTTTTATGTCATACGGCTGTACGTAGGCTCAATGAAAAGCTGGTGTAAAAGCACTTTAAAAAAAAAACAGAAATTTCCATAACCAATAACAAGAAACAAGCTGAGAAATTGCAGCGGACAGATCTCCCTTGCATTTTTCTGTGGCGATATTTTACGAGTACCATTATTTTAATGTTTCAAAACTAATTTACTTCTTTACTGTGTATGCCATTTATAAATCGAATTATAAAATTTAGATATTATTTTACAATGTGTTCAATTTTCAGCTCTTAATGTTAATAAACAATGAAAATATTGGCAATTTCTTAAATAAGAAAAAAAATGCTATTTGATTTCCTCTGGGCCATAGAAGGTTTTGGTTTTTTTTTAAATGTTTTTTTTTATTAGCTTTATATTGAGCCTACATACAAGTGTATGACATAAAAAAGTCAAAGTTATTAGAAATTTTTATATGCTAAAAATTTGTTATTCTTCAAACTGATTTTTAAAAACAAATTTAATATAATCTTGATGTTTTTTTTTTAATAATTTAAAACGAAGCCATAAAAATCGATATCTATTTACAAAATAACCCTAGAGTGACTGTTTGGACAAGTACAGTTGTTTAAATAATCGGTCTCCTGGATAAACAAATTGAATAACTCATAAACTGTATGGTCGTTCTGTATGATATTTAGCACACTTTAAAAACTCATTAACTGCCATAATTTTAACTAGTTATTACATATCGTTATGCAGAAAAGAAAGTTATTTATATTTATATTATTTATATTTATATTAACATTTATAAATTTTACTTTAAAAATAAGAGTTTTTAAATTATCTCGGTCAATTCTTTATGTATTTTAATTATAAAAATATCAATATTAGAGAACATTTTATGATCTATAACTTTTATTTTAACCATATATCTCTAACATGAATAAGAAACGTTTTATGCGCATAAACTTTTTTCACTTTTTACGATTGTTTAATAAAAAAGCAAAGCAAAATTAGCTGTAGTCTTCACATAATTGTCATCAGCTACCCCTCATATACCTTTTAGAGACTTTAAATACCTGTTTAAGATTTTTTCAGCTTTTTTAGAGTTGTAGATCATAAAAAGTTATGTAATTTTTGAGAGTATCCAAATTAAAATACATGAAACTATTAACCGAAATAGTTGCAAAAAACAACCTTATTTTTGCAGTTATTTATAAATTATAATAACTCTTTTTTGGGCAAGGACATGTAACATAGCTCCTTGAAATTATGGAAATTAATAAGTTATTAAAGTGCGCTAAATATCAATCAGAGCAAATAGTTTATAGGTTATTTAATCTGTTTATAAACATTTATAATAACGTTGATATCGTTTATGCCACAAACTTATTTAGAGGCTTATGAAAAACTGGTGAAAACCACACTTTCTAAAAAAAACAGAATCTTCTATGACCATTACTAGGCAAGAGAGCATTTTATATTTAAAACCAAAGAATTTTATTCTTAAAATCATACTTCCATTGTCTATTAACAGTAAGAGCTGAAAATTAAAGGGACCCTAAATGAAGATCTGAATTGTGCGTTCCAACTTACATAATGGTATATGCGGTAAAGAAGTAAAAATTTATAACCCGTTAAAATGATGGTATTCGTAAAATTCCGCTTCGGAAAAGTAGAATGGAGAACCATTTGAGCTCGGTTTGTTTTTAGATTTGAACTTTTTCAAAATGAAGCGCGATTGCAGAATTTGCAATATCTTGGCTTCTGTGGCACGTAAAACATAATTTTTTTTTAAACTGGGATAGGTCAACAAAAAGTTGTTTACATAATCGCTTTCTACGATAAACAAATCCTTACTATTTTTATTAGTTACAAATCATTACCATTATGCAAAAACAAAGTTATTAAAATTTATAAATTTCTGCAAAATCAAGGGTTTTTTGCAACTATTTTGGTGAATTCTTTATATATTTTAATTTAGAAACTCACAAATGGAAGAACTTTTTGAATCTACAATTTTTATTTTAACTATTTTTCTCTAACTGGATAAAAAACATTTATAGCCAAAATCACCTGTATGTCTTCACAGATTTATTATTAACTAACCCTCATATATCTTTTAGAACCTTCAAATATCTGTATAAAATTTTTACGTGAAACCAATAATTTTTTCCCAGATGGACCTTTGTATAAATTAGTTCTCCGATAAAGATGAACTTATTTCTACTTTTCAATACAATAACTAAAAATAGCTAAAGAAATACATATTTAAATATCTAATACTTTGTTTATGTTTATTAACTTGATATTTATTCACTAATTTGTTTTTCCGAAGTTTATTATATCATAATAATTATAATACCAACGAAAACGTAAAATTCAAATTAATGCATCTCGAATATGACGCATGCACCCTGGCGATAATAAAAAATGATGAATGAAAAAAAAATTAAACATTTTTTCAAGTTAATTACGTAACGGAAACGGTGTAAAATAAAAGAATATAAAAAAAGTTTCTATTTACTTACCAGAGTGTACTATCCATCTTTGATAAGCCGAAGGATTTTTGTCGGAAAACTGAACATTCTTAATCCATGAATATTGTATGGTGATAAACCACATTTGTAATAACAACAAATATTTCCGGCCACCTGTAAAAAACCATTTATTTATTATGGAAGTAACATTATTTTAATTTAAAATCACTTTTTTCAAATATTATCGAATGTATGTAGTATCCGGTAAAATTTATTTCTAAATACCTAATTTGTTTTCTCATACAATGTTTTTTTATGTTTTAAACACATATAATTAAAATGTTTTACTTACCTCGGACCAAATTTTTGTAATACACTTCCAAATAAAATAAAATATTTAAATTCTTTAAACTTATTTAGATATAGGAAGGTTTAGAAGCCACAGTACGTTTATCTACAATTTTAGTTGACACGATATTTACTAGTTGATAGTAATAACTCTATTTTAAATGAATATCTTAAGTGATTCAAGGTCTGTTTTTTGTAACATTTGTAAGTAAACCTGTTGCTTCTATGTCAGTGAAATATTGCAACGCTGGTGAATTTAATTCAGTGGATCAAAAATGGACGTTTAGTTTAGTCCTTAACTTTTTCACATAGCACCATCTAGTATAATGTATATCAAACAAACAATGGTATATTAAAATCTATTGAGACAGAAAGAGTGGTGACATCTAGTGACTGTCTCAATTAGAATCAAACAAATTTATACATTGCGTTGGCTAACTAGTCCTATTTAAACAATGGTTATAGTTATTGTTAAGTTATTTACTGGTCGTGTTATTTTTTAGAGTTTAGTTTAATTGTGATATAATGATTAAATTTCAAGAAATTCTTACACTAACAGTTTCAAAAGTAAATATTTTTAAAAATCATATGATACATAGGTCGTACATCAGTACGACCCTGTTTGGCTTACACGTGGTTATGTTGACGATTGGGAATTTGTAGAATGAATAGGGTTTATATATATATATATATATATATATATATATATATATATATATATATATATATATAAAGTAGTTAGTTATTATTGACTGACACGTTATGTAAACTAAAGTTTTAGTTCGAGGTTGCAGTCATTATTAGGGCAGGATAACTAAAACTCTTTGTTCTTTTATCAAGCTTTCGCAAAATTTATTTGCTTCTTCAGGATATGCTAAAATATAGTTACAATTATTTTATCAGTAAACACAATGAAATTAGAATTAAAAACATTGTATAAAACTAGCACAAAATCTTACAACATGAGGTTACTCTATTTTGAAATTCACAAAACATTAAACTTAATATATATATTATATATATATATATATATATATATATATATATATATATATATATATATATATATATATATATGTATATATATATATATATATATATATATATATATATATATATGTATATATATATATATATATATATATATATATATATATATATATATGTATATATATATATATATATATATATATATATATATATATATATATATGTATATACAAAACCACCAGTTTATTACGGCTGCAGTCAGAAGGTTGGCCGAGATGTTAGAGAAACACTCTTTTGACTTTTTGTCAAGCTGTCGGAATTGTTTTATTCCTGTTTCAAGACACTGTAATATAGATAAAAATGTGTAAATGTTTACAAAATATCACAATTTGTCAGTGCAACTTACTAGTCGTTGAGATTATTTAAAATAAACTTTGACACAACATTAACAACACAAATATAAATTATAATAATGGAACAATACATTCTAAAAATTTTTGGTCAGGATAGTAAAACTTAGTTTATTTCATGACATCTTTTGATAGTGTGGTTTTAACTCATGGATACATAGCTGTTCTTATTATTGTATTTATTTTCAAGAAACAAGAGGCCAATGTTGGGTAGTATTTTTATTTTTAATTATTAAACCTGTCTTAATGGTATGCAACCAGTTATGCATACAAGAATATGTTTAGGTAAAATATTTATTTTATTTTTGATGTTTTTCTAGTAGATAACAATAAATATTGGGGCCGGATAAATTTTCCGTGGGTAAGTTAGTAGTTGGCAGATTCGGTCTATTATCCGCAAAGAGGGACGAAGCATAGTTTGCACAGATTTCTTGTATATACTCGAAATTTCTTTGACCTTTTTATGTAGTCCAAAGCTGTCTCCCTTTTCTTGTAGTGATTCCAATTCTTCACAACGTTCTTTCATCCATCTTTCCATTGCGTTTTTAATTCTTGCCCTTATCGTACGTTGGATTTCCTTGTATTCCTGTTGATTCTGATGTATTTTGTACTGTCTGCGTTGCTCCATTAGATAAAGTATCTCTTCCGTCATCCACTCGTTTTTGTGATTTCTTTTTACTTTACTTGCGACTACTTCGTCAGCCTCGACTATAGCTATTTTTTCTCACAGGTTTCCTCTATGCAATTTCCTTGTATGTTTCTCAAGTTCTCGTTGATGTGCTTACTGTATGTAGATCTAAGCTCTTCATCTCTCATTAATTCTCTAGCGTTTATGTATTTTTTATTAGATGGCTTTTTAACCTTTGCCAATCAAATCCTTACATTCGCGATTAGGGGGTTGTGGTCAGACGAAATGTCCGCACCAGGATAAGCGGCCACTCATTTTATATAGTTGCGGAATTTTTTGTTTATCAAGATGTAATCAATTTGATTTCGTATCATATGATCTGGACGATCACCTGGTGCTCGCCATGTATACAATCTTCTTGGTGGGAGTTGATAACACGTATTGGATATGACGAAATCGTGGTCATTATAAAATTCAATTAGTAACTCTCCTCGCTCATTTTTGTTACCCAGACCGAAATCACCGACCGCATTACCACATCTACCCCTACCGACTTTGACCATAAAATCGCCCATTATGATCTTGATATCGTTTTTCTTTGTGACCTTTAATGATTCCTTTATGTCTTTATAGAAATCTAAAACTTCAGTTTCCGGTTTATCAGATATGGATGCGTAAACTTGGATTAGATTTATATTAATAGGTTGACCGGCTAACTTCACTATGATTACTCTGTTTGAAACGGGTATGTAATCTATAACAGACATCACAATTCTATTATCAACTATTGCAACTCAATGCCTGTGGTAATTATCTGTGGCGTCGCTACCGGAATAGTACACTGTAAAGTTGTCTTTGTGAGAAATACCTGAGCCAGACCACCTCAATTCACTTACACCCATTATTTTCACTTCTACGCGCCGCATTTCTTTGAGCAGGTTATGTAACTTTCCTGGGATGCACAAACTATTGACGTTCCATGTCGCTACTTTATGAATAACATCTTGAAGTCGAACCCGGGGAATTTTTAGCACCCTCGGACCATCTAAGGTATGCCCGGGACTGAGGGCCTTTGCTTCAATTTTATCCGACATATAAGATAATTATTCCAGGGATATCCGTAGGGATCTTTAATGTAGTGGTTTCCCCTTACCTTCTACATCTTTATGTCGTTGGCCAAATTTTGGTTCATCCGCCTTCGTGAAATTTTTACCCTCACTTAGTTTAGCTTGCAGACCAATGCAGTTGCCCGGGGTGTGGCACGTGGAGCCATAAGTGAGAGTTGGGTGTCTTATGAGGACCAGTTATCAAGAACCATCTCCCGTCTATGAAGCTCAATGTGGTCCTTTCAATAAAAGATACTACCTCTATAACATACCCCTACACTTTATGGAAGATTTTGCTCAATAGGCTCAAAACGAGATTGCCGTTGATCCCGATTTTTCATAAGCGAATTTTGTTTAGCGACAAAGCTCACTTTTGGTTGAATTTCTAGTCAACAAACAAAACTGCCGTATTTGGAGTGAAGATAATCCTCAAGTGTATGTTGAAGAACCATTACATCTATAAAAACTGACTGCTTGTTGTTCTTTACGGGCTGGTGGAATCCTTGGCCCGTACTCCTTTAAAAACGATGTTGGCCAGAACGTTACAGTCAATGCTGATCGCTATAGAGCCATAATTACTGACTTTTTCATTCCTCAATTGAACACAAATGATGTGCAGAAGCTGTGGTTTCAACAAAGCAGCGCAACATGTCACACAGTTCATGCCACAATTGAGTTATTAAAGAAAACATTTAACACCGCTTGACTATTTTCTGTGGGTATATCTGAGGTCGCTAGTCTACACCGATAAGCCTGAAACGATTGACCACTTGAAGGACAACATTCGCCGCGTTATTGCCGATATACGGCCACAAATATTGGAAAAATTCGAAAATTGGACCTCCATATTAGACTACTTCAGAGCCAGCCGTTGCAGTCATGTGTTCATATGTTATGCAGAATTCATATTTAAATTATAATGCCAAAGATTATCTTTCGAATAAAGGCAATTTAGTGACAATTTAAAAAAACATTTTTGTTTTATTCCATTTCAAAGTTCTCTACCTCTAAAAAAAAACCTCTACCTCTAAAAAGAATCTACCACATCTTTAGACACACAATGTATTTTTTATATAATACACCAAGAGGTGAAATAAATATATGGATCAGTGGTTTGATATTTTAAAAATAAAAATGATATTTAATAAGATATAGAAACTGAATATCAATACAGGATAGGACTTTATTTTATACTATACTAACTGACCC
The DNA here is from genome assembly GCF_040954645.1 of Diabrotica undecimpunctata. Lineage (NCBI taxonomy): Eukaryota > Metazoa > Arthropoda > Insecta > Coleoptera > Chrysomelidae > Diabrotica > Diabrotica undecimpunctata. The sequence goes on from NC_092803.1 coordinate 55,808,808, forward strand.
GGTGACTATTAGAGTTCTATAAACATTTTTTTATATTAAGATTACAATAACTAAAATTAACAAAAGTTCAAAAAGGAGCCAATTCACGTGGCTGGCAAAAAAACTAACCATTAACTGAATAGGTTGCACTCGTATCGATTATTTTCATTGAAGAACCTTGTGATATACTGTATTTTTCGTTATGTTTTCAGGCGCGAGAATGAACATAAGACGTACAATTTACTATGAGAAAAACAATGATTTTCTATATTTACTCATGAGACGAAACAGAAACAGACGTCATACAGAACATGAGACGAAAAGGAAAGAAGCTAAAAGAATCTGCAGGCAAAAAAAGAAAAAATATTTTTAAAGAAAATTAAAAAGAATAGAGGAGCATTACATTAGCAAAGAAATAAAAAATTTCTATCAAGAAAGATTCTATTCACACAAAGAAATAATACGCAAACAATTTTTTTAGGAATAAAGAAGGACTGCTCCTTGGAAATACTGCAGATGAGCACAATATTTTGAAGAACTGCTAAATAATGAAGAACAGATGCAAACAATGGGAAACTCAACAGACTGAGGCAATGGGCCAATCAGAGGATAATGATGAGGAGTACGTAGAGAAACCAACAGAACAGGAAATAAAGGAAACAATAAAATGGCTTAAAAACGGTAAAAGCGCAGGGGAGAATGGAATCCCGTCGGAAATTTTAAAGGAAGGACCCCACTGCAAAGAAAGCTATGTAATTTGATACTGAGAGTGTGGAGAGAAGAGAAAATGCCAGAGAGATGGATTAATGCCGTAATTTGCCCAATACATAAGAAAGGTGACAAAACCCTTTGTTAAAATTACAGAGGGATAGCGCTACTGGATGTTGTGTACAAAATATTAGGAAAGATCATACGTAATAGATTGAAAAAATACGAAAATGGATAGTAGATGAATACTGGATAAATTTCTATAAGAAATGTATCCAAGTGTTGATACGCCACTGGTAGCAATTAACTTACACGTCTTAAAATCTACCGAGGTAAATTCTCCAGCAAATTCTTAGGAAAGCCGATACTGTATTAAAAAGATATTTTTACTCACAGATTAACTTTTTCCGGCTAATTCCCAAAATTTCCCTTTTAGAAAGAATTCAAACAGTGGATTTTACCTACCTCTGTATAGAAATATCGAAGTTGTCCCTGGTAAACCCCTTGGCAATAGTCAGGCATTGCAATCAGAATTTTAAGTATTTAGTATAAAACTGTATCCCAGCTTAGCTGGTCGCTTCTTGGTTAGAGGTTTAACTCTCGCATATTAGTTAGTGTTAGACGTATTCGATCAAATTCGACGCATTTCTGGTTTAAGAGTTTTAGACTCTCGCGTATTAAGTATACCTAGTTATTGTTACAGAGCTTATAGTTAAAATCATAGTTGAAGAAAACATCCTCAGTTGAAGTGATAATTATTAGTAACATTTTAATCTGTATCAGTGCTCGTGTAGTGTGTCGCGGACTAGTGTAAGGTGGACAGTGATCGGCGGTTTCAATAAAAGAACTTTGCGCTAAAACTTTGGCTAGAGATTAACTTAGTTGTAGTAACATTTAAGCATTCAATTACGTATTGTTTGAAATGCTTGTGTTCTTATTTCCCACTTCTGTTTCCTGTTCTTATTTCTCTTTCCCAGGAAGATCGACAGTGGATCAAATATTTACATTAAAATTTATACAAAATAACAGTTACGAACAAAACCTAGGACTTCAAATGCTTTTCATTGATTTTAAACAAGCGTATGACTCTATCGATCGGGAAAAGTTGTATAAAGCTAAACTACCTGAGGAAAGGAACAACTACCTGTTGTTTGAAACGTTGTAAACGTTTGGCATTCATTTCTCAGGTAGTTTAGCTTCCTCCGTGGATGTGTTGGTTGTTGCTCTGGAAACCTCAGAGTCTTCTAACATTATTGCCACAAATTGGTCGCATTGCTCCTGTAGTGATCCTTTCCCAAGTTAATATGCTCCATTTCTAACTTGGCTGCACCGTACTGAAGACGACCAATAGTCAGAAATACGTATATACGGTTGCCTTCCATCTTATACACATATTTTATTATATTTTTTTTTCTTTGTTGCGAGCTATGCCGATATCTTTTACCTTTATTATATATATATATATATATATATATATATATATATATATATATATATATATATATATATATATTGTAACATATTGAACAAAATTTATAAACATTCAAAATAGCCAACATTCATCTTAATAACAACTAACCTTAATAATTCATCAAAGAAATATTATTCTTCTTACTTTTCTTTTATTGTTATTTTTATTTTTACATTTGAAATAATTTTAATTTTTTATCGTATAGCTGTAACGAACGTGCTTAAGACAATTTAATCTTCACATTCAATTTTTCAAATACTTCAATGTCATTTTTTATTTGCCAAATCTTTTAAATTCTGTAAGTGTTTTAAAATGTATTTGTACGCCATTTTTTGTAATATTCAAATTGTTTTAGTTTACTCCTGAAGAAGCTGTTAAATAAATGGCGAAATATTGAGTAATTAAGAAAAAAGAAAGATTTTTATTACAGACCACTTTACCCGATAAATTGACGTATTTATATATATATATATATATATATATATATATATATATATATATATATATATATATATATATATAAAAGAATTGGTTGTGAATTTGTTTCTGATAAGAATATTTATAACCTAAATTTGATATTATGACTAAATACATGTTCTGTAATTATTTTATAACATAATTTTATTTAAATGTTTATGTATATGTGTTTTTAAGTGTTTTAAATATGTGTTTGTAAAAGAACGTTTTTTAAAACAATTTTGGATAGTTTTCGCCATCATTTGTAGGAGTCAGATGAGGTTGTCCATTTCATTTTATAAACATCATGACAACTAACCTCAATTAGTGTAAGATACAAAATAATTCTTATTCTGTAATTTGTACTAATTTTGTTTATTGTAGCACCCTTATGATGCAAATAAAGATTTGCGAAAGCTTGGTAGACTAAAAATATATATATATATATATATATATATATATATATATATATATATATATATATATATATATATATATATATCTAAAGTATTCAACTAGTGAATTCAGAGGTTTAATCGGTCATTCAGGTTGGCAAATAAAAAAAGAAGTCAACTACTTCATAAGTTTATCGAAGACGTTTCGCTTTATATTTCTAAAGCTTCATCAGTTCTCTAAAATATAACAAATGACATAGAGTTTATAAGAAATACAGATGTTTATAGTTCATAACTTACAACTCAATATGTAGTATATTATCGATGTTATCATATATCTACTGTACACTTTACTCAATATTTAAAACTAACTTAACCAAAAAAGAAAAAACAAAAAACAACACACAAACTTTGCCGAAAATAATGTTCATATTCGTAGATATGAATATTTAAAAAATTTTAAACGAACATTTGGCTTCATTTAGATGGTTCTCCGCTGAAGACCAACAAAGTTCTGATTTATTGCAATCTAGCAAACAACTTGACGCGATACCGAAATTTTTTTTATTTAAGGGCCATGTGTCACCAAATTCCAAGGTTTGAGACAATTATGAACTTCTACAGGGGACATTGCATAATTAGTTGGACGGGTGGAATTTGTATGGCGGAAATATTTTGATATATTATTTTTAATTTATGTTTTAATGAAACCTGGAAATAGGGGATGATTTTGTTATTATTTTGAATGGAAAATACGCAGATATAGATATATGATAACATCGATAATATACTACATATTGAGTTGTAAGTTATGAACTATAAACATCTGTATTTCTTATAAACTCTATGTCATTTGTTATATTTTAGAGAACTGATGAAGCTTTAGAATCATAAAGCGAAACGTCTTCGATAAACTTATGAAGTAGTTCACTTCTTTTTTTATTTGCCAACCTGAATGACCGATTAAACCTCTGAATTCACTTGAATTCACTAGTTGAATACTTTAGAAATATAAATTGACGGTCGTAGTTTTTACAATATATATATATATATATATATATATATATATATATATATATATATATATATTACCTATGAGTTTTCACACCACCAAATGTGTTTCCGTTACATAGTTTTAGTTGGTTGGAATTTCTAATTATGATGACGAACTAGTTAACCTTTAGTTGTAAATTGTGCAGTGGTAAGCCCAGTACATGTCATCGTTTGCTGCACAGTAAGGAATGCAGTGGAATAACAAATTTGAATTGATAAGTTTGAGTCATCTGTATTCTTTTTCTTTGCTGCTAAAATTATTCTTTCACTCAACGTTAAGACGAAGTGGCAAAAATACACAAACCGTGTGCATCTACTATATGCTCTCTTTTGGCACATTCTTCTTTGGCCTTTACATTATATGTGTAAACCAGCTCACTATCATTGTTTGAAGCATTACAAGCTAGAGCGTGAACTAGAATAATATTTAATCGGAACGGTTGAGCATTCAATTGATTCGTTATGGCACAGTCTAATATTGGACACTAGCTATTTATAAAGGGTGTTTTTTTAGAGGTATAGAAATGTAAGTTGGTAACACTCTTTTAACTGTCGGCCATTTTTACAGTAATAAAGTGATTTTTTGGTTAACATAATAGTCCATCAGAGCAAGTAATTCGATTAGCCATGAAACGTTTTTGCACCACGTTTACTTTAAATGATAATATGCATCCACAGACACGTCATACAGTATGTACAGAAGAAGTTGTGGCTGCTGTAGGGCATAGCATACAGGAACACCCGAATCAGTGTATCTGCCATCGTGCACAGCAGTTGAATACGTGTCCATTCACTTTATGGAAGATTTTGTGTAAAGATCTTGCTTTGCGTGCTTACAAAATCCAACTCATGCAAGAATTGAAGATAGGTACATCATTACCTAGAAAGGCGTAGATTTGTAGATTCGGTGAGTAAGTCCAAAACGAGATTGCCGTTGATTCCGATTTTCATAAGCAAATTTTGTTTAGCGTTGAACCTCACTTGTGGTTGAATGGCTACGTCAACAAACAAAACTGCCCTATTTGGAGTTAAGATAATCCTCAAATGTATCTTGAGAAACCATTACATCCAGAAAAACTGACTGTTTGGTATGTTTTATGATCTGGTAGAATCATTGGACCGTACTTCTTCAAAAACGATGCTGGCCAGAACGTTAAGTCAATGGTAACCGCTATAGAGCCATAATTACTACACAGAGTTGCTGAGAGTTGCTTTCATCAGGTCCTCGTAGACACATCGTCTCAGGACCAGCAACTTCACGTGGAGTCATACGTCGCCATCTTACCAAATCCACTGGTAACTTTAACATCATAATATTTAATACCATACAATGTAAACTAAATTTAAACCAACAATTTTTAACGGGTTTTTACCCACATATTTAGTGGCTCAATACATGTATACCTAGTGTACTGATGATGGAACATGGATTCCGAAAACGTTTTGTGATATAGCCCGATTAGGTTTTTAAATTATATACCTTTTATAAAGGTTTTTTAATAAATTTTTTTGTTATAAAATTGACTCTAAAAAATCACCCTTTGCAACTATTGATTTCTTGATTGACGATAAAACCAACCCCATTCAAGTGTCGCGGATATTTGACCACCTCATTTCGCTAACATTGTCCTCAGCAAGTATATAAATATTTTACTATAAGCCGGAATTTTTATTTTGAAGAGTTTTTATTAAATATTTAATTGCCATACCATGTCTACAGCTTAACATTCAGTGATTTATATCATCAACGTTACCATCACAATCATAAACTTCTGATTCGCTTAGATTACTTCTATCTAACTGATTTTTGATCCTTGAAAATTTAAAATGCAATTATAAAATTAAATTTACCTAATTTCTTCTTTTTTGCTTAGATATTCATTTTTTTTGCGATTGACAGAAAAAATTAAATGAAAGCATTTAAAATGAATGACGCTCGTGAAAAAGCACTTATTAACAAAGGAAAAATCACGAATAAATAGAAGAGATACTATGAATAATATGGTTAAAGAATAAGAGAACATGTTAGTTTTGGATAACCTCATTAAAGAAACTTTAGAACTAATAGTGATATGACTTTTTCAATGATTCATGTAATTTCAGGGAAGAGGGTGATGCTATAGACTGAATTTTATGTCTATAGTCTATCGTTATATAAAAAGGTGGAAAAGACGTAATGTCTTTCATAAAGTAGGAAAATATAAATAGGCATTACACCTATAGCACGATTACAAAAAAAAATAATCCTCTGAAGCGAATCCTTATGCCTCAATCCGTGGGAAGTAAGCATAAAGGTAGACAAAAAGTTAGATGGTGTGGATCTTTAGGATCCTGGGAAAATTGGTGTGACAAACTGACAAGGGTTGTCAATTGATACGAGGGAATATCCAAAAAGACTTGAAATTGTGGAACTTAGTTTATATGTATAACAAACACTAATTGATTATATTTTATACCTATAATTCCCTAATAGCATTTATACTTCTTGTTCTAGAGGATTTTGGGTTTAAACTAGGAGGTATATCAGAAAATGCAGACATTGACCTGCTTTGGAATTAGAATTTTACTTCTTCTTCTTCTTTTCCTTTTTATGTAAACAAAGTAGACATGACTCTGTCTGTTTTTCAATGTGCCTCCAGTAAGTTGTCGTTCCATCGTGTTCGTGGTCTTCCTACTGATCGTCTTTCTATTTGTTCTCATTTGGCTCCATTGTACTCTTCTATTTCTTAGCCAGTCCTTGATGTTCTCTACCTTGCATCTAGGTCGTATATCTGTCCTTCTAGCTCTGTCCCATAGTGTTCCATCAATTTTTTAAAATGTTTTCATCTCTGCTGTTTCTTATATCCTTGTTGTCCTCATTGTGTCAAGTCGTGTTTCTGCCGCGTATGCCGCTTTATTGGTCTGATGACTGTTTTGTAAATTCTGCCTTTCATTTCTTTCTCGATATTTTTATTTTTCCAACCTTCGGCTCTCTTTGCTCTACTCACTTGATCTTCCACTTTTATTTCGATTTTTCCGTAGCTAGATAATGTGATGCCTAGATATTTAAATCATTTGTTTTATTTTGTCTGAACTTCTAGCTCCATTTTACATCTTAGTAAATTTGCTGTTATAACCATGCATTTTGTTTTCTTTGGGGAAATAAACATGTTAAATTTTCTAGCGGTTATATTAAATTGGTGCATCATCGTTGTACTGTAAATCATCTTTACTTTGAGGGAGTAGTATTGCGTCGTGCATAGCAGATTATTTTAAGTTGTTTTTCTCCCATCTGGTATTCTTTTTTAGTTCTTACTTTATTATTAAGTATTTTATCCATATTGAGGTTGAACAATAGAGAACTCAGGGACTTCTCTGTCTTAGTTAGTTCTTCTACTTTTACTTTTATTGTGTTGTTTTGGTAGATATTTTCGATCATTTTGATTATTCCTAGAGGTATCTCTCTTGCGTACAATAAGTGGATAACGTCTTTCAATTTGACTAGGTCAAATGCTTTCTTTTTTTTAAGCCCTTTTATCTATTCGGATTGCCGAATATAGGCCTTTCCTAATTCTCGCCATTCATCTTTGTTGTTTGTAAGACGTTTCCACATTTGCCCTGCAGTTCTTTTGATATCGTCGCTCCATCGCATTTGCGGTCTTCCTCGTGGTCTTTTGGCTTCATATGGCCGCCAATTCCCGATTTCTTTATTCCATCGGTCATCCGCAAGACGTTCGTTATATCCAGCCCATTCCAAATGCTTTCTTAAGGTCCACGAAATATAGATATGCCGGTTTGTTGTATTCTAATGATACCGTCGGTGCATGATCTCCCCGACTTAAAACCTTGTTGTTTTTGTGCTATTTTTATGGTTAACACTATATTATATATAGCAGAATTTTATTTGTAAGATATAATTTTCGTTTTGAATATATTATGAGGCTACCGCGATTGAATTGACCTTATTCCGGACCTGTTTACTATCCATCAACACCGCAATAATTGTAATTTGCATTGCAAATATACATGTGTAAGTGCACCGATATCTATTTTTATGATTAGTTAATGCAAAATAGTGATAATTAAACAAGTTCCGTTATGATTCCAGGCGAACCCGAGAGCAGTCCTTTAAAATATTTCAACAAAATCGGGAAGAGATCTACCAGCGTGGACGTTACCAATCAACCGTTGAACGCCTCACCACCTTCTGATCCGTGGAGATTTTTTTCAGATATAAAAGTAAGTTTCTGTTTAATAATTATTTTAATTAATTTCTTTATTAGGCAAATTGTTAAGGCATGACTTGAGATCTTTTTATTTCTGTCTTATGTAGCCTTCTTAAATATGAATCTTATTGTAAAAGAAAACTGAAGATTTTTTGAGAACACTTTGTTTGTTCTGGAGAATTTCCTTCAATCCAATATATTTGGCGCAGACGCAAACCTCTTTTAATGAGAAATATCTACTACAACCTTGACGTTTATATTGGAAACGTTAAATTACTATCTTTTTATCTCAGATTTTTTACTCAATAAAATATAATTATATGTGAACTTTTTGCCATTATAAACAGTTAGTAGACAAAATTTATAGACAAAAACACTTTAATAAAACACATATTATTTTGTATGTGTTTTTGTCAACCTCATTTTTTAAATATCTCTTGAGCATACACAAGAAATTATTAAATAACCTGGACGTGGATGGTTAATAATACAGGAAGAATATGTGTGTTTAGAAGACTGTATTATTAAATGTACGGGGTGTCGTAAATTTGTATTTTTTGCAGGGTATGCCGAAAACTAGAGTAGATAGAACAAAAGTAGTTAAGTTGTCATGATTCTTTTTGAAGTTATACTTCTATACGCGCGCTCCACGTTGGAAATTTGTATGGGAGTGAATCTGTGAAACCATTACATATGTAAGATAATGAGTAAGAGAGAGACAGAAGATATATTTTCTGTCTCTTCCTCTCTCGAATATAAAAATGTTCCTTTTGTATAAATAATTTAATATTATACATATTATATAAAGATATATATACATATAATATTATACATATAATAAAATATTTATTAATATTATTATTTATGTGATATGTTTTGTAATATTTATTAAATGTTCATAATTATATTATTCTTTTGTATTTCAAAATAATAATCTCAATAAATCACTGTATAATCCAGAACTGACAATTTTGAAATACATTTGTGTTATGTCCTCGGTAGTGTAGTAGTCAGTATCCCCGCCCGTCACGCCGGAGACCGGGGTTCGATTCCCAGTCGGGGAGGACAAGATATATATACATATAATATTATACATATAATAAAATATTTATTAATATTATTATTTATGTGATATGTTTTGTAATATTTATTAAATGTTCATAATTATATTATTCTTTTGTATTTCAAAATAATAATCTCAATAAATCACTGTATAATCCAGAACTGACAATTTTGAAATACATTTGTGTTATGTCCTCGGTAGTGTAGTAGTCAGTATCCCCGCCCGTCACGCCGGAGACCGGGGTTCGATTCCCAGTCGGGGAGGACATTTTTATTAATATTATTACATTATTGTCATTTTTAAATACTTATGGATATTGCATTTTAATTTGTATTGTATTATTATATATGGAATTATGTTGCACTGTATTGTAGTGTATTTTTTTATAAATATTATTGTCATTTTTAAATACTTATGAATATTGCAGTTTAATTTGTATTGTATTATTATATTAATAACAAAATAAACAATGAATTTTACTGCAGAGTATGTGTAAAAAAATTTTGCATTCTACTCCTTTCATACATATATGAAAATAAAAATATACATTTTCATCAAAATATTGATTCAATCCTTCATTGTTAGTAAGTTGTTATTCATTCTGTTTCTCTTTTTGCTATGTCTTACCTATAAAAACATATGTAATGATTGTGCAGATTGACTCCCAAATAAATTTGTAATGGCGAATGCGTGTATAGAAGTGTAACTTCCACCGGCAGTCCCACTGGACTGCCACACCCGTTTTTTTCGTTAAAGTAACGATTGTCCAATCAAATCATCAATAGCTCCCCACATTAGTGAGATACAGGGCGATTATTAAAAAATGCCGAAAAAGACAGGGTTATAGTCTGTAGCGATATGTCAATCTAGCCTAACTTTCAGTAGAGCAATTTGAAAGTTTGAATGGCCCCCTAAATTTTTGGAAATTTCAAAGTGAATTTTCAACTTACCACATTAAAAGTGCAATGAAATTTACTAACTGCTATTAGCTAATTGTTTAGTGAATACCTTTTTTTTAATGATTTTCTTCAGAATAGTAGACATATCATGTTTTGTCAACCAAATTGATAAGTAAATTTACATATCAATCAATGTCTAAAAATAAGAAATTAGTTAACCCTTTATAGGGCCGAATTATTTTTTGGTAATTTAAACAATGGTCCATTTCTTCGTCTTTTCATTTTACTTTCACTCCTTCTTGGTTTTTTTAGGTAATTGAAATTTCAACTACAGCCTCATTAGCTATGTTGACTTTGGTACATGTAGTTGTGGTTCCGTAATCGACCACCGAAAAAAGCACATTAATTAAACATTTTTATTATGAAATAATGGAAAATATTGAATATATAATGCAACTTGGCAATCTGAGCATTTAATTCTTAAACGTTTTGGCTTCGCTCTCGTTGAACAGAGTTCATAACTTCTTGATGTTCCTTTTTCTGACATCTGATTGCCAACACCGCTTAGTCTCTTTAGTTACCTTAGGTCCTAGCTTCTTGTTGTTATGGAAATCACCTATGATCATTACACTTCTAAACTACAGGTGACTCATTGGTTTCGATTTAATAGACGTCATTTTCATTGCAGTATTTTAAGTTATATATGAATTTACCGCTGCTGCATCAATCAAATAGTAAATAATCTTCATATACCATCTTACCATGAAATTGGATAAGAAACATAAAGTTTATCGAATAGATCGACTCCACCTACAAAGCGATTGTAATCACTTATGGCTTTTGCACAGTTGACACTTTCTTGTTCACCATTCGCTTTTCTTCTTAAAAAGTGACATAATTGACATGAAATAATTCTGTTCTCCGATTTTCATTGTTTTGTCCTTTCTCATTATTTGTGTTGGAAAGCCTTTAGGATTTAAAAAATTTATTTAAAAATCCTTTATAAAAGGTATATAATTAAAACACCCAATCGAGCTACATCATAAAACGTTTTCGGAATCCATATTCCATCATCAGTGTGTCTAGGTGTACATGTTTTGAGCCACTAAATATTTGGGTAAAAACCGTTTAAATGTTATTAATTTGAATTTGGGTTACATTATTGGATCTTATATAAAAAGAGGTTTAAATCTTTGTATGTAGGTATATTTAAAAATCCTTAAAAGGGCTACATCAAAAAACAAACGTTTTCGGAATAATAATTCCATCATCAGGTTAAAAGCAGGTTAACATGCCTGAGCCACCAAAATATTAGGGTAAAACCCTTTACAAAATTTGAAGTTACCAAAAAATGTACATGTTGTTAAAAATGAATGATGTTTAATATTTTATTAGATTTAACTTCAGGCAACATATAACCATGCCTCACGTGAGTACCAGCGTCCGGAGGGTAAACCTCTTCAAACGGACTTCAGCTGGTAACTGGATCTTATATGTTATGATGTTAAAGTTACAATTAGAATTGATCAGATAGATCAATTCTAATTGTAACAGACAGGACTTAATATGTAACATATCAAGTTGTGCCGTATCTAATAAGTACCACGCAGTGGCGTAACTACAATTTAGGAGGACCAGGGCGAAAGTAACCGAAGAGGCCCCTCTCCCCAATATGAGAAAAACTAAGACTTACCTCCATATAGAAACTACATAAATACAATTTGAGATTTAAAGATAAAATATATTAAAATGTATGCCTATGTTATGCTAAAAATTACTTTTAATTGAATTAATCTGGTTAGGTTTTATTCATTATCCAAACATTGAAGCAAGGGTTAACATTGATAACACAATATGATTTTGTTAATATTCATGCTTTAATGTATTTTTTACTTACAGTTTTAGAGTTTTTACTTACAAACAATTTTTTTCTTATTTTTATTGTTGTTTGTTACTTCATGTTTAATGGGGAGCATTGCCAAACTATTTAGCCGGGTCTGGCTCATCGTGGATCGTAAATAGCTTTTTATAAGTTTCAATTTTGAAAAACTCCTTTCATTAGAAGCAATAGAGACACATACAGTCATTTGGAACAGATTTCATTTAGTCCATATCAAGAACTGTGCCATATTCAATGTAGTCTAATTTTTGGCCTTTTCATTGGTCGTGAAGTCTTTAGATTTTATTAAAAATTTCTTGCTTATCGAATTTTGTGTCACATTCATTGAGTAAATAGTCGACTTGAACGATTTTGAATTTTTCGAATGCAGTTTCCATTCTTTAGATTCTAAATTGAAGCTCTTGATGTAGCTTGTCTAAACATTCAAGCATACATATTTTAGTTTCACCGTCGAGGGATAAACCGGCATCTTCGGCCGTTTCCCAGGCATTATGTTTTTTAAACGTCTCCTACTGTTTTTTTCAAGGGAGATTTTCATTTCATCACATATCTCTGAAGCAAACTGACGAGCTTTCGTGACCAACTTATATCGACTGTCTTCCAAAAAGTTTATTACCTCGTTTTCAAGGCTTAAACACTCCGTCTGTAAATACCTCTCTGGAATGTTTATTTCTTGCAAAATGTACCCCGGTAAATGAAGGAATCCAAGAAATTTGAAATCATAAATATTCGAGATTAAAACTAAGTAACCTCGAAGAATCAACATCAAAGAAGTACTTGGAAATGACCAGGAAAAATCTACGTTTGACAGTTGGTTTTTTAACTGGTCATTGTCAACTAAGCAAACACTTCCACACACTGGGGCTGGCAGACACACCTCTATGTAGGAAGTGTGAACGAGAAGACGAAACTGTAGAGCATGTCCTATGTGAATGTTATCGTTAATACGAGAGTACGCGTTCGGCGAGTTCTGGCCCACACCTGCCCACATAAGAGAGATTTCTCCTGGTGACTTGTCCACCTTCTTAGAAATGGCAGGATGGACAATGAGCTAAGGGTGACAGCTCCCTGGGAGGATGCACAATGGGTCAATTGTGGCCTAAGTGCTGTGAAACTTAACTCGCCCTCCCTACTCTACAGATACAGATTCCAGATTAAAATTTCAGCAGAGTTATAATATTTTCCTTGGCTTCACAGAATTTTTTTGTAACTTGAACTAATTTATCAAAATGTTTCAAAATAGGTTTCACAGCTTCGTGATTGGCATTCCATCTAGTATCAGATAGCTGTTTTACAGATACACCTATATAATCTTCATTAAAATCTCCCATCTATGTGAAGAGGACAAGAAGAAATTATATACACTTTCTAAAGTTGCAAAAAACGTTACACAGCTAGGGTTGATTGTAAATGTATGAACTCCACACAAATTGAGAGACTGGTTTGCACAAGGCACAAACATGATTTTGCTATTTTTTTCTTGATATTGCTTGGACACCAGTATAGATGCCTGACATAGTGAATTTCATTATCATAGCCTTGACTCCTACATAATTGTAGATCCGATCCATCATTCTCCAGTGCATTTATAATATCATTGCTTATTCAATATTTGAACAAGCTTTTTATGTGACTGCAACGTACAATGCGTACAATTTTTTTATAAAATAAAACATAAAGTAAACATTAAAACTTTTTTATGTTAATTACTATTTAAATGGGAATAAGCCACAATTAAAGGTTAAATTACGTTTATTGACGTTCACTAATTTTAATTTACTAATGTTTGAATTTTGAGAACGATTTCCTAAGTGGAAATTGAAACGTCAATAAACGTAATTTAACCTTTAATTGTGGCTTATTCCCATTTAAATAGTAATTACTTTAAAATGCCACAAGAAAATAGCTTTAGAACAATATTTTATGTTATGTACCAGATTGTAATTTTATATGTTGAAATTTTTTTTTTCGTTATTTCTTAATTTTTATAACAAAAATATATATAATAATTATATATATTTCCAACAGCAATTATATTGAACATTTAATTTCGGTGTACATTTCGAAATATTTGTGATTCCTTTTTGGCGAATGACCTTACGTTATCTTATCATGTTTTTCTTCCGTCGAAGTGTTGAAAAGGTTAAAATTCTTTTTTTGTTTGCCATTAAAATATTGATTTTATTTGTCTAATTATGAGTAATAAAAATATATTTGTATCAATAAAAACATTCGATGATATAAAATTCTCATCTTTAAAAAAATTATTAGGATCCTTAGTGTTAAAAAAAGGATGACTTTATCAATTATTTATCTTTATTTTTTTCCTTATTTTTGGTTGTCTGAATACTATTTCACATTCCTACTGTACACTTTTTGCTGCTTTTGTTTACTGTTATAGTGCCTTTGGCAGGCCATTTACATTTGAATACTTTTGTTTACTACTATTAGATAGAGACTGGAGATTCGGATTTGCTCTGGTCCAGTTCCTCGAATCGTTTCGGAGCAGTTTTTCTTTTACATGATTTCATTTTTCCTTTTCACATTTTACTGCCTCCATATTCCGAAACATACTTTCACATTCACATGCAGGTTTGAGTGCCCTTTTTTGAAGATTGGATAAATTATTGCTTTTTAAAAACATATGGAAAAAATGTTTTTGATGCAGATATTAATTAGTAAGTAAGTAGTAAGTGCAATGCTTATGATATTTTTTATTGTTTTATTATTGATAATATCCCGTACTGTATTGAAAGTGACTTCTGAGAAAGAAAATTGATTTAATATATTTATTTTAGTTATATCTATTTCCTTCAGATTTGAAACTGGGATATATTTGATCGAGTTGGATGCCATTTGTGAAAAGTTATCATTAAAGATATTTGGACCGATATTAGGAGGTTGGCTAATATTTCTCTTAACACCACGTAGATCATTTTGTAACGAGTCCGTTACTTAAATAATCGTTTACCTTCTTTTTGTGACTGGAATCTTTTAATTTAATTCTAAATTAAATTCATATTGAAATATTCTTAAACTAAATATTTAAATAACTCCCAGTAAATCTTATTTTCTAAGGTTAGCATTAAACTGCGCCCTCAGTGGTAAGATTCTGAAAGTACATCCATTCTGCGACGTGTAGAACCTTAACGGTTACTTGTCAACTGGATGTGATCGAAGAAGGATCGTTTCGATCAGAGTAGTTGCGGCTGGGAGTGCCATTTTTTCCCGAATTTAGTTTAAGTTTATTTTATTGTGAAGAGCTGTTTGTTTTAGAAGAAATCATTTGAGTTATTTTGTTGTTTGTACGAGGATATTTTCAGTTGGATCACCCTAGCCGGTAAGATAAAATTACAAATAAATTATAAGGAAAAATCCTTCATATCATCCGCCATTGTTAGTAAAATTCAGACCTATTTTAATTTCGTCTTTGATAGGTATTTCATATATTTTATACATGTCATATTTCACCTTATTTCATTAAGGAAAATGTTTTATATCTAAATCAATTATAAGTATTAGATTCTATATCTATCTCAAATTTTTATTTCCTTTCAAGAGTTAAAGCAAACAATTATTTATTTCAATTTCATACCGTTTAAACCGGCTAATATTTCTTTTTTTTCCTATTCTATAATATATAAAGATCATGCTTTCCGTTAAAATTATCTATTTAATATATCCATACATTATAAAAACATTGTCACACCATTCGAAGGTCACTTGCTGACATTTCTTGTATCGCCTTTCAAGGTTGATAACCCTTGTGTTTTTTCTTACCTTTTGTATGTACAAAGAACATGAAGTAACACAATTGTTCCTTTTAGCCTACTCCCAGAACCCAGTTGCAAGTCAGGGGAAGAAATCTTTTTTAGTTTTTTTGGGATTATACTTACTTAGGTCAAGGGAAGAAGTTCCAAGTTCATTTTATTGGAAATTAAGAAGAATTTTTAGTTGGACTTATTTGTCTAAGAGTACCTGATACAGGGAATCCAGGTTTGGTGTACCTTTTACCACCTGAGTCTAGTTCTCCACCGGATCATCTTCAAGGGAAACCTACGGAAACCGGCAGGAAGAACTTACTTTTATTTTTGTTATCATTCAATTATTTTAAATAACTTTTGCTACGTCCTGTTCAAGGTTTTAACTTTTGGTTCCACTTTTAATTTAAAAATATATCCTTAATAATAAATATCTTCAATTTTTTTAAAACATTAATCATTGTAACTTAATTTAATTATTTATTGTCTACCAAGGGATGAGGTTATAACTCTCCCTTGAATTTCTCTTTGTTAGGTTATCGTGTGCACACATATCCGGAGAATTTTCACTTAAAAACCTAAACAATTCTTGAACGAAAACTAAACTATTAGTGAGTAGTATATAATTATATTTATTATTTATACATTATTATTGGGTAGAACTTTGTCACGATTTGAAATTAAGGGGTATATCAGGGGTAAATTGTTTTATAATTATATTCAGGGATTTTACTGTAAATATAGTTAAGTTAATTGTACATAAGAGGTGGTGGTTTAGTATATAAGCATTTAATAGTCTGTACCTAAGTTTGGTAATTATTAAAGTTATGGTTAAAATTTAATATTTCAATTAGTACCTATCTTTCATATTTCAGCAATACAAGATATCTCGGAAGAAAACATTTAACTTCCTGGCGCCCAAGCATTCATTAGAGCAACTTTTATCTTTCATCTGTTTATTTCTTGGTGGTTTTCTTGTCATTAGTTCTTATATCTTACGGTCTCTGTAGGGCATGCAAATTGGCCGAATCCTTCTTTGAGTGTCAAGTGGTCATTCTCCTGCATAGTCGCTAGCAAACACTTAATTCTGCTATATTTTAAAATTCATATTTACCCTTTATTTATCTCTTTTACATAATTTATTTCTATCTAATCCCTTCCATCTTCCGTTATTCCACATATTAGTTCGTTGGTGTATCAAGGTGCATTTTAGAGTTCACCCTTTTGCTACACTGGATAGAGTCACCCCGACTCCTTAGCACAATTTTTGTTACAATTTATGATTTTCCACATAGACTTTATTGGATTAGTGAAATTCCTGATGATATTGTTATTTGCCATGATTGTTGCATTATGTATTGCCAGTATGTATTGCATTTTAAAGTCTTTATATGACCTCTCAACATCTGGTGACCGATACTGTTTTTAAGCTATTCTAAAAAGTGCAGTTGATAACGCATATCTTTTAAGTCATTGTTAAACCAATTAATTTTATTAGTTTTGTCCCTTACGTGATACCTCTTCTCTGGGAAAGATTCCAAAGAAGCTTCTTCCAGAACATTCATAAATCTATTAAACTTCTCATTCACATCCATTTCTCTCGCATTTAGAAAATCCCAATTTATGTTAAATATTCTATTATGAAACAGAAATAGACCTCTCTGTGTAATTGGTCTGAAAGTAATTTTTTCTTCCTGATACTTATCAACATGATGCAATGAAAAACCAACCTGTTGGCCTTTGTGGTCAGATAAACCCAGTTTATATACTCCGGCCATCTCAAACTATGTCTCAGAATCCAGGAAAGTGTTATCAAGACAGTTTTCTTCTCGAGTCAGCTCAAAAATTGCTTGATTTAAATTATAATCTTCCATTACATCTTGTACCCTGGTTGTACTGATATGATTTGTACAAAATTTGACATTGAAGTCACCTGTCAAGACATTGGGTCTCCCCATACCAGTACATTCCAAAAATCCATCTAAAGATGTTAAAAAGGTGTCAAAAGGGCCAAATGGGCTTCGATATAAACATATACTTACATTTACCTTCTTGAACACAATAATACAGTATTCAATACACTTTTCTAAGTTAAAATTCGCATTACAATTTAACACATTTAAATTCAAATTCTGCCTAACAAAAATACATGTTCCTCCTCCAACTGAATCCAATATGTCTGAAAAAGTTGCCAGTTTAAATCCCTGTAAGTGGACTACTCGAATCTCCTCTTCCTTTAGCCAATGTTCCGTTATACAAAGAACATCAACTTTCTTATCTGTCATAAACGCCTCCAGTTCATCTACTTTATTTCGTAATGATCGCACATTTGCATGTATAATCCTTAGGTTAACTTTTTTTTCATGTATGATATGTGGGATTTTAACGGCACCTTCCCCTGGTTAACATAAATACCTAGGTCGATCTTCCATTGGGACTGCTAATTTTAAATCAGCTGCAATATTTGTCTCTTCTAGTTTTTATTCTCTCGAACTTGCAGTTAGCAACCAAATCACAGGACTTCAAAAAGTCCGCAATGTTTTCAGGTATAATTTTTGGAGCCAATCCAGTGACAAAAAGGAATGCCATTTTCGGTGCTGCCCTCAGTGTACAATTTTGGTTTGATCCCTTGAGTGGTTTAGGTCTATTTGTTTGGATTAGATCATTGAACCGTTTTGTTTTTTTTTTGTTTTGAACTGTTTTCCATCCATCATTTTCGTTACTAACCTTTTCCATTTGTTGATATTGTTGTCGTGCGTCATATGTTAGTGGCGTGCCTGGAATATGTTTATCATTTGGTTTTGTGTGGCTAATAGTCTGTACAATTCGACTATTCGGATTTTCGATCATCGTGGCAATGGAGTGTTCTGTTTTCTGCACTATAGTTAAAGCAGCTCTATAATAGTCACGCAAATATATAAATATAATATTATGTTGTCGATTTTGATGTCTGTTGGAAGGATTGTGGGAAATTGGCGCGAACTGCGTTTTGTTTACTAACCTCAGTTTTTCGTTTTTTGTTTGTATTTTCCAACTTCTGCTCCAATTCAAACACCTTTTTACGAAGATGGTAATTAATTTCATTCAGTCTTATCATCAAGGCCCTTAACAAACATTCCATTATTTTGGGTGTAGAGCTTCAAATTATGCGAGATTGAAACGCCGGCGCGGCGTTGTCGTTGCAATCGGCACACACAATTTCTTTTATTCCGTCAATCATAAAGCCCGGAGTCGTCACGATGCACTGACTATAAAAATATTTCTTGCTTTTCACACATCCAATGCAGTTTTTGCCTTTCCTCTCACAAATTTTACAGAAAACTGAAAATTTTTCAAGAGATGTCATCAAATCAATCTCACTTTCCGTCATGTTGGATATATCGTCCCGCTTGCTACGCCCTATTATGTCAATGTTATCGGTATATCCTAAGATTTTTATGGGTCTATTGTAAATAGTACCGCTGTCTCTAATTCGAGTGTCTCGGTCTACCAAGTCAGGCCATCCTCTTGTCTGAGTCCATCCTTTATCTCAAAGGACCTCGAAATTCTTTCCCTGTGTCCTAACACTGGCTTTTAAGTTAGACATTGTCATTCTCGTTAATCGGATAAGTTTTTCTGGTAAACCAAATTCACGCACTGATTGGTATAGTACAGAATAAAACTAATATGTGTCATTATGCGTACAGTACTAGATTATGTTTGTTCTAGTGACTTTATGAAATCGTTAATCCAGTGTGCCGATTTACCGATCCGTATCTTCTTACTGAATCGGATCTGGTTCCATCGTCATGAATCTCAATAATTATTCTTGTTTGCCATACTCTTGGCAAGCAGGACTTTATCATAAGACATGTAAACAAACATATCGTTGTGTGACCGATAATGAGTCTGTATATTTTTATCCAATTAGTGAAATCTTTTCAAAAAAAACGAAACCATTGTTTCGTCGATTGATAATGCTTTAGCATATAGTGTTGATTATGTACGGAAAAATGGAGATCCTAATTTCACAGAATTTGTTTAAAAATCAACAGCTCTATCTACAGGTACGTCAAAAAATATTGCTAAAAGTGCAAGTTTTTTGTGTTGTTTTTCCATATATTTTCTTTTTTGCATATACAGTTGGCATAAATATATATGCACATATTTTAAAAAAATTATTTTTAAATGAAACATTCAGCTTTTTCTCTTTCATTATTTTTGAATATTTTTTTTTCTAAATAGAAGAAATTTTATTTTTTGTACTTTTATTTTGAGATATTGCCTGTTTTTTTTGTCTATGTTGCCTCTTATTTTGTTGTATCTTTCTAGGTATATCTCTTGTGGTTTTTCTTCCTATTGGTGGCTCGCCGCGGGCTATTAGAAAACTCGCGTGCTTCCTTTAATCATATTTCCTTGACAAAGTCTTTCCACAACTTTTACGTGTACGTCTGCTCTATTAATTGCCACAGCAAAAGTTGGCTGAATAATCTTAAACAGTCAAATATCCAATCTATGAATAAAATGATCAGATATATCTGATTTAATTACTTTAACATCTGACTGATCATCTCCTGCTGTATACATATCATTTAAACTACTACGTTAGCCTTTTTGTTTTCTGGTCTGAACCATCGTCTGCTAAATCATTCACAGGTAAAGTGAATGCGATTCGGTCGCCTGGTCCGCTTGGCTATCTGGCCGACATTAACTACTATATTTATATAAAATAAAGTGCTGCCAAGAAATCACCTCTATAATGTTAACAATACCATAGAAGTCCTTTACTTTAAAATGTATATTATATGTCTGAACTGTCATTATGAGTAAGACAGATAAAATTAAACTATCAAAACATCCACAAGGAAAAGTTAATTTCCTGTAGTCGGTTGTTTATCATATATCACAAAAAAGATATATTTATTTAACTCTCATCCGGACACTTATTTTTTCTGATGTAAATAGTAGGACATATTCATAAAATATGGGAAAGTCGAACGGTTTGTTCTACGTTTGCACATCAAACATGGAGCGAGTCAACTCCACCTTTTGTTTTATTATAGTCGAGAATAATCTCTGGTTCATGGTTCATCTCCTCTCTAATCTCATTCGAGTAATGCATTGTTGACAACACTATGACACTTTTCATAGGCTTAGGCACATATGATACCAATGTCGCCTTTTTTGTAAATCCACATAAAGAAGACAATTGCTCCTTATTCTTACATGGTTGAAACTCAGGAGGAACAAACTTTTTATTTTTTATAACTGTGCCAACAATTGTTAAACCATTAGATAGCATATTATAAGCCATATCTAAGTCTGTAAAATAGTTATCAAATGTTACGTTCCTGTTGGTTCGGTAATACGGTTCGCTTAGTGATTCTACCACTTTACGTCCCAAACCAGTATCTACTTGGTTACCTTCTTTGCCGAGATATGGAATCGCATTTAGAGGATAAAAAGTTTCTGAGTCACATGCCCACCATAGTTTCATTCCATACTTGTCGAGTTTTGAAGGAATATATTGTTTGAACGGACATCTTCCACGATAAGGAATCAACTGCTCGTCGATTGTTATATTTCGTCCTGGCAAATAATGCTTTTTCAAATTGCCTAATATTTTGTCTCATATATCCCGTATAGCAGCCAGTTTATCTTTTTTACGTCTCTCGGATCTTGTCGTTTTGTCGTCGAAACGAATAAAACGCAAAAGCTCTTTGGACCGATTTACACCCATAGTGGCTCGAAAAATATGTGGTCCATAAACCGAATTCCACAAAGCTTCATAACTTGCATAGTTTGATTTTAGATGCCCGGCGGTGAACAGGAGACCAAAGAAAGCATGCATTTCAATTCTATCACAGGACTTCCATGGTTTATTTTGCAATACACGATGAGCCTCTAGATTGGTGTAACGGATAATGTCATCCACAATATTTTCAGTCAAATATAAGCGAAATGTATCTATTGGTTCTTCAATGCGTGTTCCAGGTAGAAGTTGAACTCTGTGTAGTGGTCCTTTTACTAAATTTTGATCTCGTGTTCGTCCAGTCGGAAAAGGTTGTGTTAACCACTCAGTTTTATCTTTAGCAACATACATTTCTGGTTGACTGTTTCTGATGTGTTCTTCAAGAGCTGAAATTTTATCATAAAGTATACTAGTCGCAATCTACGTTTTATTTTATACTTACACGTATTTTCCTCTGAAATTTGTTCATCCTCCTCTTCACTAGCTTCCGACAAATTATCGTTATCTGATTCAGATTCGCCGTGAAAATCCTCTACGCAGTATTAGTCATCATCAAATTCAGACAAGTTCTAAATTATATCTTCAAGCTCCGTTACTGTTAACTTTCTTTTCTCATATTTACTACTTTATAATTTAGTAAATGTGTGAAAACTAGAAAGTGAAGATATTTCAATGTACGGAATAAACACCATTAAAATAAATTGAAAAACTTACCCGAAACTACAGGATTACGAAAATATGAAAAATATCAAACAAAGTAAACTGCACTCTAGGTTAGCAAAAATTCAACTGAATTACTAGTCAGGCGGACTAGTCAGAGCTTGTTTAGTACTTCACGTGACCAACAGTCGTTAAATATTGATGACCAGTGGCGTAACCGCATCGAAAAGCAAATTGTGTCCGACGGACATACACTGTCCGGTTACGTCAGTAAAAATAATTTTATTTTTTTATATTTAATTTTGATTAGTTCAAAATATTTAGTTGTTGTCTCCAATAAGTTTACTTATAATATATGTACTGTAATTTCTTAAATATACAGTAACATATCTATAAGTGTGTCCGATGGACACACCTTTTCCGGATAAGAGTTAAAAGACATCCTTCGGGCTAAATCATAGAACGTTTTCGGAATAAGTACCTATTCCATCTTCAGTGCTGCTACTAGGTAAACATGTTTAAAGTCACTAAATACATGGGTGAAAACCCTTTAAATGTTATTAAATTGGTATTAGATTACATAATTACTGATAATTTTATAGGATGTTAAAATTTTAAGTAGATTTACTTCATGGCAACGTAATCAGTTACAATTCTGACTCTTTCTTTTTTTACCAGTATAGTTCACTGATGATATTAGTAACGTTGAATTAATATAATTCGTTGTTGTACGCCTCTTCTTGTTAATAAGTCTTCTGATGTACATCTTTCAATTTTGGTTTTCTTTTGGTGCCAGTATAGTTCACTGATGATATTATATCATTGAAATTCATGTCCCCTACATCTCTAGGTCATTGAGTATAATCAGAAAGGATCACGTTCCAATTTATTTCCTTATTCCCATCCGTGAAGAATCAAGCGTTCACTTGCATTTCCTGAGAGTATAAATATTATGCAAGAACACATTTAAAACAGCATCAACCAGGCTAATGATCCAGATACAGTAGACACAAGACATCAAGACTGTCATCAGTAGTGTCAATATACATTATAAAACATTTACTTTTTTTACAATTTATTATTTAAGCCAACAAAGGGAAATTTAACACGCAATGATTCATTTGCGTTTACAATATAATCTGCAAACAAATTAATTTGTCTAATAATAACTAGTAATTATGACGTATTTTAATCGGCCTAATTATATGTTTGTAGTAATCTAAAACTACATTCGTAGACGAAAATATTGATCTCGATTTAGGTAGTGTAGAACGGAACTTACATTTATAAATTTCAAATTAAATTTTTCCTCTTCCCAACAATTTGCCGTTCTTTCTTTTTATTTTTAGTATCCCACTAGCATGTTTAAAGATTATCTATTGATGATTGTTGATGAATTTGATGATCTATTGCCATTTGTGTGTATAATACTGAGAGTTGTGTTTATGACATAACTTGTGGTGTTTCAGATAAAATTTCAAATCGGCTCCAACTCTGTTGCTGATTCATGTTGATTATATTTCCAAATAACTTTGATTTTTCCTTATGTTTCTTTTGTCAATTAACTGAATTTAATCCTCCTCTTCATTTTTTGGACTGCTGTGATTTTGTAGATACTCGCAAATAAACCTAATTTCTGCACGTTTTTTATTACAAAAAAAAAAAAATTAAATCACTCGCATTATTTTTGTTGGAGAGTATACACGATACCTACAACTCCTTACCTCATTAATTTAAATAGTAACTGAAACAGTCGTAAAATAAAAAGATAATATTATTGTTGTTTGCACACAAAATGTTTTACTTGTTTTACCGTTGAAAGTTTAAAAATCATACAATGTCACGTCCCATTGGCAAAAAGACCAAGTTGTCTGTTAAATCAAAGGAAATTATGGTAAGTCAGTATTATTGTCAACATACTTGGAATTTTAGTACTGTGAATTTTTATTTTCAAATGTTTTTTTGTGACACCTTAGCTTTTATCATATATAAAGCTGAATTTTTCATTATAAACAGCTGAAAATAATAGTTCTCTAAATAATAGCTGAGAATAAAGAACTAAAGTTCATACAGTAGATATACATTTATCTTGAGAAAACCTATGCTAGGTACTCCGAGGCGTTCGCTGGTGGATACCCAATAAGAAAAGATTTAGGTTAGCAGAAAAGATTAGCAACAGGGTTCAGTGCTTAGTCCTTATTCTTATTAATGTTGGATTAGATAAGATGTGACATTCTTTGGTGTATGGTCCGTAAGATGGTATGTATGGGTTTGTAAGATGGTAACTTTGGATTACGATGATGATTTGATTATATATATATATATATATATATATATATATATATATATATATATATATATATATATATATCTCATCATCATCAACCTGTATGCGTCCACTGCGACGTGTCCTGCCCAATTCCATTTTAGCGACGCGATTTTTTCGATGACGTCTGTTGTTTTTGTTCTACGACGAATTTCTTCGTTTGGGATTCGGTCTCTCAGAGAGACACCCAACACCTGGCGCTCCATAGCCCTCTGAGTCACGCGAATTTTATTCACTACCTTTTCAAAGATTTTCCTTTTGAGGTATATGGGTAGATCCGATTTAAATACATTGTTTAATTTACCAAACGATGCCCAGGCTAATTCCGTGCAAGGTGGGAGCTCACATGTCCGGTTATCTCAACAGCAATATTTTGATTTAGCACCAGATTAGTTATTATTTGTCTTGTTCATTTTAACTTTTAGTTCGACCTCCAAGGAAGCGTGATATAATTTTTCAAATATCATTATTGCATCATCCATACAATGGGCTATAAGGACGATGTCATCTGCAAATCTCAAATGACTGAGCTTCTCTCCATTTATGTTGATACATTCTGTCAATGATTTTCGCATTTTCTGATGACTTATGGTATCGAATGCTTTCTCGTAGTCCACGAATATCAGTGCCAATGGTTTGTTGTATTCTGCAGACTTCTCTGTCAGGTTGTTTATCACTAGTAAGTGGTTGGTAGTGCTGTATCCCGATCTAAATCGAGCTTGTTCTCTAGACTGATAGAAGTCTAATAGAGAGCCAGTCTTTTTTTGATAATTTTTGTGAAAAGTTTATATATGTGTGAGAGCAAACTGATAGGTGTAATAAAACAATGACTGCATTGTTCCATTGAGAAGGAGTTTTTCCTTGGTAGATGCATTGGGTGAAAAGCTTGGCCAAAGCCTGGATAATTGTATTTTCACCTAGTTTGATCGCCTCGATCAATACTCCGTCATCGCCAGGGATTTGTTATTTTTCATATCTAAAAGTGCCGATTTGATTTCGTATGGAGTTCTGATCCCTGGTTTATGATTTTGGGCAGGGGCTGTTCTTGCCTTTCGTAGGTGCTCTCATACATTTCTCGATAAAAGGATTCGACAACAGCCAGGATTTTGGTTCTATCCGTAATAATGTTTCTATCTTTGTTTCTTATTTTGCACATATTTTTGTTGCCTGTGTTGTTCGTATTTCGCCTCAAAACTTTTAAACTTTTGTTTTCTTGAATTATTTTCGTTATTTCTCTTATATTGTTTTGTCTTACGTCTTTTTGGATTGGCCGGTGGATATCTGTATTAATTTCTTCATTATTATGTAGTTGGAGCCGTATTTTTTCGTCAGCTCTCTTCTTCTACTTATTAGCTCTTTGATATTTTGGCTTAGTTCTTATTTATGGGACATAACGGTCGGGCAGCACTCCTTTTCCTTTCTTTTAGTGCCTTCGTTATGCCATCATTTGCTTGATCTACATCTTCTATTTCGTCTTGCAAGTTATATATATATATATATATATATATATATATATATATATATATATATATATATATATATATATATATTTGGTTAGTGTATCTTCAAACAGGTCGTTGTTTTCTGAGGGAATCCCTTTCTTTTTTCGTGTTTATAGGACCATCTTTGTTCTGTCCAATTTAACATTTAATAGTATCTTAGCTTGGATTAATCTGTAGTCGTTTCCTATTGAAAATCTGTTGACTACTTCGATGTCTTTGATTGTTTCTTTTCTGTTTGTTATGATATAATTATTTCATGTTTGACACTGCCGTCTGAGCTGATCCATGTCCATTTACGCTGAGGCTTTTCTGTTTCCTGGGGTAAGAAGTTCAGCAATCTTTGTCGTCGTACATTTCTTTCGCCATGTCCATACTTACCCATTGCTACTTCTGCGTTATCTTCGCATTTATATATACATCTGGAAACCATCAGGGTAATCTAACACTATTGCAACAAATTGTTCGCATTGCTCCTGTAGTTATCCTTTTCCCAAGTTAATGTCCACCTATTATAACTTGGCAGCACCTTATTTTAAAATGACTACAAAACTGACTTCACGAAGTAACAGCTAAGACTACGAGTCTTACCAATTATGGAAACTGAATGATAAAATCTGGAGTCGGTGAACCTCAGCTAGTTCAAGGTTAATAGTTTCTCATATAACTTGTATGTTGTGTATATTATCGAATATCCACAAAAATCTTATAAACGTTGGAAACCTTTGTTCCATGAAATACTATACATGTTTTTTATTTTAGGGCAAAATTACGAAGAGTGTCGAAGAAAAAATAACAGAAATCAAGTCAAGAAATCATGAGGAGGGTTCGCCGCTTCACAGACCGAAATCCGATCCCCACAAGCCGGATCTAAAAACGATCGCAGACAGCAAGGAAAATTCTAGCGTGTCGGATTCCGAAGATTTATCCGAGAGTAGTATATCGAAGACTTGTGGCATCGTTTCTACCACAGAAGGTTAGTATTTTTTATAAATTAACACAAGGGAAAAACATTTTTCATTGAAATTGAAATTTAATATTTCTTTTTTTACTATACTCCCCAAGAAAACTAACACATCTTTGTATTTGTAATATGTATACCCCTCTGCGGAAGGGAATTTTACTAAATAAGGCGCCATATTTAAATATGTTAGGGTTGCCGGTATTACAGGAAGAGATTAGAGTATTACAGGAGGAGATATTACCGAGAATAATATGGTTTTATCATGCGGATTAGGTACCGTCCTATCCTCCTGTGACGAGCTATGACGAGTCACATGAAAATTCTTATGACAAAATCATACAAGCAATAAATCATGTAGTGTAAAGTCGACTTATGTCTCACTATACACATCTGATTCATTGCTTGTAACAATATCTTTTGAATCATCTCTAGCAGTTGCATCATTTTTTTTACACGTCTTCCATCACATTTTAAAAGGTAACGAACGATTAAATATTTTTCTTATTGCCTCGTAGTATGCGAATGCTCCATGTTCATTTAGTTAATCTTTTCAGGTGTGGAAATGTCTAGTGACGAAGACACCCCTTCGTTAGAAAAAGATAAGAAACACGAAAAATATCTCTCTGTTACGCCCTCTAGCTTTAAACACAAATTTCGATTTTTTAAAAAGACACATCATGAAGAAGGAACGATCAAAACCAACGACTTATCCAAATTGTACAACATTAACACCGAAAACATAGAGCAGGCTCTACCGGAAGATTCGGAGGGGGTAGAAAATGCCGTCGATGCGCTCGAAGAATCTAACCTCAAGCCTGAGCCGTCACCTGTCAAAATTTCGAATGAGGAAATCTTGAAAACAGTTGCTCAGAAAATCGATAATGTAGATATCGATAGTGAGAATGTGATTCATGTTAAAGAAGTGCAAGGTACTGATATTAGGGAAAAGTATTTTGATTGTAAAGATGAGGAGAAAATTGTTTTCGCGCCTACAGGTTTCGTGGATTTGCGTCCTATTGCAACTACGAATCGTCCATTTTATAATTATTTGTAAGTATAATATTTCATATTACTATTATTTATACAGTTTCATCCAAGAGGCCGAAGTGAAAATGGTTTTTTTGTGAATTATGTTTAGTTTGTTTAAAATTTTTCAAATGAAAAGACTGATTGATATGTTTTTGTACACACTTATGACAAATCACATAATGGCAAAGTATATATGGTATTTTTGAAATGTTTAAACATTTATTTCCTAGCTAAGCGCTTTCGGCTTACCAAGCCATTTTCAGACTATGCGACAATGGAACAATGATATAAATAACAAATTTTAAGTTTACAACGTTTCACTAGGAGAGAATGTCATTTGGTAGATACATACAGAAATTTTCCTTTAAACTGTTTTTATGTTAAAATATTTTATTGAAAACACACAAAAAGACTGTACACTGGACTCCACAAGAAACGCATTCAAAAATTTGGTTATGGTACGGGCACAGAATAAATAACAATCAGAATGTCCACTCTCAGATGCCGCCTTTGAAGTGTGTCAGCACGCTATCGCCATATTTTAAACCATATTTTAAACGGAAACATAGACTCGAATTGAGACATTTGTGACAAGCTACGACAGAACTGTAATTTAAATTTCTAGAGATTAATAATTTAGTAAATTTGAAATAATTTAATCTATTCTTCAACTAAAAGTGCGAATAAAATAGTGCATATTATGTCTATGGTTGCCGTAAATAAATTAAGCCGGGTTAATTTTTCTATGCATAACAGATAAAATTTTACTGAACAGCATTGGTTCCGTTTAAAAAATGACTGATTCCGTCTGCGCGAACGAGATGCGCGTACTTATCTTGACAAGCAGAGTGGTCATTCTGATTGTTTATTATTCTGTGGTACGGGTGTCAAAACCATCGAGCAAAAAGACAAAAGAGGGAATCTAATCGTTATGAAAAGGAGACCAAAAAAGTGGCCTCTGATGGCGGACATATCCGGAAATGCGAATGCGCCAAATTTAAATTTCATGACACTTCACAATACTCATACAGTGGTGTAGTGGTTCTAACTTATCTATTTATTTGTTATATTACATAATATTAATATTATATAATATTAATACATATTACACTTAAAATACTTTTTTTAACACTAGAACACAATAAAGTTTTAATTAAATAATAACAATAATAGTCTGGGAATTAATCTCCCGACTGGGAATCGAACCCCGGTCTCCCGCGTGACGGGCGGGGATACTGACTACTACACTACCGAGGACATAACACAAATGTATTTCAAAATTGACAGTTCTGGATCATACAGTGATTTATTGAGATTATTATTTTGAAATACAAAAGAATAATATAATTATTCTCTTTCCTTGTTTAATGTGGCCTCTCAAGATGGCATTTCCTGTCTAACCCCTGTCTAATATTATTGCCCCCACTACCTTTACATTCCCTCTTTTGTCTTTTTGCTCGATGGCCAGAACCCAACCATTTGTTGGAGTTGGAGCAGCAGATGCATCGAGCAAGAAGACAAAAGAGGGAATGTAAAGGTAGTGGGGGCAAAAATATTGTTAGACAGGAAGTGCCATCTTGAGAGGCCACATTAAACAAGGAAAGAGAGACTCTTTCCTTGTTTAAGAAATCAAATTTAGTTGGGTTATGTTATTGCTGATGTTATTGTTTGTCCCAACTGTCACATGAAAGATTATTTGTATTTTCTATTGAAGTTTTTTAACAATTGTTT
The DNA here is from genome assembly GCF_040954645.1 of Diabrotica undecimpunctata. Taxonomy (NCBI): domain Eukaryota; kingdom Metazoa; phylum Arthropoda; class Insecta; order Coleoptera; family Chrysomelidae; genus Diabrotica; species Diabrotica undecimpunctata. Next base: position 55,838,638 of record NC_092803.1, read on the forward strand.
CACATTTTAGACTATTATTGTTATTATTTAATTAAAACTTTATTATGTTATAGTGTTAAAAAAAGTGTATTATGTATTAATATTACGTAATATTAATATTATGTAATATAACAAATAAATAGATAAATTAGAACCCCTACACCACTGTATGATTATTGTGAAGTGTCATGAAATTTAAATTTGGCGCATTTGCATTTCCGGATATGTCCGCCATCAGAGGCCACTTTTTTGGTCTCCTTTTCATAACGATTAGATTCCCTCTTTTGTCTTTTTGCTCGATGAGCAGATGTGAGGGGACTGGAATGCCAGCCTTTTAAATGATTCCTCAAAGAATGTGACAATTGACATATGTCATACATAGAAAATTAAGAAATATAAATCTCGGTTTGCATAGCATCATAATGAATAATATATTGAAAATTGACTGAAGATCAAAATAGGACAAGTTATCCCCAAAACAAATTATTTAAATATAAAGAAGAAACTAGATTGTAATGTTTCTAAGTATGTTAAGTGTAATAAAAAAGTATCTCTTGATTGGAATTGTAAGAATTTTTTGATGGATGAAAAAAAGCAACTCGTTATAAAAAGTTCTGAATGACCTAGAACACAATCATCAGATATTAAATTTTTTCAGCCATATACGCGGTTTGTCAAATAAATATGGAAAAATTTAGTATTTGTTGATTGTATTTTAGGTTTTAGAACATGCAGAACTTTTTATAAAGAGTAATTTTTTTTAATAGAACTAAAAATAAAAAAGTTTCCCTATGGTGACTTAATTCACCTACTACAGAATTATATGGAGATAAAAATAGTATTTTAATGTTTCAGATCCGTATTAGTCCTACTGGTATCCATCCTTGTTTACAGCATCATACAGTATTATTCACCATATTCTGCCGGATTAGTGTCGGGAGTGTTTCTTGTTGCTATATTTTTAAAAGTTTATTTCAAATTGTATCCCAGAAGTACGGAACAACCAGTATCCACAATACCAATGATGTCGAATAAGATATACGAAGTACAAGCTGTTAAAGAGTACCAACCGGTTGAGAAATATGAGGTAAGATCTTTAAATAGCCTAAAACGTTTGAAGTAATAGGTCCCTCAGGAAATAATGTACTTTAATATAATGCTTTGTCCGTTCCAAAATTCTCATTATTATAATGTCCCTTTTGTGTGTAATAATCTTTATCTTTTTATTTCATAAAAGTTTTCATCATTAGAATATACTGCTTCATGTGTCCCATGTATGTTACATTGTATACATTCACTGTTCGTACGACTTTTTATGGGTTTATGGTTACATGAGTCCAAAAATAGTTATAGAGATTTTTGAGTTTTCTGCAGCAATTTTTTTTCCGTTTACAATATTTGTTACTAGTCATAATTGACAAATCTACAATTTAAATCTGCAAACCTTATAACCTAACTACGTATATAAGAATTTCCCATTATTTCGTCTAAGTTTATTCTAAAATTCTGTCACAATATGGCATGTTAATTTTGTTTTCACTATCATTCAACAAAAAAAAAACACCAATTCAAATGTTTTCTTCCTTTTAAGGTTTCTAAATCTTTCATTATCAAAGAGCTGCAGTGCCTTTTCATTGCTGTGGGAGTGGAATCACCTTTCGTGCTTCAAATTTTACAGCAAATAAAATATTTTTTTGTTTTTCCGAAAATATTATATTATATATTATATATTAAATATTATAAAGTTGTTGCTTAAAAAACTGTAGAAAAATGAACTATCAAGGATATAATATGTCTGTGTAAGTTGGGTGGTTATGTTATTTTAGTGTGTAATTTGTACAGAAGTTATATAGTTTTTAGGTTTGATTTATCATCTTTTTTTACATAGAATTACGGTCATAGATTCATTATCCTTGTCTTTTATCGGATAAGATGGCAACAACCGCCGAAGTTGTGAGACAACACTATCAAAACCGGCGCTGTTTGAATCACTCCTATTGTACGTAGCGAGCTCACTTGAGAAAGGCACTCTGCCGAAACAGCTGTAGTGATAATTATAATAAAAATTTATGGAAGTGTTCCACTGCGACCTTTTCAGATCTATTGTGGTCCTCTAGTCCTAGATAACATTCTCTAGCCTGACTCTTTTTATAAAGTCTAGTAGCTTCGAGATTGTACCTTCCATGTAGCTATTTGGCTGTGAATTTTCTTCTCCTAATACAAAGAACCGCACATTTGCCAGACTGTCACACTGACATAAAATGTGCTCTGCTGTTTCTTCTTCGAGGTGACAGAATCTGCACAGGTCATTATCTGATAATCCCATCAGCTTTAAGTGAGTATTCAGCTTACAGTGCCCTGTTAGAAGACCTACTATGGCTTTGACTGTTTTCCTGTCTTTGCTTATTAGGTCTGCCGTAAATTTTGGCAAATGTTCTGTAATGGACTGTTTCGCTTGTCTTTGTCCTGGTGAATTCCTCCACCATTCCAGAGATTTGTGAGCTACCTACTTCCTGGTAGTCGTTCTTGTTACTGACTATGTAACGCCGCAGAAGGGTTCCAGTCCAATGAATGGCATTGATGAGCCTTGTTTGGCCATTTCATTCGCTTTTTCATTGCCCTTATGACCCTCGTGCCCCGGTACCCAAGCTACGGTAACCTTTCTACGGTTTCCTAGTTTATTTAGGGCATACACGCAATCCCATACTAGCTTAGAATTGACCTCTACAGAATTGAGTGCCTTAAGCGCTGCCTGACTATCTGTGAAGATGGCAACTGAACAGAACGTTCTTTCCTGCCTTTCTATTTCTTCCACGCAGTGATGGATTGCAGTTATTTCCGCCTGGAAAACTGTCACATCCTTAGATAGACTTACCGGGAAATGTATCCCTTGATTTGTCCCTACTATGCCGGCTCACCCTCCGATGTTTTTGATCCATCCGTGTACCAGGTAACAGCAGCTTGTATGGGTACACCTTTATTCCACTCTTCTCTGCCTGGTATCTTAATTGTGAACTTATTGTTAAAGCTATATCGTGTAGTAGCTGTTGCATCGATAGGTTTCCCCATCACAATATCGGCTTTTAGCTCCTCGATTAGCTTTCTGTTGTCAGTACCATGCATCTGGCTTATATGTCTCTGACTATGGATTAATCTTTGCATCACTGATCTGGCTTCGCCCTGTATAAAGATATGAAGTGGTGGTAGATTCAACAGGACTTCCAAAGGTGCAGTAGGAGTTGTTTTTATGCCGCCCGTAATACACAGGCATGCTAGCCTTTGTGTATTACCTAACAGCCTTATTGCGCCCACTTGCTGCGTCTTTGTCCACCACGTCACCGAGCCATAGGTTATCATTGGTCATCCATAGAGTCATTTTGGGGTTAAGTCCAATTCTTACCGCACATTCTTCTACATCTGCCCAGGGACATAGTAGCTTTCTGTGTGGTTTTCAGAATGTGAGTATTCCATGTAAGCCTATAATCAAAATATACCCCTAGATATTGTTTCTTTGACAAATGAAATCTCTGTTCTTCCCAGCACCGGTGGTTTTAGGCTTTGTAGTGCTGTTTTTTTGGTGAGGTTGACGATTTGTGTTTTCTGAGCATTAACTATCAGTCTCTCTTGTTTACACCAGTCGTCAACTGTATGATAATATGGTAAATACTTATAATCGTAGGTTGAAGGTTTAAACAGTGCCGGCTGTGAGCTCTGGTTCCACAACGATAAAAACGCTTTTACTTCATATCATTAATTTCCGTGAACTTTTCAAATATAGGAGTAATTTATAAATGTTGCAGGGTTGGCTGAATGAATATCCGGATATATACAACCACGAAACTTACCATATATCCAGGACACAGTCAGTGTTTTTAAGGCTACAGGGTAATCTACTTAGAATCAGTCACGCTAAAAATAAAGTAGCGAAACGGGCTATGTGGAACGAATCAGAGATCAAGGCAAATTTCACCCAGCACAGGATATACAATATGTTGGGTGCAAAGGTGTGTTTGTTACCAGAAGGGTTAGCTAAAATAAGGTAAGAATACATTTATCGCAATGACAACATTGTTTGGTGTTGTTTTAAGGATATTCAAAAAATTATGCGATGATTTTTTAATTTTTATAGAACAGTAAAACTATTATCAGCCACTGATGGAGTGGAGCGATCAAAGTGGCACAGGACCGACAAAGTTGCCGAAAATTGTCAAAGCTATCGAATCATAAATTTATGAAATTCTGGCCGTCGAAATGAACATTTTACTGCCAAAAAGATGTCTTGGATACGATATAATTTGATGATCCAAAACATGAGAGAATTATATAATATCACTAAACAACTAGCTTACAAAAGATATGTCACCCACCAACCAATTGTAAAAATCAATACTGGTGAAGATATAACATTGACATAGGAAGAAGTCAACAAATGGCAGAAATATTTCAGTGAGTCTCTAAGTGCAGTCTCACAAAATTACCAAAAGACGCGCAAAATATAAACCCCAGTGAATTAACACCAATGAACCAACAATGTAAGAAATAGCAATGTCCATGAAAAAATTGGTTACATATGGTCCATCTTGCTTTATGGCATGGAAACGTGGACTTTGAAAAAAACATCTATCAACAAACTTGAAGCATTTGAAGTGGTCATTGAGAAGAATGATGCGCATACCTTGGGTGGATAGAGTTCGAAACGATGACGTCCTTAAGAGAGCCGGCGTGGAAAGAGAACTCTTTGAATTAATTAAAAAACGCAAGATTGGTTACCTTGGGCACATATTGAGAGGAGCAAAATATGAAATACCACAGTTAATCCTACAAGGGAAGATCGAAGGTAGGAGAGGAGCCGGCCGCAAACAATTATCCTGGTTAAGGAATATTAAAGAATGGACAGGAATACACAATACAGGCGAGCTGTGTCACGCCGCCAAGAACAGAATTCTAGTAATGAGATAGTCGCCTACGCACTTTGGTGTATGGCATTTTAAGAAGAAGAAGAATGAAAAAATTGCACAAAGTAGCCAGCCCTGTCAATATTCCACCAGAGTTGTGTAAAAGCACAACAATAGGGTTAATCAAACCCCTTTTGCACAGGGCCTGGAGAGAGGAAAAGTTGCACGTCAAAATACCCGAAGCGCGATGTGAGAAATAAACGAAATTCACAACCGCGTTGTGGGTATAAATTTCGGTCAATGGCCAAATTCGGATATTGAGTACAACAACGTATATATATATATATATATATATATATATATATATATATATATATATATATATATATATATATATATATATATATATATATATAAAAAAGAAGTACTTGTGACTCGTTTGGAACAAATATATAACTTTGATCAGATAAAAGGCATATATCGAGCACAGTTTAATTAAATCTTGCCCAAGTACTTTCGATCCCTAGATCATCTTCAGGGGCATTTCGTCAATTGTGGCCTATCCGGCAAGAACAAGATGTCATAAACATAAAATTGTACATTACACTACACTACAAATAGACAAACAAACACTTTAAAATAATTTAAGGGAGGCTACATTGCTTGAAGAAGTCGGAGACAGAATTCTTCAAGCAATGTAGCCTCCCTTAAATTATTTTAAAGTGTTTGTTTGTCTATTTGTAGTGTAGTGTAATGTACAATTTTATGTTTATGACATCTTGTTCTTGCCGGATAGGCCACAATTGACGAAATGCCCCTGAAGATGATCTAGGGATCGAAAGTACTTGGGCAAGATTTAATTAAACTGTGCTCGATATATGCCTTTTATCTGATCAAAGTTCATTTATTCGAGCATTCAACCTTATATTTATTTAAATATATAACTGTTTTGGATGGGTTGGAGTCAATAAAAGGGCTATTGGTTAACTATTTTTTTTATTCTCGAGCTTTCAATTGTGTTTACAATTATTATCAAGAGCTAAAAAAGACAAAATACTTACAAGTTTGAACTAAAAAGAAAAAACAATTTTTGTTAACTTACCAAATAAAAATTAGTTTGGTAAGTAAAAATCACTGCTTACATGTTCAAAATATTTAATACAAAAATGTTTTTATCTAATAAATGTTTCTCTGAAAAAATTTTATAATTTTGAAAACATTTTTTTTAATATATTTTTTTTAATATAAGAATAATTGAATTATAATTATAAGAATAATAATTCAATTATTCTTATATTAAAAAAAATGTTTTCAAAATTATAAAATTTTTTCAGAGAAACATTTATTAGATAAAAACATTTTTGTATTAAATATTTTGAACATGTAAGCAGTGATTTTTACTTACCAAACTAATTTTTATTTGGTAAGTTAACAAAAATTGTTTTTTCTTTTTAGTTCAAACTTGTAAGTATTTTGTCTTTTTTAGCTCTTGATAATAATTGTAAACACAATTGAAAGCTCGAGAATAAAAAAAATAGTTAACCAATAGCCCTATTATTGACTCCAACCCATCCAAAACAGTTATATATATATATATATATATATATATATATATATATATATATATATATATATATATACATGTATATATATATATATATACATGTATATATATATATATATATATATATATATATATATATATACACAAACAACACAGTTTATTAGGGTTGCAGTCAGAAAATTGGTCGGGATGTTAATGAAACACTCTTTTGACTTTTTGTCTAGCTTTCGGAATGGTTTTATTCCTTTTTCAAGACACTGTAATAAGAAAAATATGTAAATATCACAATTCTTCAGTGCAACTTACTAGTCGTTGAGATTATTTATAAAAGCATTGACACTCAACATTAATAACACACATATAAAATAATGGACAAAATACATTCTAAAATTTTTTAAATTTAGGTAAAGATAGTAAAACTTAGTTTATGGCATCTTTTACTGGTGTGTTTTAACTCTGACACATAGAGAACAGAAAGGAAAAACCCTATGATTAAAAGGTAATTAGGTGTACTTAATATTATATTTCTTTTTAAGAAATACTAGAGGCCCATCTTGGGTGATTTTACTTTTTAATTTTTAAACCTGTCTTAATGGTATGCACCATGTTATGCATACAAGTGTATTTATGTACAGGTAAATATTTATTTTATTTTGGATGTTTTTCCGGTAAGTAACAATAAATGCTGTCTGTAACAATAGGCCGTAGAGTTTTGAACATCTTGATGACTTCTCTCTAGGTATGAGATGTAACTGACGTTCTTTCTTAATGTTTGAGGCTTTGATCTTGGCTTTTGTTACTTTTTCTAGATATGTTGTGGGGTCCGACGAGATTCTTTGATATGTGGTATCGTTTAGGATGTCGTTTATTTTTGCTTCGTAGTCATGAATATTCATTACTACCGTGACATTGCCTTTGACAGCTGGGAGCACAATGATTTCTTTGTTGTTTTTCAAATTATGTAAGAAAAGAAAAACCACAAACAGAAACAAACAAGTTAGGTTATAACTTTTCAAATCTGACATTGGATGAAGCCACGAATAGTGTTCTCTCAAAAGGTTTTAATTTTGCTGTTTCACCTACACGAATTCCCATAGAAAATATCATTACAGAGGTTGAGACTACTATTACTAATCTCCCAGCACAAACAGCCGAGATCATACGCCAAGGTGTATCAAAAATATTAAGAACAGCCAAACCACCAAAAATAAATTTAACGGACGAAGAAAAAGACGCCTTACACGCTAATAGACACCAGTCCTGGGCCCTTCCCCTTGTTGCACTGTTTACTTTTATACCGAGTAGTAAACAGTTCCAAAAAGAAAATAATAAGACTAACAAAAACTTATTTTTGAGTTCAAATTGTTTAGTGAGCCTAGCAGAAAAACAATTCTAATATAATATTGTAACTTCTAACAAACTAAATTGTGTGATGTATTATTTTATAGTACATTACAATAAGTAATTAATCAAAATAATATGAAAATAAGCTTTCTTATGTGTTTATTTTTTGGAACAAAAACAACGAAAGTCTTTCAAACTAAAAATATAATTCAAGAAATATAAAAGAATAAATAATTAATACAAAAAAAATTTCTTTATGGAAAAACAATTTTGATTAGTTTCGCCTCCCACGTGCTTCACAGCAGAAATTAGTCACAAATCGACGGCTGAAAGTCACATGTGAGAACGGCGAATTAGCCCAGTACATCAAATATGTCTAGCGATTAGGTACCCGTGTGTTTAGTATTAGTAACGTGGCGCTTACTGTATATAGGTAGTAATTAAATCGGTCACTCTGTTATTATTTGGTCTCAAACTTAATTTTCTTCTCTTTCGTCAAAAAGAACTTTAGGGTCAATATTCCTCGAAATCTCGAAAATACTCTGGGTACAGCAACCATCAAAGCAAAAGTAGGCAGAGGCTGTCCACAAGGAGGAGTTCTGTCCCCTCTACTTTGGGCAACCTTGGTAGATGATCTCCTCAGAAATCTGTCCACAGAAGGCTTTTATTGTCTAGGATATGCTGACGATATAGCAATCGTTGTCAGGGGCAGGTTTGCTCAGGTAGTTTCTGAGAGAATGCAAGCAGCCCTAAATATAGTTGACGACTGGTGTAAACAAGAGAGACTGATAGTCAATGCTCAGAAAACACAAATTGTCAACTTCACCAAAAAAACAGCACTACAAGGCCTAAAACCACCGGTGCTGGGAAGAACAGAGATTTCATTTGCCAAAGAAACAAAATACCTTGGGGTATATTTTGATCATAGGCTTACATGGAATACTCACATTCTAAAAACCACACAGAAAGCTACTATGTCCTTGGGCAGATGTAGAAGAATGTGCGGTAAGAATTGGGGACTTAACCCCAAAATGACTCTATGGCTATATACAAGGGTTATTAGACCCATGATAACCTATGGCTCGGTGACGTGGTGGACAAAGACGCAGCAAGGGGGAGCAATAAGGCTGCTAGGTAATACACAAAGGCTAGCATGCCTGTGTATTACGGGGGCCTTAAAAACAACTCCTACTGCATCGCTGGAAGTCCTGTTGAATCTACCACCACTTCATATCTTTATACAGGGCGAAGCCAGATCCGTGATGCACAGATTAATCCATAGTCAGCGACATATAAGCCAGATGCATGGTACTGACAACAGAAAGCTAATCGAGGAGCTAAAAGCCGATATTGTGATGGGGAAACCTATCGATGCAACAGTTACGAGATATAGCTTTAACAATAAGTTCACAATTAAGATACCAGGCAGGGAAGACCGGAATAAAGGTGTACCCATACAAGCTGCTGCTACCTGGTACACGGATGGCTCAAAAACATCGGAGGGTGTGGGAGCCGGCATAGTAGTGACAAATCAAGGGATAGATTTCCCGGTAAGTCTATCTAAGGATGTGACAGTTTTCCAGGCGGAAATAACTGCAATCCATCACTGCGTGGAAGAAATAGAAAGGCAGGAAAGAACGTTCTGTTCAGTTGCTATCTTCACAGATAGTCAGGCAGCGCTTAAGGCACTCAATTCCGTAGAGGTCAATTCTAAGCTAGTATGGGATTGCGTGTGTGCCCTAAATAAACTAGGAGACCGTAGCAAGGTTACGGTAGCCTGGGTACCGGGGCACGAGGGTCATAAGGGCAATGAAAAAGCAGATGAAATGGCCAAACAAGGCTCATCATTGCCATTCATTGGACCGGAACCCTTCTGCGGAGTTGCTAAATCAGTAACAAGAACGGCTACAAGGAAGTGGGTAGCTCGCAAATCTCTGGAATGGTGGAGGAATTCACCAGGACAAAGACAGGCGAAACAGTTCATTACAGAACATTCGCCAAAATTTACGGCAGACCTAATAAGCAAAGACAGGAAAACAGTCAAGGTCATAGTAGGTCTTCTAACAGGGCACTGTAAGCTGAATAGGCACTTGAAGCTGATGGGATTATCAGATGATGACCTGTGCAGATTCTGTCACCTCGAAGAAGAAACAGCAGAGCACATTTTATGTCAGTGTGACAGTCTGGCAAATGTGCGGTTCTTTGCATTAGGAGAAGAAAATCCACCGGCAAATAGCTACATGAAAGGTACAGTCTCGAAGCTACTAGACTTTATAAAAAGGGTCAGGCTAGAGAATGTTATCTAGGACTAGAGGACCACAATAGATCTGAAAAGGTCGCAGTGGAATAGGCCGAAAGGCCACCTCTCTTAATCTATCTATTCCTCGAATTTGCAAAGACCTGCTGCATTTAAAAATCCATATTTTGGAATAAATTGGTTCGTAATGGAAACGGTAACTCGAAACTGGTTCATACGCTTTTTACACTGTACATTTCATTGAGAACATTTTGGGAAACAACAAATTTATTTTAGAACAAAAATATTTTTTTATTTGTTTGTCTCAAAACTGATTGTATTTATTTGCTTTAATTTGTTACAATGCTCATATCTTATTTTTAGACATTGGAGCAAAAAATACCCAATCTGTATTACTTTAGCCAAAGATCAATTATGTTTCGATCAAGAACTTTTATCGAAGATGGAAGCCGACTTACAGAAAGACACTGAAAGCGATAATACTCGTTCCACAGACAAGGGTAAACTGTTCACTTCGTCGGGTAGGGAGAAAAAGGGATTCAATAAATTCAGGAAGAAAGAGTACCCTATTTTGGTAAGTTTTTCATGTGGCATTTTTTTTAATCCAGAAATTTTTCTTATTTCTTCTTTTTATCTTGTCTTTTCCAATTTGATCCCACCAGTGGGTCTTTTTATTCTTTTTTTATTTTTTTTTTTCTAGTTGTTCTAGGGCTTCCCGTGAAGCTAAGAGTACACTTTCTTTAATGCATTGATAGTGTGCTTCTACGCTATAACAAGATATGTTTTTTCCTGTAGCTTCTCATCTATTCGTCTATTGTACAACCACTTAACCCTTTCTTCTTCGTCATCTATGATAGCATTAATGTTTTTTTTTTTGTACGGACATAATTATGTCTTTCCTCTATGTAGATAGTGGTCTTTATTACACGTTGGTTCCCTAAGCAGTCTTACCTTTTGAAATTTTATATTTGAGATATTTTGTTACTATAAATTATCGATTTTTGTCCTCCTATTATTTGTCCACGTATATTTGTGTATTTATTTATGTTGGAAGTACCTATTTAACACTTTAAGTTGTTTTGAGATGCATTAAGATACCTCCTCCTCCTCAGTCCTAATCCCTTTTGGGATGTGGTGACACCATCAGGCCTTTACAGTTTTTTCACGATTTCTCTCCATCCTTCTCAATGTGTCCAAAATACTGCAAATATCTCTGTTGTATGTGTTTAAGCAATCTATCATTTACTTTAAGTTGTTCTAATATCGATACGTTAGTGCGATGATCAATCCAGGATATTCTCAACATGCGGCGGTATACCCACATTTCAAAAGCGTCCAGTTTAATTTTATCCGCTTTCTTTAAGGTCCACGTTTCGGATGCATATGTCGCTATGGGAAAAATGAGTGCCCTTACCAGCCTTAGCTTTGTGTGTATTGTTATGCTAGAATTTTTCCAAATTGCTACCAATTTCATCATAGCTGTTCTAGGAATAGTCAACCTTCTACGTATCTCTCTGTCACACCCTTCGTCATTTGTTATTAGGGACCCCAAGTATATGAAACTGTTTACTACTTCAAAGCCCCCAATTTCTTTAATGTGTTGAAGATTATTCCGAGCTCTGTCTACTATCATGATCTTTGTCTTACTCCTATTTAGCTGTAGTCCATATGTTTTGCTTTTTTCCTCCACACGTCTCATTATGTCTTCCATTTCCTCTTGATTTGCCGCGATTATTAGAGTGTCATCTGCATATCTCAAGTTATTGATTTTTTGAAGATACCTATCTTCTAGTAATTTTGGCGACCACATTGACCCATCTTATTCTATTCACAGCAGCTCGATATATATTAGTTGACGTTGGACCAGTCCACTTCCTAAGATTGGCCAGCTTGAACCACCTGTCCGTCTATTGGCGGACATCGCATGTAGCACTTTCTCCACGGCCTGTATTGTTGCTTCCGAAAAGGGATCATCTTCATATAACTGCTCGTATCTTTTAAGTAGGGGTTTAGATTCTTCATTTAGCCCCGCTATGTATTCGGTTCGGCAACCTCTAGGAATATATTTTCGTGATATTTGTTTTATGATTTGTACAAATTTATCGTATGAATTAGAGCACGGTTCTAGCTGGGAAACTTCTTGATCTAATGCTTCAGCGAATTTTTCCCATATTGCTTTAGTGAAATTGAACCTTCTCTTGAAAGAAACCTTCCCTTGCAAAATTTTTAACAATATTACGAATTGACTGTACGCAAGGAATTGGTCACCCTTAAAAAAACACAGAAAATAAATCTACACACTGTTGTCCACAATTACCGCCATAAAACCATTTTCTTATTTGAACCTTTTCTGCGGGCGTATAAACAGAAATGTTTACAAAAATAAATTAAAAATCTACGCTGTTTTATTGCTTTAAACAACCACGGTATAATGACAAATTATTGCGACAGGGCAACGGAGGTGAGTGTAAAGTCGACGGCGCGCAGTGTTACCATTTATAGGGTGTATATCTAATTTAAAACTTAACTTACTGTATATGTTAAGTATAATGTATTAATAAAAAAGGGTTTATGTTATTATATACACTCGCGATCATAAAATCCGGGTCACCTTGAAAATCACCGATATTTCATTTTTATCGAGCTTTATCGTAAATAATAATAACACAAATACAAACTAATGCATGTTTCTGAGAATTGTTGCGGTTTCCTTTGTAACAAAGAATTCCAATAATGCCGATTTCGCGGTAAAGTGCACACTTCCCAAAATGAACGCTACCTATAACTCCGCTTGTTTTAAATGTCTCGTTTGTACTTCGACTTTCTGTTCAAATGCAACGGACAAACGTTTATTATTGCCACCATTAGTGTTTATTAGTTCCATTATTAGTGTTTATTTTTTGACAAAAATGCCTTTGACTGTTGTTGAAACGGCACAAATTGTTGCACTTGTGGAAGACGGTCACATTCAACGGCAAGTCGCAAGAACTGATGGCTTAAGCCTTTCTACGGTTCAACGAGTGCTTCAACTCTTTCAGAAGGCAAGTTTGCTAACCAGGCGACCTGGCTCTGAACGAAGAAGAACGCCCGAGGCACTAGATGACCGTTTCTTTGTGTTTCAGGCTTTACGAAACCGGACCTCAACTGTGGTTATGCATCAAAATCGTCTAGAGGAAGTACGAAATCGCAATTTTAGTGTTGCAACAGTCAGGTCAATCAGTTAATTCCCCGCATTGGGGAATTAACGATTGTAGCAAAGTGTTATTCTCAGATGAATCCCGTTTCTGCCAAACTGGATCCGATGGACGTGTAAGAGTTTGGAGAAGAACCGGTGAACGATTTTCACAAGCTTGCATTGCTCCAAGAATGCCATTTGGTGGAGGCTCGGTCATGGCTTGGGGAGGTATATCTTCCGACTTCCACACAGAATTACCTTCATCGAAAATGAGTCTCTAACTGCACGAAGGTACATTACGGAGATTCCGGAAGAACGTGTTATGCCAACATGTTCTATGGTTCTATGTATACCCTGGCCAGCTAGGACTCCGGACCTGAATCCCATCGAACATCTCTGGGACGATTTGAAAAAACGTATTCAAACCCATACACCTCCTCCTAACAACGGACAGGAGCTCTGTTAGTGAGAGAGTGGAATAACATATCACAACATGTAATCCGGAGAAAAATTGAGAGTATGCCCCGTTGTCTGCAAGAGGTTATTAGAGCAAGGGGAGGCAATACACGATATTGGTCATTGAAATTTCACTGATTTTTTTACCACGTTCTGTATTTTCCTTTTTCTTTCGTATGTCTGTTTTATCAACAATTTGATTTGTTTTCTGTTTTTTTTCAATAACAACAATAAAAAACCATTTTTTTTCTTTCAAAACAAACATTGATGACAAATAAAAAATACATTAGCCAAAAAAAAAGGTTATTAGTGCACCAGAGGCAAAAATGTTTAAGAAACTTGAAATTTTCAAGATGACCCGGATTTTATGATCGCGAGTGTATGATTAAATAAAATAGTTATAATTAATGTAAAATAAGTAAAATAATGTAAAATCGGATAAATTGACGAGGAAAAAAAAACTTCGTGGATAATGTCATTTATTTTTTTGGATATTCCTTGTATGTTCCATATATATATATATATATATATATATATATATATATATATATATATATATATATATATATATATATATATATCGAGAAAAGGAGTACGACCGTCAATCCAAAATAAACTAAGGTACACTCGAAGAGTGGTGGGTTTTTTCGGTCAAAGTGGAGAAATAAAAGACAAAGAAGGTGGCTACTTCATCTATTTATTGAAGACGTTTCGCTTTCTGCTCAGAAAGCATCATCAGTTCATCTAAAAAGAACAATATGAAACCAAACATCCATAGAGAAGTTACAATAAAAGTGTGTTACCTTACAAAGACATGTAGCAGTCAATGATGTTAAAAATATGAAAAAGCTTACGAAACTGGACATTTAGAGTAAAGTTGTATAAATCAATTAATTGAAACTTGGTATAGTTTGCAATTTAACAAAATTAGCACAGCAAAAGAACATGTGATAAACATACATGTATATATATATATATATATATATATATATATATATATATATATATATATTAATCTTTTTTTTTATAAATCAATGTATATATATATATATATATATATATATATATATATATATATATATATATATATATATATATATATATATATATATATTGTTATGATTGTTTATTTTGACTTTGATTTTAATTTATTGAGCCAATAAAAGAATTATAACTTAATTGTTATCAAATGTAAAATAAGACTCCTTATATTACCTGTGTTCGATGGATTCAAAGATTTTCTAGTTGTCCTTTATCGAGATAGAGAAGAAGGATAATAATAAAAGAAAATAGTATATTACAAAAATTTAAAAGAATAAAACAATTTTCAAATTCTGCCGTTATCTTATAAATCAGCATACAAGAAAATAAATGAAATTTTTATAATAATAAGATTTTAAATCTACATAAATTTATAATAAGTGAAAACCAATTTTACTTAAACTTTCCTTTACTTGAAACAAAGAAACAACAAAACTATAACTTTTGATTAGTCAAACAAAACTCAATTCTTTAAATTTGATTGATAATGACCATGATGTCATCACAGATTCTTCACAGATACCAATTTCAATTGTACAAAACACTTACAGCTTTTTTTTCTTATTGAATTGTATGTTGGCACATACCCAGAAAAGTCCAGTCTCCTCAACGATGTGATCCCTCCTCTTTGGCACCTCGGCTCCTTCCTAACGTCTCTGTAAACCTCCTGCAGACTACACAAAAACACCTGATTCACTTCTCCAAAAACTCAGCTACTTATTTATGACACAAGGACCTCCTTTTGTCAACTTGATGCCGTAAAACTACTTTCACATATACTTCACAAAATGCCCACGGTAGATCCAAGGACCTCTTTTAATCTATTTGTTATCTCCTTCTGCAAAACTATTCACTTCTTTTCACAATGCCGGTATCCAAGCTCACGAACCACACCCTATCTTCTCACAAACGACTGTTTCCTTCGATGGCCAAAATTCAACTGCCTCTCCCCGTCTCCTAATCAGGCTAACCCCATTACCATTCAAAAACGACTATCCAATCAAAAGCTCAAATCTTGTTTACTACTGTTAATGTTTGTTCTAAAAATTCTGTGTATCATTTGGGAAGATCAAATTACTGTTTCAGAGAAAGAATAAATAAAAATTGATTTTTCTATTCTCAGTCTGTTAATACACAATCTATACCTGTTTCCAAAGATTAGAATATGATCATTTAATAAACAAACAATGACAAGATTAACTTACAGGTAAAATGTCTTCTAATTCTACACAAAGGGGTTTTTTTGATAATTTTGTTGGAAACGGAAAAGGTCGTTTGCCAAACAAATTTCTATTCTTATCTACACTAAATCTTATCTTAAATTACTATATACAATTTGTTTATAATGATATCCTAAAATTTTATTCCGATGGATCTTTTTATTTATTTTTCTTTGGTTGGAACAGAAGAAGTATGACAATATATATATTATCCGCGTACTAGTTATCGTTTACCTTCGGTTTTCACTCGTGATTTCAGGTTGTGTATTGGTTGTTTTGAAAATGGTTCATTTTACAAGAACAATTCATTAGCCTGTTTCTCAACCTACTATCTTATTCCGGGCATAGAACGCACTGTGGTAGTTTGTAAGTAACTCAATCCACAACATAACTTAAGCCTTATCGAGAGATCGTTTCCCCATCCTAAATATATCAATGTATTGAAAAATGTTATGGAAACGCTCAAATGTTCTGCTTCCTGTAACAATTCTTCTCTTATTTTTGTACTGCCAGTTTACAATCAGTTAACGTTACCCCAATATTCGAATTCTAGTACTTTTCTAACAAAATTTTCTCTAATTTTCTTGATTTGTTGTTTTCTGTTGATTAGTAGTTATTGATGAATGCATGAGATTAGTGGTTATAAAATATAAGTAAGGATAAAATTAACAAACTACTCTAAATACTTTTAGTAGGTATGATGAGTTTTTTAATGCAAACCTATGGCTAGTCTTTCCAGTGTCATCAATATCAATTTTTCTATGTAGACACTATAATGACTAACCGTCAAAATATTTTTTAGGCCCAGAGGTTTAGTAAATTAACAGAAGGTGAAGAATTCGATCTAGATTCAGACTCCAGGGCTAGTACACCATCAGCTGATATTTCGGTAAAATATGTCATTTGCAATTTTGTACACTGTTCAATATTTTTTTTGCATTTTAGGATATAGCTGACTCCCCTGCCCTAGAGGATGAAGAACTCTTAAATATAAAGGACGATAAAAACGGAGAAAATGGAGAGGAGACAAATAGTTTGATTGATGAATGTTCAACTCCTCCACAAGACGTAAGTTTTATTTAATTATTTTTAAATTGTAGAAAATTTTTTATTCATTCTTTCAGACCAGCGAAATAAAAATTTATTTGTTTGGACGAACCGACAGAGAGAAAGAAGACTGGTATAGGAGATTGTGTACCTCTACTCATAGGGAATTAGGCTTATCTTCCTTAGATTGTAGTACCCCCGATTCCAAAGATAATCCTCTCTCGAGTCATATAGAAACTACTGAGTCCGAATTGGAATACTTAAGATACATGAGCGCCTTTAAGGTAATTACAATTTTTAAGAGCCAAATCAGTAATGATTATATTAATTTTTTTGTCGTA
This sequence comes from Diabrotica undecimpunctata, assembly GCF_040954645.1. Taxonomy (NCBI): domain Eukaryota; kingdom Metazoa; phylum Arthropoda; class Insecta; order Coleoptera; family Chrysomelidae; genus Diabrotica; species Diabrotica undecimpunctata. Next base: position 55,855,957 of record NC_092803.1, read on the forward strand.
GCCTTCCAGAAAGCAGACCAAGTCTCCCAAAGAAAACGAAAAAGGCGACACCGAACAAAATTCAGATACAGAGGAGCATAAAGAAGATAATATTCTATGGCTCAACGCCCTCATTGGCCGAGTCCTTTTCGACTGTGTCAGAAACGACAGTTTTATTGATAAAGTCAAAGATCGAATACAAAGGAAGCTATCGACGATAAAACTCCCCTACTTCATAGAGGAACTCCTCATTCCAGAGCTCTCTTTAGGAAAAACCTCACCGGTTATTAGGCGGACCAGTAAACCTGTGATGGACGAGAGAGGACTGTGGATAGACTTGGATATAATATATGACGGACTGATTGTACTTGCTTTACAGACTAAACTTAATTTGATGAGACTGAAAAACCCGCAAGCTTATGGTAAGTGAATATTCTTATACGCAACTTATCTATAACTTTATTTCTTGTTTGGAAAAAAGCTAATGACTTTAAAGGAAGGCCATTTCGTAATTCAGTCCTTTGACAAAGTATGATAGAATTACGTTTTATTTGGTATTGAAAGATATTTATACCCCAAATTACATATCCAAAACCTACAGAAGGGAGGCAATATTTTAGTAAATTTTTATAAACATATATGTAGATTGCAATTTATTTGCTTTGCTCACGCTGTAAAAGGTACCGATATAAAATGTATTTCTACCTTTGTTCTTCCAAATCCTTTAATTTTTAAGACTTAGTTTAATTTATAAAGCAGTAAGTTTTATATATAAGATTTTCAAAACATGCAATACATATTTTCGTATGTATATAGGTTTAAATTGCATTTAGTTTAATGTTTCCTCTTAAAAATCTAATTAAGTCGCTACAAGTACTTACCGTTTTTAAACTGCGTCTTATCTAATTTATCTGACAGGTTAAAGAGATCACACGATACGAATCTCGCGTAATTATTTCGGGGGAAGGGAAAATCACGTCGTTTTTTTTATACCAAACAGCGGTGCAAAGAACTAAGTGTTGAGTTTCTTCCGGTCCACCACCATGCGCTATTGTCTATAGATAATCATTTGTTGACTGATGTTGATAGAGCTTTTCATATTTTTTAACATTCTTTTGTTTTATTTTCTTAAAATTAGTATTAAAATTTTGTTTTAAACTTGCTTCAAATCAGTTAAAATATTTAAAAATAAAATATTTATTTTATATATACATAGAAACTCGTATTTTATATATACATAGAAAATCCTAATGTACTTTTTTTGTTTTTTATGTGTATTTTAACTTATTTTAAAATCGTCAGTATAATTATTGTAAAAGTGTATTTCTAATGTTTGTCTTGTTTTTTGTGAACAATTCCATCTCTGTGAGTAAATATTTATGTAATTTTATTCTTATGTTGCTTATCTCTTTATTTCAATAAAATGGACTTTTGATAAAAGTGAACTTTTGGTGAACAAATTCCCTTCGTTGGCTCAGTGAAGATGTTCGTTCTGTTGTAATGGAAACACCAAATAATAGTAGCAGAGTTTATTGTTGAGACGTACACTATGGGTGTAGACCCGGGATTACTTTGAGTAGAGACTGATGAAGTTGATCGTTGAAGACTATATGTTCGTTGAGTGAATATTGATTGAATGCTTCTCTAGTCAAGAGATATTAGTTTTATATAAATTCTATTTGGGTCAATATTTTTCGCGTACTTAGCGTGATATGTGTATTTAATTTATGTAAATTGTTTAACTTTGTCAGTACTTTTGACTGATGTCCAAATTATTATTTATAATTGACCAAATGTGTATGTAACCTAATTAACTACGTGTGTGTATTTAATAACAAATAGATTCATTCGGTCTACTGGGTGATAAAATTATACTGTCCAATTTCGGATATGAATTCTGAAGATTTGATATTGGACATACTGCGGAATCGGGCAATCTGGCCCAAGTGTCAATACTCAAAGTTTACATATAAGTATTACATAACATAGTAAAATTCAAACATGATAAATTATAAATAGTTTAAGAATAATCAAAATCTTCCAACCGTACCCTAGCTATCAATGTCCGACTCTATCTCTAGATTAAAATTAGGGCAATTGGATGAAAATGTGGAAAGTGGGATGTCAACTTGGGAAGTCGACCGTACATTGTTGTGCCGATTACTAACTAATACAGGTACTTCCTGTTCGTTAGTCTGAGTTTGTGGATTCCCTGAACGACATAGTCGTGCAACAGGACGGTACTTCCATAACGTGAGTATCCCAATTATTACCATTATAGTAATGATCCCGGTGGCCACAAAATAATGCCAATTAGATTCGTGAATCGATCGCCACTGCGTATGCGTCATTTCTTGTTCCAGACTCTCCTCCTCAAGTAACACATGACGTAGCTCTCCTCCTGGTATGTCAAGGTAGGTGTTTAGAGGCGTGTTAAACTTGCGGGGTGTCCTCGCCACCAGTTGGGCCACGGGAGTGATTGGCGACTTCAGGTAACTCGTCACTACTCTGTCCACCCCACTGCTAGTGGGGAGTAATGTAATATTTTTCGTTTGGGCGATACATTTGGGTGAAAGCTTCAGGAATGTGACTCGTTCCAGTACTCTTTCGCTCCGATTTCCATCGCAAATAATGGATATGTGTATCGTGACTGGCGTGATAACTAGCCAGAGGTTGGGAGTACCCATCTTACTCCATTGAGCTGTCTGTATTGTCCTGGCTACCACTGGAGACTTAGATCGCTCATAAATTTCTTCTAGTATGCAGTTTGGTTGGGTATCCATGTTTCTTATAGCCGTTGGTGAGCACGCTATCTGCGCCTTTGTCAACAGTAAGCACCTTTCTCTATCTTCCGTGGTCAATTCGAAGTAGTGCAGTGTGTTATAATCTACGACCAGTAGATTCCTTGGGGCGACAAATGTGCGCAACACCGACCCCTCAACGTTAAGTGGTATGGCCGTGACTTTGAGCATGCTGTACTTATTTTTCCCTGTCACTATGAAGTAGCCGATGACTGTTATATATCTGTCGTCATGACTGACTTCTGTTTCTATAATGGATTGTCGTCGTATTTCGACCCCTTGAGGCAGTATCTGCCCTGCTTTCCCTATTAATTTGGTTATTTCACCCGGTTTCACTATATCAATGAAGTGTCCGTGGTTATAGTGAAGGTTTAATATTCCCTCGTAAAATTGAGTATATTCGTTTATGAAGTCCATAACTTGTAATGCTATCGTTTGTATTCGTAACGTGCTATATTCGGTTTCTAGTTTTTGTGCTTTGTCTTCTACTTCGTTAAGTCCTTTAGATATTTCTTGTAGACCTGTGATTAGTGCTTTGTTAAACTTGTTCATTTGCTCGTTTATCCTGTTCTCTGTGTGATTGATTGATGTTATTGTTTCTAACATTATCTTCGCCTGGTGCTGTGATTCCTTTATTAGCTCCTTTTGGTTATTATCTAATGCTTCAATGTTACTGTAGGCTTCGTCATTGACTCCAAATACTGAGGTTAATATTGTTCCTAATATTCCTCTTCTTTCCCTTTCTTTTATTTCTACTGTCAGCCCCTCGCTTACTGACTCCGCCTTTCTTTGTCCTTCCTCCAATTTCTCTATTATATCCTTACAATTCACGATTTTTATCTCATGACACAGTTCTCGTACGCCTTGTATCATATTTCCTATTAGTTGGTGCTCTGTTCGAATTCTTCCTTTTTCGAGTAACACCTTTATTCGAAATGTTCCCCGGTCTATGACGACCTCTCCAAGGTCTTCTGTGAAAAATCCTGGTACCGGATTATATATTTTATACGGTTCTGCCTTTATGGGTTTTAACATCGTTAAAAACATTATAGCTACTAGTATTTTCTTCCATCTTAGTGCTGCTGCCTTTTTCGGCTTTTCCTGTTTCTCTTCTTCCAGTCGTATTAGCTTATGTATGGGTCTTTTAGTCAGTTTCCCGTTTGCCTTTCTCACTGTTACTACTCTGGTTAATCCCTCCGCTCCAGGGTGTGTTGCTGTTACCCTCGCTAATGGCCATCTGCCTGGAGGTGTATCCTCTTCTTTAATTATAACTATTTCTTCTTCTTTTATGTTAGGGTGCGCCTTATGCCATCTATTTCTCTGTTGTAATTGGTGCAGGTATTCCTGTTTCCAAATTTTCCAGAAGTCTCTTTTTATTTTCTCCACTAATCTCCACCTCGTCGGCATCTTCAAATAAGTCGTAAGCTCTTCTTCCCGATTTGGTGATATAATTTCTCTCCCTATAAGGAAGTGAGCTGGTGTCAGGGCTATTTTCCCTTCAGGGTCTTCTGATGACCCACATAATGGTCTCGAGTTCATACATGCTTCTATTTGTGCCAGCACCGTACTCAATTCTTCATATGTTAGAACTGTTTCCCCGATGATTCTTTTCAAGTGATATTTCATTATTCGCACTGCGCTCTCCCATAATCCTCCGAAATGTGGTGCATATGCAGGTATGACATGCCACTGAGTACCTAGTGCCAGTAATCCTTGCTTTATCTCGTCATCTATTTTTTGATTTTCTTTTTTCAACAAATTTGCTGTTCCTACGAATGTGGTTCCGTTATCGCTGTATACGTTGTTGCACTGTCCTCTGCGTGCCGTAAATCTCTTGAACGCTGCGATGAAAGCATCCGTAGACATATCGCTTACTACCTCAAGGTGTACTGCCTTCGTTGACAGACACACAAATACTGAGATGTAGCCCTTATAGCTCCTCTGTCCTCTGCCTCTCGTGGTACTTATTTTTATTGGCCCGGCATAATCTATCCCTGTGTTAGTAAAGGGATGACTCGGGTTCACTCTGTCTTTCGGTAGATCTCCCATTAATTGTTGTGCTGCTTGGCTTTTATACCTCCTGCACCTTAAACATTTTGCTAGATGATCTTTCACGGTTCTTCTGCCGTTGATTATCCAGTATTTCCTTTTTATGTACTGTAGTGTTTGTTGTAATCCGCTATGTAGATTTCTTGCGTGACTATCTGTTATAAGTAACTTTGTTAATGCACTATCCTTTGGCAAAATTATCGGATGTTTTTCTCCGTACTTTAGATTCGTGTGTCTCAGTCTTCCGGTGACTCTTAGAATTCCTTGTCTATCCAGGAATGGTACCAATGACGCTAATTTATTTTTCTTGTCTAATTGCTGTTTCTTCTCCAGCTTATTTATTTCTTGTTTGAAGTAGGCGTGCTGTGTGTGCTTTATCACCTTTAATAGCGTTTCCTCTAATTCTTGGACTGTAAGCTGACTTTGTCCATTGTCCTTCTTTTTTCTGCATTTGTCTGCAAATCTCCTACAATATGAAAGTACTCTTCTCATTCTTTCTAAATTTGAGAATCTCTCGCATATGTCCTCCTTTATCGTTGTCGTGTGCACCGTTATTTTCGTTTGGACTTCCTCCTCATTTGTCTCTGGTATTTCTTCTGATTCCTGCGTTAAAGTTTTGTTACTAGTCAGCCAAGTTGGTCCCTTCCACCATAGCTCTGCTTCTAATAATTCTGATGCGGTACTTCCACGTGAGAGGATGTCCGCTGGATTTTCCTTTGTATCTACCTTATGCCAATTTTTCGGTCCTATAACGCGTCTTATTTCCTCTACTCTGTTGGCGACGAACATTTTCCACCCTTTTGATGATCCCCTTATCCAAGCCAGGGTTATCGTTGAGTCCGACCATGCATATACCTCAATGTTTTCCCTGTTCAATGCTTGTAGGGTTTTCTTCATTAAATTTGCTAGTAGTACCGCGGCACACAGCTCGAGCCTCGGTAACGTCGTTTTCCCTTTCAATGGTGCGACTTTCGATTTTGCTATCATTAGATTCGTTTTAATTTCTGGGCCTAATACCCTTGAGTAGATTACCGCTCCATATCCTTTCATAGACGCAACTGCAAATCCATGCAGTTCTACTCTGTTTATCTTGCTTAAGTTGTTCCACCTGGGCAATGTTATTTTCTCCAGATTTACTAATTGCGCCTGGTATGTATTCCACCTGCTTTGTTGGTTGCTAGTTAATTCTTTATCCCAACTGGTCTTTTGCTCCCATAATTCCTGTATGAACATTTTCGCCTGAATTACTACAGGTGCTATCCATCCCAGTGGGTCGTATAGTTTTGCTACTTCTGACAGTACGTGTCTTTTCGTTATTTTCTTTGCCGTCGTTATCCCTATTTTGAATGTGATTATATCCTCTTTAGGTGACCAGTGTATTCCTAACGTTTTCCGTACTTCTTCTTGTTTGAATGCCTTCGAGTCTACGTTCCTCATATCCTCCGGTACGTTCTCCATTATTTTTTCTTCGTTGCTCAACCATTTTCTAAGAGTGAAACCTCCTTTTCTGAACAGTTGTATTAATTCCTTTTGGGCTGTTTCTGCTTCCTGCACTGTCTCAGCTCCTCCTAGTATATCGTCTACATACATGTTTTCTTTTACAATTTTCGATGCCAACGGGAACCTCGCTCCTTCGTCTTCTTGTAATTGTTGTATTGTTCTTAACGCTAAAAAGGGTGCTGCGGCCGTGCCGTATGTCACCGTCGTTAAGTTATACTCTTGTATGTGGTCCTTTGTGTCCTTTCTCCACAAAATTTTTTGATATTTTTGGTCTTCTTCTGCCATTCTGATTTGTCTAAACATTTTTTCCAGATCCGCTGAGTATGCTACCTTATTGGATCTCCATCGTAATAGTATATTTGTCAAGTCTTGTTGTAATTTCGGCCCTGTGTGCATAATATCATTCAGGCTTACTGCCGATGAGCTTTTGCTTGATGCATCAAACACGGCTCTTATTTTCGTTGTAGTACTGTCCTCTTTTCTCACTGGATGATGAGGTAAGTAGTACCCATCTCCCTGGTTTTCTGCTATTACCATATGACCTTGGTTTTCATAATCTTCCATGAATTGTCTGTAATTCGCTTCTAACTGTTTGTCTTTTGCAAACTTCCTTTCTAGTTGCATCAATCTGGCGAATGCTTGCTGTTTAGATTCTCCTAACTTTGCGACGTCTTCCCTAAACGGAATTTTTACTTCGTATCTCCCTTCTTCATTCCTTTTTACAGTCTGTCGATACAGTTCTTCACATTCTTGTTCTTCCACTGAGAAACTTGTATCCTGATTTACTTCTTCTAATTCCCAGAAGTTCTTTATTTGTACGTCCATTTCTTGTCTTGATATCATACAGCTTACTTCTGCTTTTATATTCTCCCTTTCTCGTGCTATTCCCGAAACTATCCATCCTAGTTTGGTGTTTTGACTCAGGAGTCCATTACTTATTCTGTGCATCCCTTCTGTCAATATGTAACTGTATTCTTTTACTCCTAGTAGTAAGTCTATCTTCCCTACCTTGTAATATCTTGGATCTGCCAGTATTGCATTTTTCTCGTTATAGTCCGGTAGAATTATATCCTTTTCCGGTAAATTCCTTGTTATCTTCGGTAGTACTAGTGCTTCTATTTCCATCTCGAAGTCACTTTCGTAATGAGTTTCGATTAAAAGTTTCATACTCCAGTTGGCTGTTTTTTCTCCTGACGAGCCTATCCCGGATATGGTCGCCTGTATGGGCTTCCTTGTTGTTCCTAGCGTCGTCGCAGCTTGTTCCGTTATAAATGCGCATTGTGACCCTTGGTCGATTAGTGCTCTCATTATGTGTGAATCTCCTTTCGCATCTCTTATGCGTACCACAGCTGTCGCTAGTAATGCTTCACCTTCCTTATGGCTTGCACAGTTTACTGAATTCTGCCCTCTTTGCTGGTCGTTGCTATTCCTAGGCCCATTGGTATCTTGTGTATTTTCTCGCCTTCCGTTATTTTGTTCTCTGGCGTTGTATGGATTATTATTTCCTCCTCTGTACCTATCAGCTTGGTACCCGTTTCTTCTATTGTTTGAATCTCTTCCATTTCTTTCTTGTGTTTGTTCTCGTTTCGTTTCATTGGAGTTTCTTTTGTTGCTTGTGTTTCCTTTTTCATAATGCAACATATGGTGGTGGTCTCCGCCACAGTGTCTGCACCTATATTGTGAATAACATTGTTTTTCTTTTTTATGTGCTAGGCAGTTTGTACACAATCCTTTTTCTTTTATCATCCTGTTCCGGTCTCTTACATTGAGTTCCTGAAATTCTCTGCAGTTCGGTACTCCGTGATCTCCGTTGCATATCACGCAATGTGTTCTTGGTTTCCTAAGAGATCCTCCTTGCTTCTCTTGTCTTTTTTCTGACTCCAGCAGTTCCAGTGTCTGAAATCTTCGCTGTAGGAATGTTTGTGTCGATTTGTACGTCGGTATCTCTCTACTGTCTCCAATGTGGTTTTCGTACAGCCTCCTAGTTTCATTGTCCCATTTCGTTATGATAATTCGGGCTATCAATGGGCTCCACGCTTCCGTGTCTGTTCCTAACCCTCCTATGGCTTCCAGACTTTCGTGGAAGGTGTCATGTAGTGATTTCAATGCTCTGGCAGAAGATTCCTTTACTTCCTGCGCTAGTAGCATCCTGTCTATTAATTTAAACAATATCATCCTTGGGTTCTCATACCTATCTTTTAGCATGTTCCAGGCCACTTCGTAGTTGGCCTCGGATATGTTTAAGTGTTGTATCATTCTGTTGGCTTCCCCTCTTACTTGAGTTTTTAGGTACTGCATTTTTTCTGCGTTTGATAACTGGTCGTTTTCATGTATTACTTTAGTAAACAGATCGTGGAAAGTTCTCCACGTTTCATATCTGCCTTCATACACAGGGATTTTTACCTGCGGCAATGTCACACCGTCCCTCCTCTGTGTGCTTTCTGGCCGTTGCATTCCTGGCCTTATTTTCTTTAAAACTTCCCTGACTTTCCTCTTTAGATGATTTATTCTCCCTACTTCTCCAATATCTGTAGCGTCCAGTTCCTCATTTACTGCTGCTTCAATCATTAGTGTATTCACCTTTTCCATGTATTCTCTTAACTCTGACTGCAATTCTTCATCCTCCTGCAAGTCTTGTTCATTTTCTGGCCGTAATAATTCCTCGATTCTTTGTTTTCTTATCTGTATCTCCTTTACTTTCGGTGCTTTTCCTCTTTTCAGCACCCTTCCATATTCTTCCAACAGGGTTTTCCCCTCAATGTATGTCTTAAATACCTGATCATAGTATTTTGTTTCAAAATATTTTTCTTTCGTTATACCCCCTTCTAGCAGTTTTTCTGGTTATTTAAAATTTTTGCCCAATATTCTTCTAATTTTTCCTGTCTATCCCGGATGTATTGTTGATTTTTCCGAGATTGGGAATCCTTTTTTGTATTTGAAACGAGTTTCACTATTTCTGTTCCTATTTCCGCTTGCTTAACGTATAGACTCTCCATGATTATTTTAAAATTTTTACATTCAGCGGTAAATATATTAGACAATACTAAATGTACGTTATGTATTAAATAAGTATACCTGTATTATAACACTTTCTTTTCTATCGGAATGTGCAATTTAGCGAAATATGAGTTTGACCTTGCCTGCTGTGCTATTCTTTGCATTGAGGTAGGTCAAGATGTAATCCACACACTCTTATAATGATATATATACATATATATATATATATATATATATATATATATATATATATATATATATATATATATATATATTGTTATCAAAATAAATGAAATTATTTGCTACGTAATTATTTTAATTTTTCGAAATAAAATATTTAATTGTAATTAAAAGCAAGCTATATGTATGAACGTTTCTTTTTTCAAATTGTCATACAAAATTACTGTTTAGTTAATTATAGTTGTGAATGACGTTTATTTTTGTTTTATCAATTCTCTGTATTATTTAAATGGTATGCATTCTAAAGTACATTATTATACGATTGATAGAGTGGAGATTGTTGTTCTAAATTGTTAAATTGTAATAAAAAAAAACTTGTTAAATTGTAAGATTGTAAAAGTTGGAAGATTTTGTAATTATTCAAAAACTTACGGTTTTTTGTGTTCTTAGACGTTGAGGATCCCTCGCTTCTGGTGGGTTCTGCAATCGGTCCTGTCCTTTGGCTGCTCTGCGGCTCTAGTATGGCTCTCGGCTTTGGTACTGCTCTCGGCTCTAATATGGCTCTCGGCTTTGGTACTGCTCTCGGCTCTAGTATGGCTCTCGGCTTTGGTACTGCTCTCGGCTCTAGTATGGCTCTCGGCTTTGGTACTGCTCTCGGCTCTAGTCTGGCTCTCGGCTTTGGTACTGCTCTCGGCTCTGGTACCGCTCTCGGCTCTAGTATGGCTCTCGGCTTTGGTACCGCTCTCGGCTCTAGTATGGCTCTCGGCTTTGGTACCGCTCTCGGCTCTAGTATGGCTCTCGGCTTTGGTACTGCTCTCGGCTCTGGTACCGCTCTCGGCTCTAGTATGGCTCTCGGCTTTGGTACTGCTCTCGGCTCTGGTACTGCTCTCGGCTCTAGTATGGCTCTTGGCTTTGGTACTGCTCTCGTTCTCCCGGGTCTAGTGGTCTCTCTCTGCTACTGAGGGTGTTGCTGGCGTGGACTGTATAGGCTCTCTCAAACTTCCTTGAAGTATTCTGTTTCTCGATAGGACCATGAACAAATTCCCTTCGTTGGCTCAGTGAAGATGTTCGTTCTGTTGTAATGGAAACACCAAATAATAGTAGCAGAGTTTATTGTTGAGACGTACACTATGGGTGTAGACCCGGGATTACTTTGAGTAGAGACTGATGAAGTTGATCGTTGAAGACTATATGTTCGTTGAGTGAATATTGATTGAATGCTTCTCTAGTCAAGAGATATTAGTTTTATATAAATTCTATTTGGGTCAATATTTTTCGCGTACCTAGCGTGATATGTGTATTTAATTTATGTAAATTGTTTAACTTTGTCAGTACTTTTGACTGATGTCCAAATTATTATTTATAATTGACCAAATGTGTATGTAACCTAATTAACTACGTGTGTGTATTTAATAACAAATAGATTCATTCGGTCTACTGGGTGATAAAATTATACTGTCCAATTTCGGATATGAATTCTGAAGATTTGATATTGGACATTTGGTGAAACGAATATTAAGTAACAAGAAAATAGAATTGTTTTTATTCCAGACTGACAGAACCCTACCGTTCTGGTACAAGAACGTTAGTACAATTAAACCTAGAGCTAAGATTAATACTATTACAAGAATTAATGTTAAACTCAACTGCCTTCCGGGTTGAACCGCGTCGGTTATCATTGCGCCGAGGTTTCAACATCATCTTTGATGTCTTCTTCAGGGCTTCGGACGTCTCAATGTCCCGAGCCCCCAGGCACTATGACGCTGACCACTAACCAATGCATTACTGCTACTGGGAACAGAGGACGGTTTATATATTCCATCAATGGTGACGTAGTTTGGATGGGGGTTAGCGTGTGGATTAGCGCGAACATTTCTGACAGTAGGATTTTGATTGACAGGAAGAGTGGAAGATATTTTCTTTATGAGAGGTCCCCATGTCGAAGGTAACCGTATGCCATCATCTCTTTTATTGAGACATGGAGACGTCTCATAAAGAAATATCGTCCGGCCCACCCGCCAATCAAAATCCTACTGACAGAAATGTTAGCGCCAACCTCCGTGCCAATCCCCGGACAAATCCCGGGGATTGGCACGGAGGCACAGTGTAGTAGTGGCAAATAGACACTAATACACTGATCATTAACCAATTCATTACTGGTACTGGAAACAGAGGACGGTTCATTTTAAAAAATAAAAACGGCGCATGGCACGTGAGAAGTGGCGAAAGTGCCGAAAGACGTGAATACTTCTTATAGCACGTTATTACTATGAGGGTTAATCAAATTGTTCGTCTCCTTATTACTAAATTGTTATTTCTTTTTAATAATAATACCACACGTTTAAGTTTTTAAAATTAAAAAAAAAAATTAAAATTTGTTAATTATATAGAAATGTATTCATTATTTACTTTTTCACTATTATCGTATATTTGTGTTTAATAACTTCATTTTGATTATCATTACATTTAATTTAATTTAATTTTATTTCATTTATTTTTTTATTCAATTTTACTTATTTTTTTTAAATTTTATTTATTTCCGTTTAGCGTTATTTAATTTTATTTACCTTTGTTTAATTTTATTTAATTTTAATTAATTTTTATTTAATTTTACCTAATTTTAATGTAGTTTAATTTTATTTAATTGTATTTAATTTTATCTAATATGATTTATTTTTATTTCATTTTACTTAATGTTATTAAAGTACTGCTAATTAATTTTCTTTAATTTTTATTTACTTTTAATGTAATTTTATTTTATTTTGCTAAAACGTTGACGTTTGTTAAACGTTATTTTATTTTTGTATATTTATATTGTAGACTGAATTAGCAATAAATCAACCGTATCGTTTCAAGAACAAAATATGATTGAAATGTCAGATGTTTTTAGTTCAGATTTATTTCCTAGATGGCGTAATCACCCTACCGGACAACTAGTGTGAGCTGTCGTTCTAGATTTTTATATACATAGATATATACTAGCTGACCCTGTAAACTTCGTGTCGGCTTAAAATTAAATGTGTAAAAAATTAACAAAAAAGTACTCAATCATATTATGTTCGCATAGTTGAATCAGAGTAAATAGTTGAATCAATTCAATACTTTTTGATAAACAATATTTTCATTTTTTTGCGTTGCATAAATATACCACGATGACGGTTTTTCGACACGCGAATAATTGTCCATGCGTTGCCCATAACTTAAGTTAATTCCGCAAACTATCCTCCAATAAATCCTACAAAAAACAAAATAGATTTTTTGTTTTCCTGTTTGCGAGACCTGCCATTACATTTTACCTTTATTATTCACTGGTATTAACCTTTTCGATTCGTTTTAAACGTTTTAACGTTTGGCAGTTCTCTCCTCAGGTAGCTGTAGCTTCCTCCGTGGTTTTTGTTAGATGTTGCTCTGGAGACCATCAGGGTCTTCTAGCTCTATTTGCCACAAATTGGTCGCATTGCTCCCGTAGTGATCCTTTCCCAAGTTAACATGCTCCTTTTCTAACTTAGCTGCACCGTACTGAAGACGACCAATAGTCAGAAATACGTATTTACAGTTGCCTTGTATCGTTATACCTATTTTGTTTCTTGTTTTACTGTTTGCAAGACATGTTATTACATTATGTTATTATTATAACATTATTACATCCTTTATTTTTTGTACTTTCTGTATTTAAAAGATTAATATAACTAACTTATAAGCAGGTGTGCCACTTAACAGTGATTTATTACTGTCCTCTCTCATTACCAATTAAAGTTTATATTGTCAATAATATATCTTTTATGTCAAGTAAACATTGATTTTTATTAATCTTTAAGAGGTGAGATCATAAAACATAAGCCAAATCTCTGTCATTGTCTAATTTAACCACATACAACCTAACACATTCTTTTTTGTTATTTCCAGACAAATCTGCTATAGTTAAATGTGCTATATACCACTCCGATGTCGATGATTCTGCCGAAAGTAGTACAGATGAGGAAGGACTTCATGAGCTCCCTAACACTCCTCAAGATACCACAACAGGAAGTCACGGCAAGAAAAATCTGATGAAGATGGTAGATCGGTTGGCTGAATCTAAGTTTTTCCAGGCTGCTACCGAGAATCGGTACATTAAGAAGGCCATGGAAGGTTAGTTCCCATCCCATTAAAGTTTTATATTTTTTAAGAGAATTATAGTAATAATTAGCTGAGGTAAGTTTCTTCACATTATAACAGCAGTTTTGAGTAGATAGATATAAAGTGTTATGTGTGGTATAAAATATGTGTTTTAATTAAATTGAATAAAAATTACTTGAAAGAAAATCAAGGGTGTCCGCCTAATAGGTCATTTCACACTGTGACCTGCAATTTTTTTATATAACCTTATCTATGTTTTCGTCGATGTGATCTAGACTACTATCCGTTTCGGAGCTACGTTTATTACCTGGTCAGGTTTTAAAACGTGCTGTTCCAGGTATTTTGGAGTAGACGAACAACTCCCCTGCAGTTACAGACAAGGTGTTTCATCTACACATGGCTCTGTTTACTGTTCCCATTGGACAGATATAATATCATAATATCTGAGTGAGCAATTCCGGTGAGAACTTATGTAATTACTCGTAGTTCAATTTGCTGAACCTCTGAGAGCATTTCTGCTTAGCAAGCAGAAGGTTGTAATAACCTTTGTACTTGTCTTTGGTGTAGAGTATTTTCCCATTAGGCTGTAGTAACTTAGATAGATAAATAGAAATAGGGCAGTAAGGGCCTAACGCACTGCGTCCATTTGCAGATCCATTGTGCTTCCCTTTATCATTAAAGCTCCTAATCTAACCGGGCTTTCTTGATGAAATTCCATTGCATACTTATTTTGCACCCATGTACCAATCGATTAATTTTCTGGTGTTCGCAATTCTGAAGAACGGTTCTGCGTCGACTAGTGGAATGCATGCTCCTTCACGGGTTAGATCAACAGCTTTGTGGTCGTCGTATGGCGCAACTTTGTATAACAACAACTTCCAACTGAAATAATGTCGCGTGCCCCTGTACCTATGTCAGCTTGGGAATCGTTTTGGAAACAGAACCAACAAGAGCTTGGGCATTATTGGCGAGTTCGTTTCCCAGTCCTTTCTTAATTTGAAAATATTTTTTAACCTTATAGAAGGCTGTGTATTATAGATCTGGTCTCTCTCTGCATATATTCGTGCAAATATATTAGGTTCAGTTGAACACGCTTCAGACTGCTGTGTTTTGTTTTATCAAGTCACTGAACTATGAGTTATCATGGATATTATTGCTCTTGTGTATAGCCATAGTTGATTTTTATGTTTCACACACATTTTGTACCACACGTCGCATACTTCTTCCAAATATGATTGCAGCCTTCTATTTTTCCTTTTGGATATATAGATTCCACGTCAGATTCTAGTGGAATATTACGCCTTAGTATTTGGTCTGATTTACAAGTGGTATCTCCACTACCCTGAGCAGTAGTATAAATAGTCCTTGTAGAAATATTCCTATTCTTTTAGTGAAAACAATAACTGACGTGTTTTGTGGGTTAACTATTAGACCCACACTCACACCAGTTGTCCACCTCCATCAGGACAAACTGCGTTGGCTTGGTGATTGCTTTGGCAAAACATCCTTGGCCACGATCGCCAGATTGTTTGTATATTTAAGGTAGTAGCAACCTTCTCGGGACAGTTTCGTTAATAAGTCATTCATCAAGATAACCACAGCAATAGAGATAGTACCCACCCTGTCGAAAACCTCAAATTTGGACCTTTAGCGTTAGGTCGCACCTTGTTGCTAAGAATTCTCTCTTCGAATATGCTGAACCAGTGTGTACTATCGAAGGAAAATCTTGATAATCGCTGCGTGATGTTGCACGTTTTATGTTGTTACACGGTGAGAAAACTGACCGTTGGAAATATGGTACTGCTAGTACCATAAATTGTGTTACAAGTTCACAAAGTGATTTAATCCTTTTCATTGCCCTCCTTCTTTTCTCCCATCATCTTGCTTTACTTATGAAATTACCAAAACACTTTCTAGTACACAGTGTTTTGGTAACTGTAATCCTTCATATTGATTTTATTTATGACAATTTCAAAATATTTCATATTTTGTCCATAGGTATTTTACAATTTTAAGTTAATTTCTATCACTTTTATGAAATTATTTGTTTAAATTTTGTTATTCGTAGGTGTTTCAAATACAGATCTTCGATTGACGGTAGAAGTAAAGTCGATCGTCGGGACTCTAGTCTTAAATATTCCCCCTCCACCGACAGATCGTATCTGGATAGGTTTCAGGCCGGTTCCCGAAATTTCCCTGTCTGCCAGACCAATCGTGGGCGAGAGAAACATTAGTTATATTATGGTAACTAGTTGGATCGAGAAAAAATTAGTTCAAGAATTCCAGGTAAGCCAAGTAACGGATATCTATTTTAACCAATTATTTTTCCTCGTATTAACACTTAATACATATTTATATTTTTTATTTTTCTTTAGTAAACTTGTAGATAGTAGTAGATAAAACTATGCTTTCTTTGGATATCTTTAGGCTCGTCTTCGTTTCCTTTTTTTAACCTTCTTTATTGCCAATTTGTATCTTTTCGTGTTTCCAAATGACTGGTGTCTCAAGTTTTTAGAAAATTTGATAAATGGTAAAAACCATAAGATTTAAACAAAATACTCATAGTGGATAAAACTATGTCTCCCTCTTTTCAGCCATACTTTATTGCAACTTTGTATCTTTTCGTGTTTCCAAGCGACAGATGTCTAAAGTCATTAAGAATATGTTTAATTTAAATATTTTTATTTGACGTCGTAAGTAATATCAACATGCACATACATGTTTGCATCGGAATATATTATTAAATTATGTTCTACAAATTAATTAAATATTTGCCTAAATGTATTGTTACTTGTATCCATGTATACAGGACCGAAATAGCTAAGTTGGAATAGTCCCTGACTGTGAACCGATAGATCATGGGTTCTAGTCCCCAGATCGGAGCTCTTTTTATTTAACGCCAGGTTCCTCCAAACAATTTTCAAGAAAACGAAAAAAAAATTCGAAAATTTCTAGAACATACTCTTAAGAATAGTAGACCATCGATCCCGAAGGCCCTAGCAACCTTGAAATAGGTAGAGAAGAGGGAAAAGCGGAGCGCTCCAAGCGGTTAAATAGGTATTGGCATTATTACTTGACGACGAGGAAGAGCAAGAGCAGAAAGACGAAGAAGATGGAGTGTGCATTATATGCGGAATAAAAGACAAACCGCAGGAGAATTCAAAATATACAGAGAATTATTGGACGATGAAACAAAATTTCACGAATATTTTTGAATGTCGCAGTACTCTTTTTCTTTTTTCTTTAATACATATAAAAACCATAACATACTAACCGCACAACATCCGCTTGTCTTTTTACCAGCAGTCGCGTTCAAAAAACAATAAAATCGTGTTTATACAAGTTCGTGTCATTTCCGTGCATCGCCAGTGCCGAAAACAAAAATATCATTTAGGATTAATTTTAGGCCAGGCACGGACGGGCCCCCTCCGGAAAACGCCAATGTATAAATATACTCATAACAGTACATTATTGTTTTTTTTTGCCGCGCACTGCCATAACACGGAACGGACACGGCACGGTTATATATAAATCGACCTTTATTCGGCCACTCAAGCGAGTCGGGTGAAGGCAGGGATTTCCTCGAAACTGCGTGTTTTCAACTGTGTGTCACTCATATTTCGAAATTATTGCCCTTATCAAGGCCAAAACTAGTGCCGTAGAAGAAGATTAATAATATAAATTTAAAAAAATTAATGGGAAAATCCCAGTAGTTGGCTGTATACCATCGTTTAAAAAACTTATACAGAAGTAAAACACTTCACATTTGTATTTAGGTATAAAACATAATTAAAACTTTTTTAAAAAGTGTCGTCAAAATTTATACAGGAGCATAACGTGACGTTTTCGATCTAGATGAGATCATCCTCAGTGCCTTCTTTTGTAATGTAACAAAATTTACTTAAATTCTGTTACAGTACCTGTAACAATGTAAAACCATATATTGATGTCACAGCTACAATTTTAGTGTTTGCTTCAATTACAAAAGAAGGCACTGAGGTTGATCTGATCTAGATCGAAAACATCACGTTATGCTCCTGTATAAATGTTGACAACACTTTTTAAAAAAGTTTTAATTATATGTTTTATACCTAAATACAAATGTGAAGTGTTTTACTTCTATATAAGTTTAATAATGTGTGGTAGACATTTTTTTATTACCTATATGTTTGCAATAATGACTGTCAAATATTTTGATGTTAAGTGAACCGACTACAGAATATAATACATAACTAGAAAGCTCTTGTGTCATGTAGTATTTTTCGAGATTTTTGTGTGATTCTGTTGGGCCGTTTCAAAATGGCGATCGTTAAAATGTTGTATGAGCTGTCGCTAATAATTTGGCAGTTTAAATTTGTTATGAAGACCATTTGAAAGTTATTCTAAATCAGTGCCACTATTACATAATCATCCGAAAACATACTATAACCATTTATGTATCACCAACTACACCCCTATATAATATACTTTTAAACTTTTTAGTTAATTGTAATATTGTTTTTTTTTTTTTCAGAAAGTATTGGTGATTCCCAACATGGAAGACTTGGTCATACCTGTGATGAATCCAAAATTGCCGGATTAAACAAAATTATTGTAATTATTTCATTTACTTGGTGATAGAAAAAATACAGGGCAAACAAGGTGTCGATTAACACTTAGTCGTATTTTTTAAAAAGGAGTTCCAATTGTCTTACTGTCGCGCAGTGACGTTACTTGTTCTATTTTATTAAAAATACGGAGAGGCAGTTGAAATAAGAGAGGTTGAGTTAAAAGAAGTATTAGAGGTTAAGTAAAAATCTTTACATTGATGGTTCAATAATCATTATAAAAGCTTTAGCTTTCTGTTGGACCTGGAGTATTTTGTGTTTCAACCTTTTTTCACCTTTTTTTTCCATATTTCTTATCTCCAGTTTTCTCTATGTCTTCTTCCATCAGTTTTCTTCATCGTATAAATATTTGATTGTTGATCTTTTACCTGGTTATATCTACTCCGTTATCGCTCTTAAAATGTTTGTCTTCTCTCTAAACAGTGTGTGACCATGTATTCATATGTCATCTACATGTATATTTCATGTTTTATCCTTGTCATTTCTGTGGACTACTTAGCTATATTTTTCCAATTTCTGACATTTAATCTCATGTCCTTTCAGAATTTTCCTTGATAGTCTTCTACTGTCCTACTACGAGATTTAGCTACCGTTTTGTTATTGCAGAGTTATTATATAGTTATATTATTTATTTACTTGATCTTCTTATCCACATATAATTTAACCTTTTCCCGAACTAATTTTCGTTTCCCGTCTTTCATTCTCTTTGTCGATGAATGCTAATTTCTTTTTATTCATATCTTCGTTATTCGTCATAACTTCGTTATTAAACTTTTCTACAGTATATTCTTTCTAGCGACCTAATTAATCTTTGGCCCTAGTCCGTGTAGTAAGTGTATTTTTATATTCTCTTCCTTTTTAAGTATTCCCAATTACATGCACTCCGTGCTTGCATTTCATTGTACTTCCATGATATTACTCTATATTTTACTCTAACAACTTTCCTTCTATAATGTGTACACATGTGTCCTTCTTGATTATTTACTACACGTGTATTATTTCTGAATAGAGGGATAAAGTAAAAAAAAAACTTCAACCGTCTGTCTGTGCGTTTAGATCTTTTAGTTTTGTTGGTGTTGTTTTCTTTTTAAGATATAATTTTTTATTTTTGTATCTGTAGACTACATAATTTTAATTATTTTAGAAAAAAATATTGTTATGTGAGTTCTAGTCGTAGTCATGTCAGGTTTACAAAAATTTACCTTTTTCTATTCAGAGGACCAAATGATTTATTTTTAAAAGTGTAGTTGTAGAGTCAGTTCAATTTGTCAACCCTTTTGCCGCAGCATATAATTGTTTGAAGAGAAGTGAAAATAAATAACAAGTTATTAAGAAAAATAGGACAAACAGTAACAAACATTTATAGACATTATAATCGAATATAACATTCCACAATATTTGATTGTTTTTCCATGACTTCCAGTATTACTGTGTTTATATTAATTTTACTGTTATATTCAGATACTTTTTACATTGCTAGTTTAAAAAATTTAAATATTAAATACTTCTTCAAAATTTACAATATCTGTATCTAGTGTAGTTCCTAAATAAACTCAAAATTTTCATTTGTTTTCTACGACATTATGCCTTCCGTTTCATTCAACAGTCCATTTTACAACCTCAACATTTTGCGATATGTTTTTTTGCTGTTAGTGTACATCTTTTCGTGATTTTTTTGTCTCATGCAGCGAAAGGGTTGAAAATAGATGGAATTCGAACAAAAATAGTTTCAGACTTTCCCAAAACTGACAATAATTACTGGAGTTCAAGCAGTTACTTGTTGGATTATTCTAAAAGAGCAATCTCGTCTGTGAGATCTAAATTGATGTTATATGTTTGACAAAAAAAAGTAATAAATGTTTCTCAGACAGTTCTTGTCTAAAAACAATTTAGTTTTGGTTTATATAGTACCAGATCCTAATAAAATATCACCAAATGCAGGATATCCCAAAAAAAATAATTAACGTATTATAAAATGTGGTAAACTTGGTAAAAATAACGAACAACATGGCCCAATACGTTGCTCAAAAGGGCACATGGTACCCAGGGATGGACTAATCTTTAAAAATATTATACTATGCAGACGGTGCAGCATTGACTTAAATGAATTAAAGTTCTCTGTAGAGGTATGTCGCCTTGGCAAAGGTGGTATAATTATCACTGGACGAACATGTGTAATGTAGTTCATTAGCGGAAGCGGTTATTTTGCAATAGGTACAGAAAACATTATTTGGTTAAAATTGTTTATTTTAATGGTAGCTTAATTTGTTAAGACTAAAGGTAGCATTGGTTGATCGATATAGACCGTCAGCGCTAGCGAGCGATGTATTTCTGGAGGGAACTACACCATTTAGATTCAAATATGAATAAAAGAATAGATAATATGGACAACACAAGCTAGTAACATCAAACGAGGCAGTTCAGAGCTGTAGATTATATAGAGAATAGAGATTGTAAAAAAGGTAAAAAAAATTGGACAACCAACAATAATTGTTGGAGTATATGCAATGAATGACAATGCGACCAAAAGGGAAAAGGAAGATTTTTTCAACGCACTAAACGATGTATTAGACAGGACAAAGGAAAAAGAAGATATTCTACTAATTGGAAATTTTAACAGCCACATAGGAAGGGATGATGAAGATATAGTGGGACGATTCGGAGAAGACGAAATTAGAAACGACAATGGAAGTCGGCTAATCGAAATATGTCGAGAATACGAATAACCAACACAAGATTCCAGCATAAAAACATACATAGATACACATGGGAAGAACCTAGTAGAAATCAAAGATCAATTATTGATTTAATAATAGTAAGAAAAGCCACCAAAACAATAATACTAGATGTAAGAGTATACAAACAAGCAGAATGTGCAAGTAACCACCGATTAGTGCTAGGAAAATTCATATACACGGGAAGACGACAAAAAGACAATATCCAGAAAGATGAAGAGATGCAAAAAATCGCAAATACGAGGTATAAAGTAGAACTTCTACAACAATTTAGTACTCGAACACTATATCAGAATAGGCTACAGAATATGCTACAGATGAACGAAGAATGGACCCCACCAAAAATGTATCACCACCTAAAGGAAAAAATAAACAAAGCGGCAAACGAAGTGCTGGGTATTGAACAACATAAGAATACATATTTGGAGAAATACAGCGACGACTTGGAAGAGATGATTAAAAAAAAAAAAGTGCATTTCATAAATGGCTAAACGACAGAACCCCAGGAACACGGGGAGAATATGTTACCCTCAGACAACAAGTTAAACAAAGAATAAAGCTCGAGAAAAACGAATACTGGGAGAGAATGTGCAGAGACATAGACAACACGATAGGGTATAACAGATCAACGGAAGCATGGAAAAAAATAAAAAAACAGAAGTAATAAACGAAGTAAAAATACCATACAGATAATTACATAAAAAGAGTGGACAAAGCATTACACAAAATTATTGCAGGAGAATAGGCCGGAGTATATCTCATACGACCCTGTGAGAATAATAACTGAGGAAGCAGAAATCGCAGAGGAAGATATAAATAAAGCACTAAAGAAATTCAAAAACAATAAAGCACCAGGACCAAGGAACATAAAAATGGAACTGCTGAAATATGGAGGCGCAAGGATAGTATCCTTTATACGAATGTTGTTCAATAAAATCGAAGCAGGAGAGAAGATTCCAGATGAGTGGAATTTATCATACATGTCCTCCATCTTCAAAAAAGGTGACAAAAGGTCACCAAATAACTACAGAGGGATCAGTGTAATGCCTTCAATAGCAAGAATCTTTTCATCAGTTATAAAAGAAAAACTAGAACAACACATGGATCATTATAGCGAAGAACAAGCCGGATTCCGAAAAGCCAGATCATGTTTAGATAATATATTCATTATGAGACAGGTGATTGAAAAGAACAAAGAAAAAAACATTGAAACACATATGACCTTTATCGACTTAAAGAAAGCATACGATAGCGTGCCCAGGAAACAACTATGGGAAGCAATGAGAAGAATGCGCGTTAGTGAGAAATGGGTGAATATAACACAAAGACTGTATAAAGAAACACAAGTGCAAATAAAGTTAGGTAATGAAATAACAAAAACTAAAATATATAGATCAGGCTTTGAAAAGATGGTATAGAAAATGCGGAACAATGGGCATACCAGTACAAGAGAATATATTACATTCACTACTTTTCGCAGATGATCAAGTCATTTTTGCACAAGACAGGGAGGATATGGAATATATGATAAGGAAATTAAAGGAAGAATATGAACTTTGGGGACTCAAGATAAATATGTGCAAGACCGAATACTTATGTATTTTACCCGAGGTTGCAGATTTGAACTTAAGTTTAGAAGAAGAGACTATTAAGAGTTGTAAGGCTTTTAACTATTTAGGGTCAATGATTAGCTGAGATGGTACTTGTATGAAAGATATAGAAATGAAAATAGCACGGGGAAAACAAGCCACAAGAGCACTTCATGGAGTGATATGGAACAACACTCTAACCAAAGAAAACAAAAAGAGGATCTTTCAAAGCATAGTGATGAATATTACCCTATATGGAGCGAAAGTATGGCAAATGACAACAACAATACGAAATAAAATAAGAACAGTTGAACTGGACTTTATGAGAAGATGTCTACAAATCACAAGAGCGGATAGAATAAGAACGGAGGAAATATGGAACAGAATGGAAGTAAAATGCTCAATTACAAAAAAGTTGGAAACAGAGCCCTGCAGTGGTACGGGCATGTACAAAGAATGCCAGAGCATAGGTGGCCGAAAAGAATATTAAACTGGGACCCGCCGGGAAGAAGACGGAGAGGAAGACCGTGATGACCGACTACAAGATGGAAAACATACGTAGGAAATGCTATGATAGATAGAGACCTCAGAGAAGGTTACTGGGAGAATAGAGTGCTATGGAGGACGAAAACGGCGAACTCATAATGGGAAAAGCCGAAGAAGAAGAAAAAAGGTAATGATGTTCAACTACCGCTGCTGAAAAATAACCAGTACCTGCGTATCATTAAAAATGCGAAAGTAAACACAATTAAGGTATCAAGAATATAAAGAAGCCTAAAAGATGTCAACTTACATGTCAAATAATACATGTCCACAATGGTCAATTCGTCAACATGGTTGAAAGAGGAACATAAAAAATACACTTTTTATTTTCCACATAATATCGTAAAATCTCCCTCCTGAGGAAGCTGTTGTACAGCGAATCATGCCAAGTACTGCACAGATAGCAGCTCTTCTTATCTGTGTTGTGCATCATTAAGTGTAAAAAATATACGGGACCTACAGTTTAACGTCGATTCTGAACGAATAAGCGTAGAAAACCTGTAGTAGACAGATTACTACAGATTAGTTTGTTACCTTCGAAACGTCGAGAGCAATAGTTTTTGACTTTTTATTGGGAATTTAACTCACATCATTCCCATCAAAGGCGGATCCACTTACCTTTAAGCTACCTAGGCCGCTAGTTGGCGATATTTTGTGGAAAATAAATAACAGTGTTGTGTTTTTATGATTTGTTATATAATTATGAGACGTAACTAAAAATGAAAACAATAATGCCCATCAACGAAATGGCACTATGAGTGAACTATCAAAAATAAAAAGGGAGTAAAAACCTACATATTAGCCACCCAAAAGAGGACATTCCTTAACTAGATAAAATCCACATTAAAGAAGATGAAAAAAGATATGGTGTTTATAAAATTATAAGCGAAGAGAAAAAATATTAATAATCATAACAATTGTATACTTCTCCAAAGTTGTTTTAACGTAACTAACTTCTAAAACTATATTAATAAAGCATTAGTGATTTGTCGATAAAAATTAAAGAATATCAAATAAAGAATATCTTTTTTGTGGCCATTTTTACATACATTTATTTGGGACATCCTGTATCCATCACCGCTAATCCTAATTTCTTCCTCATCCATCAAAAGCTTATGAATGTTTTAAATGTCTTTTTAAAGTTCATATATATATATATATATATATATATATATATATATATATATATATATATATATATATATATATATATATATATATATATATATACCAAATGTTATTCGGAAGTTGGTATGATGTTATAAGTGGTTGTCTTAAATGATGATATATAAATATTCTCGAAAGTAAGGTGTAGAACTGTGTGAATTAATTGGTATAAACCATTTTCTTACAATGGTTTTCCATTTTGTATTCGATTTTAGTTTAGATATTTACTCAATACAAATTCCACTAAGAATCTTGTATATTAAATGTGGCTGGTTGTATGATCAAAGGTCCAAATACACTAATACAGTTTTGCCACATCTATTGCCTGTTAATAAATTTTTAGAAACAGTTAAGTTAGAATTCGCCCAGATATCTACCTATTTGTAAATGAATCATGGCATTGTTAAATTCGAAGAGAAAGGATCTTACTATAAAAGAAAAAATTAATGTAATTAGTAGCGTTTATATTGCCTACCACATAGGGTATTACTTATAGGAGGTTGAAAATTGGGGACAGAAATTACTGGGCTATAGACAGGGTAAGCAAAACAAATCGGAGCGTTTGCGAACGGCTACTCTTGGTTTGTTTGGAGAGCTGGGTCGTAGGTCAGTGAATAAACAAGGGGACTGGAATGGGGTAACTACGAAAAGTGAATCAAAAGGGTACTTATATGGATTTCCGGGACAAAACAACACAAGAAGGTTCCTAAGCTATTTAAATCAGACGCCGCTTACAAGAATCTTCCTGCTGGATGGAAAGATAGGCTTTTCTTTCCTAAATAATACATCAAAAGGGTTAGAATCTTTTTAAAGGAAATAATACTCTTGGTTTAGGGAGAAACATTACATACAAATGTATATAATAACAAAATACAAAAACGACTTACAATGGTGCTATCGGTTTACAAAAAACTCTAGACGTTGGGGACACAATAAGAATGTAAATTATTGTTAGGCGACATTTTTTCACGGAAATAAATTATTACAAATGAAAAATATCTTTGTAAATGGAACTATGTAGGTATGTACTAAATGTCCGAAGAAGATAGCAAAAAAAAACGAAAAAGCATTACGAATTAGAATAAAAATTCAGACTCCAACAAAATCAAACGCTTTTAACAGCGGCTTTACCGAGAGTGATGTAATTCGCTTCCCCGGAATACTTTCTCAGCGATCTAAGTGGATATTTATTCAACGCACAATATTAAGCGGAAACGATCAAAGAAATACCAAAGGAATACGCGTCCCTGATATATAAACAAACTTTAAAATGTGTTTATTATCAATTCCAGCTATGCAAAAGGATTGAAATGATATTTCGGTGTTTTAATACATACAGGGCGATTTTTAATACATACAAAAGAAAATACAAATGCTACAAATTGAATACGCGAAACAATCGAAGTGCAGTCAAATCGAAATTGCTAGAAAGTTTGGAATTTCACAAGCTCAGGTGAGCAGACGATTGGCGAGCTAATTCAAAATTAACTCAAAAACGAAAACGCCGTGGCAAAGATTCATGATCCGAAATATCTCTATCAGCGGTCCAGTTTTTTAAAGAAAAACCTGAAGAAATAGCCGAAAATTTGGGTAATGCGAACTTCAAAGCGACAAATAGATGGATATGCAGATGAAAAAATCGTTTACAAGTTTCTTTCAAAAAAATTGTTGGAGAAGCAAAAGATGCCGATGTGTCTTCCCTAAATACATGGATATCTGCCTTTTGTTTCGCAGGGGACAAAACTGTAGGCGAAAAAGTTCCAAAGGACAGATTAACGATTATGTGATGTGCTAATTCCGATGAAAGCCATAAAATGCTACTTTTTATTATTGGAAAATCAAAAAGTCCAAGGTGTTTTAAATGCTTAAAATCATTGTACGTAAAATACAATTTCAATAAAAACGCTTGGATGACAACAATCCTGTTTAAGGAATGACTTATTGACTTCGACAAGAAAATGGCAGAAAATGATAGAAAAGTTCTGTTATTTATTGATAACTGTTCTGCCCATAAACCTGACGTGAGGATGAATAATGTAACAATACATTTCTTGTCCGCCAATACAACTTCACTTATTTAACGGCTGCGCTGGTCCAAGGAATAATTTCTACTTTTAAGACAACTGTGATGGAGTCGAAGAATGCTGGACAAAAATTAAGTTTAATATCTTAGCCTCGGCCAAGGAAGTTCTTGGTGAAAAAAAATAAATAAAATTAAATCGTTCCCACGACGAAAAACTCCATGGTTTTGTACAGAAGTAAAGGAAAAATGCAAAGAAAAGAAAAAAGCTTACCTGAAATACATGTCAACCAAAACACAAGAGGCATCCCATAATTTCAAGACAATTAGAAACGAAACACATGCACTTGTGGAACATGATTTTTACGGTCTGCAAAAGGAAATATGGCGCTTCGTAAGAGGTAAGAATGGAGGTAAAGGAAGTAATAGAACCAAAATACATAGAAAAGGATACGGGGATTGACTACCTAAAAAAGCTCTATGCAGAGGAAGAACAAACGACGCTAGAACCGGAAACACCAGAAATTACCACAAATGAAAACTTAATATAAATGTACAGGAAGTTTGGAAAATACTTGGAAACCTGAAGAACAGAAAAGCAGCAGGTAAAGATGGGATACCAAACAAATTACTGAAATATTGTGGAGCAGCAATGACAGAACAATTAACAACATTACTTAATAAAATTATAAAACACAATAAAATACCGGAAGAATGGAGAACGAGCGAACTAATTTTACTATTCAAAAAAGGAGATAAAAAACAGCCAGAAAACTACAGAGGTATAAACTTGTTAAAAACTACCCTAAAACTTACAACTAAAATTTTACAAGTGCTAATAAATCAGAGGATAAGTTTAGCAGACGAACAACAGGGTTTTCGTAGTGCAAGATCCTGTACAGATGCAATATTCGTTATAAAGCAAATTTACTGAGTAAGTCAGTAGGGTATAGTAGACCAGCATTTCTGTGTCTGATTGACCTAAAGAAAGCGTTTGACAGAGTAAGACTCAAAGGTGTAATCCATCTTCTGTATAATAGAGAAGTTCCCCTAAATATTATAAAAAAAACAATCGAAAATATCTACCAAAACAACAAAATGGAAGTCAGAATAGATGGAAAACTTACAGAACCTATAGAAATAGGCAGCGGAATAAGACAAGGGGATTAATTGAGCCCCACACTCTTTAATTTAATCATGGATAAAATCATCAAAAGCGTTAACAAAGGAAGAGGATAGGTACAGAATGGGAAACAACGAAATTAAAATACTCTGTTACGCAGACGACGCAATATTGATAGCCCAAGATGAAGATAGTCTGCAAAGACTGGTCCACAGATTTAACATAAAAGCAAAAGAATTTAATATGACAATATGATCTCAGAAAACTAAAACAATAGTAGTCAGCAAAAAAACAACCAGATGTAAAATAGAAATTGATGGCATCTGTATTGAACAAGTAATAAAAATAAAATACCTGGGAATTACACTGTCTAGCTATGGAGACCTGGACAAAGAAGTGAGAGATCAAGTAAAAACAAATAGACTGGCAGGATGCCTCAATAACACTATATGGCGAAACAGACACATTAATACTGAGATGAAGTCAAGAATTTATAAAGCCAGTGTAGGACCAATAATGACATATGCCTCAGACACAAGACCCGACACAGCCACAAGGCAAAGGCTACTGGAAACGGCAGAGATGAGAGTACCGAGAAGAATTACAAGAAATACGGTGAGAGATCGAAAGAGAAGTGAAGACATTAGAAGAAAATGTAACGTATAGTGTATAAATGAATGGTCACAAAGTAGAAAAAAAGAATGGAATAGCCACATAAGCAGAATGGAGGAGACCCTTGTCGTCAAAATAGCAAGAGATAAGTAAAAGATGGAGTGACAACCTCCCATAGAGGTATTAATCCGTCAATGAACAAGCAGAATTGCTGATAAAGAGAAAGAAGAAGAAGACAAATTATAGAAAAGAGGTACAAAAAATTATAGCAAATAGGGATTACGAATATTTTTGCTCGGATCGAAGGATATTCCAATAAGCGGGCTCGACTGTATTTAATCTTAATGCAAATATTAGCAGATAAAAGAGTCATTATTTCATAATAGAAACCACTATTGAAATAATTTAAAATTTTAATTAAATGCAACTTGAAATATTTTTCCATTTACATTCTCTATAGCCTGTCCTGTAGTTCAACTTCTCAGACTGACCACAAGCTGCCTCTGCCATCCTGCGCATATCGACTATGAACCCAATTCATTACCAAAAAATTATTAAAACATTCATATTTACTTCCATCTTCAAAGTCAAACAGTATATTTTTCACTATTCAACCTTAGTGAGTTATATACTCCATAGGAAAGCTTATCCTGAACACTGTATTGCTGCTCTCGTGTCACTTCTCGATTAGCAACCTGCAAATAGTTCGTAAAGTTTTGTTTTTTATTGTATATATGATATGCCACTTTTGCTTTCTCGAAATTAATTCACACAGTACTGTATATAATTTATAATAAATGTGATAAAGAACTATTATCTGAAAAAATCAGTATACAATCCAAGCAATTAGAATGAATAAAGAAAAAAATTTGTATGTTATATATTATTTTATATACGAGTATTACTGTATTATTTATAATACCAAAAATAAATCATTGTTGGCATGTACTGTACAGAGTTACAGTACAAATTTCTGTAATTTTTTATTCCAACTTCCAATAACACTAAAATCTCCATTTACAGTACTTAGAAATAGTTTGCACTCTCATAAATATGATTGCTGAATGACTTTTACGTCAACAAAGTTGTTTTATTTATTTAAAGATGAAGAGGTTTGTAACAAGTAGCATTTTATCAACTAAGATGAACTACTGTGATGATGAGACAATTGATTTACAAATAAACTTTAAAAGATCACAACGAGCAATGCACAAATAATAGACGATGAAGATCACCATGAGTGTTGGTGGGCTAAGAAAACTATGTAAGACTATCTACAAAAGAAATTATACATGTTAATCGACCTAATAAACCTATGACGTAATAAGAATGAATGAAAGCAATAAAAATTTTGAAAGTGACTAGATGAGCAATGATTAAAATATAAATAATTTTTTCATCATTCGGGTTTCTAGGTTGTTGAGAGATATATAGTGAATTTTTGGCAGGAGAACAATACTGTAAATTCTGCGAAGATATTATTACTTCCAATACCCATAGACAAATACGAAAATCGCCAAATGATAGTTAAAATTGTTTCATGTCAATATTAGGATTAAATTTATATTGAATGGATGAAAGGTAATCCTGATTATGGCCCTAGCCATACAGAAGTACAGAAGAAGAACACCATTCATTAGCTTTTTGCGAATCTGAAAATGAATAGAATATACCTTAAAGTGTAAAATTCTTTCTATGGCAATCATATCATCTTCACTGTTAACTGTGATACATTTTTGCTAAAATTGATAATTCTTTTTATTATTGTAAAAAGTATTATCAAAATATACCATGTGTCTGATAGAATTTCATCATTTTAATGAGAGGCAAATCTTTTAAATATTGCATTATCTTATTGAATAATAATAATAAATACGAGTAGGAACAATAAATATATTATTTAATGGCACATTATATTTATATCTTGAATCGTTTCCTCCTGATTTGTTTTTTACACTTGTAATCCGAAGTTACAGACTGTTATTATTTGAATAAGAGTCCGTAACAAGAAAAGAATCGGTTTCTAAACATTATGTGGATCTCATTAACACTACATCATAAAAAAACTCTCTCACAGACGCACCGAAAATTCCAATATCGCTTCGGGTCAAGTGGTGACACATAGACGCTACAAATAGTGCATATACTCGATATTATAAGATCGACAGTTAAAAGTTACAGAACAAATTCAGGTTACAATGTACCACTACAAAACACAAGTTGCGAAACTCTAAATTCTTTAGTAAATTATTTGTTCACATTTTTAATTTCAAATCGAAAACCTTTTCTAAATAAAAACAATGAAATAAAAGAAAAAAATCTTAAACTAGTCTTCTTCTTCTTCCTATGCCGTCCCCATTAACGGAGGTTGGCGACCACATTTTTTAAAAGCTTCTCTGTCTTTTGCAACGTGGAATAATTCGTCTACAGTCATGTTTGTCCAGTCTCGAATATTTCGCAGCCATGACTTCCTCTTTCTACCTATTCCCTTTTTGCCATCAACTCTACCCTGCATGATGACCTGCAGAAGACTATATTTATTATTTCTTAGTATGTATCCAAGGTATGCAGTCTTGCGTACTTTTATCGTTCTCAACAATTTTTTGTCTCGACCCATTCTTCTCAGCACTTCCTCATTGGTGACCCTGGCAGTCCATGGGATTCTCAACATTCTCCGGTATATCCAAAGTTCAAAGGCTTCAATCTTTTTAACTATTTGCGCTTTTAGTGTCCATGTTTCTACCCCGTACAATAGTTGCGACCGGACGTAACATTCAACAAACCTCAGTCTCAGCGCAATATTCAGATTTTTGTCACAGAACAATTGTTTGAATTTTAAGAACGCTGCCCTTGCCATTTCTATTCGTACCCGTACCTTAAACTAGTAGGTACAGTATTTGGTACTGAACTATTAGATATAGTATCTAAATAATAAAAAACTATCAAAATATTTTGATTAAAAGTTTGTTTTTTTCTCGAAACTTAATCACCTTCCTGATTTGATCTGTGCTGTTTAGGACCTCGTTGATGATGGGACTAATACCGAGCTGTTGGCATATCTTAGCGTAAAATATGCATTCGTGTTACATTACTGAAGAGTTATTTTGCAGAGAGGGCGTGATAAATGAGAGGAGGCGCAGACACAACAAAATGGGATAAAATGGGCAGGACATGTGATACGCAGTAATGACAATCGCATTTAAACAATTTGTTTTGGAAAAGATCAGATGGGGAAAGATCTATAGGACGACCTAGAAAAAGATAGAAAGATGCAGTCATAGAGGATCTAGAGAAAATGGGAAATAGTGGCACAGGACCGACCAACATGGGCAATAGTAAACGCGGCAAAGACTCACTAAGATTTGTAATGCCATTGATAATAATGATGAGTTACATTACTGAAAATTCGATTGTGAAGATGATATCATCAGATATCCGTGTGTTAGGCGAGTATGTCCTATACGTAGTGTACACATAACTACCATATTTTCTTGAATAAACAACGACGGGTAAATTGGTTCACTCTGTGCTGAATTTTATGCAGCACAGAAATAACTCCATTCCAGTGAATTTGCCAGGCGAATCGGTTGAACTTTCTTTCATTACCAGTGATCCCGACGAGATAGGGAACCCATATTATAGTTACTATTTGTTTAATACAGGATCTGATAGGCTGTTGAACAGTAGTTACATAAGCTAAAGCAACATAACCTAGAAATAATAAGTCTACTATTTTCTGATGATAGCGGATTACTTCTAGGTGAATGTATTTCGCGATGAGGCAAAATATTATTAGTCTTAATTCTGAACTTGGGTTCGAAATGGCTGGTAAAGGTGTTGGGAATATTTTTGTGTGTGGTAATCTCTATGCCTATGGAAAGTCCTGATGGAAAAACAAGGAACGAAATCGACTATTTCTTAACAAACAAAAAAGAATTATTTAAAGACGTAAATGTGCTAAACCAGTTCAGTACAAGCAGTGATCATAGGTTAGTAAGAGCTAAAATAACGATATCAACCGAAAAAGAAAGACTCAAAATGATAAACAAGAAACAACCAAAGAAATGGACAAAACCAACTAACATTCAGGAGTTCGAAAAATATATTGGTAATTCATTGAAAGATACAACAACAGCAGACATCAATATATTGAACAAACAAATAGTCAACACAATGCAACAGGCTCAAACTAAATATTCTCCGACAAGCAAAAAAGATGAAAAACTGAGTCAACCCACGAAAACCCTTATAGAACTAAGGCGACAAATGAAATGAGATAACACTACAAGCAAAGAAGCGATAAATCAAATAAATAAGACGATCACAAAGGCAATAAGAAAAGACATAAGAAACTACAATGTAGAAAAAACAAAACAGGCAATAGAGAAAAATAAGAACATGAAAGTTTTGAAGAGGAGCGTACAAAAGGGGAAAATAGAAATTAACAAACTGAGAAACAGCACTGGAGAAGAAACAACGAACAGAGATGAAATATTAAGAATAGTCGAAGAGTTCTACACAGAGTTATATAGATCAAGAAAAAAAGATAACAATACGGAACCTCCAATTACACTAAAAACTGGGGTATTAAACCAAGGGTCAGATTTAATGCCCGATATAACAAAATCAGAAATCAAAGAAGCCCTGAAGAAAATGAAAAATAATCGAACCCCGGGTG
The DNA here is from genome assembly GCF_040954645.1 of Diabrotica undecimpunctata. Classification (NCBI taxonomy): domain Eukaryota; kingdom Metazoa; phylum Arthropoda; class Insecta; order Coleoptera; family Chrysomelidae; genus Diabrotica; species Diabrotica undecimpunctata. Next base: position 55,888,656 of record NC_092803.1, read on the forward strand.
AAGATGGAATAGTATCAGAAGCACTAAAAATTGGAGGGAATGTATTACTTGAAAAAATTAAACAACTTTTCAATATCTGCCTTCACAGCGCCAATATTCCAACAGACTGGAACAACGCTACTATGATTCTATTACACAAAGCAGGAGACAAAGCAAATTTAGAGAATTACAGACCGATTAGCCTCCTCAGCCATATATATATAAGTTGTTTACGCGAATACTAGTTAAGAGAATGGAAAGAAAATTGGAGACTTATCAACCAAGGGAACAGGCAGGATTCCGAAAAAGTTACGGAACAAATGACCATCTACAAAGTATAAAAACCCTAACAGAGAAAGCAGTGGAATACAATAAACCTTTAGTTCTAATATTTATCGATTTTCACAAAGCCTTTGACACAGTTGAGCTAAGCAAAATATTACAGGCGCTTAAAGAATGCAGGCTAGATTATAGATATACTAAATTATTATACAAAATATACCTGCAGGCAACAACCACTGTCAGATTACATACTAACAGTAATCGCATAAAAATAGAACGGGGGGTTAGACAAGGAGACCCAATGTCACCTAAACTTTTTAATACGGTGCTAGAACATGCTTTTAAGAATTTGGATTGGATGACAAAGGGAATAAAAATAGATGGAGAATATCTAAACAACTTACGTTTCGCCGATGATATACTTATAATAGCTGAAGATCTAGGTATGGCAAGAGAGATGGTACAGGAACTCGTTGTGGCTACAGAAAGTGTAGGTTTAAATATAAATATCTCGAAAACAAAAATCATGACCAATTTGGTACCCAACCAGAACATCAGTATTGGTGGAAAAGAAATAGAACTCGTAGATAGATATAAATACCTGGGACATGAAATTATGATTGGCAGGGATAACCAGACTCATGAACTGAAGAGAAGAATCGGCCTTGGGTGGGTAGCATTTGGAAAACTGAGAGAAACTTTTAAAAGTGAGCTGCCCACATGCCTAAAGAGAAAGGTATTTGATCAGTGCGTCCTCCCAGTCTTGACGTACGGAGCAGAAACACTTACCTTAACAAAAGCAGCAGCTACCAAACTGAGAGTCACGCAGAGAAGAATGGAGCGGTCCATGTTAGGAATAACTCTGCGAGACAGAATAACCAACGAAGACATCAGGAGAAGAACCGGAGTGACTGACATCATCGAGAAGATAGCCAGACTAAAATGGAGATGGGCAGGACACATAGCCAGAATGACAGATGGGCGATGGACAAAGAGGTTATTGGAATGGAGGCCAAGGGAAGACAAGAGAAGCGTCGGTCGACCACCTACAAGATGGACTGACGATTTAAGAAGACTCGATAAAAACTGGATGAGAGCGGCGCAGGATAGACAGGGTTGGAAACATGAGGAAGAGGCCTATGTTCAGCAGTGGACTCTTGAGGCTGGATGATGATGATGAATCTCTATGCCTACCACTTGAAATTAAGCATATAACTTTATTATTAGTTTTGTGGCCTGGGATTCCTCGAATTTTTTCCAAAGTTTGCTAATTTTACCAGAACGATCTTTTGCTTTGCTTTATTACGTATTTGGCTTTGATTTTATTTATTTGTACTTGATTAGATATTTAAGGGATGTGGTTTTTTGGTTTTAATTTGATTTTTTGGTATTGATGTAGAGCTCTTTTGAAAGGGCGAATGGTCTCTTCTCAAGGGGAGTTCCACCAGAGAATAACTGTATGATTTGTAGAGAATGTGGTTTTCTCAATGTGTCCGTTATTGATTACGAGCGAGCAAGAGAGTATCAACGGTACCTGAATATTCTTGCCAATTAGCTTTATTAACGCGCCAATAGCTTTTGACAAACACTTGCTGTACACCTAGTGACCCAATTGACAATTCGACACACGAGTGAGCAACACGTCGAGAAAGGGGAAAATGTCAATTATTTTTTATCTCTATTATAAATCTGTCAGATATTGTGTATTAAGATTATCGAGAAAATAAAGAGATGTGTTTTGACCTCAGGTAAGATGATACATTTATCACTAACGTACCGTAACCATATTTTTTTTTTGAGAGAATTGGATTCCAGACAGGGAAAAGAGTAAAGCTCATTGAGGTTACAGATATTTTTCGAAGAAATTGTCTCTAAAATAACAATACAGATGAGCCTTAACATGGCTAGTCTAAACAAGAAATGGTCCAAATCTGGAAGGTGAATATATCTCCCACTATTTTGGTAAACCGGATAATTGTATCAGGTCTTGAATTTTTTTGTAGTTTTATCGAAAACATATAATCTAAAAAATCAACTTTAATATTTTTAGGAGTATGTACTCGCAAAACAATAGTTAATTTTTAATAAAAGAAGACGCATTACCTAAGTTATTAAAAAAACATTTAAAACGGCAACTATTTCTCGAGAGCTTATAGTTTTCTTTTCTAAAAATCAATCCACACAAACAATACTGTCTCTAATTCTGTTTTTGTTCTTTATAAAATATTTCACCTTTATTTTTATATGTTGCTGTACAGGTTTTAATGATTTATTTACTAAACAACCATCTGTAGATCAAAAACTACTGTATCATTTTCCGGTTCTTGTACTCTACAAAACTAAGTATTGAATAAATTACTTCTAAAACAAAGCTAACCTCTTAAAATGAAGAAAAAGATCAGACACCAGGTACTTTAAATTTCGTGTTTACGCCAAGCCTATGCTTTTAAAGATACTATTTTTTAAAAATAATTACGAAATAAAATTATTTCATTCAATTATTTGTATATCTGTTTGTGTAAGAATATGCGCCGTTACCTTCGATGTATACAGATATTGTTATTAACATATAAATGTTTTGAAATTAAAATTACAGAAATTTCTTCTTTGGTATTTTATTTTACATTCATATTTAGTCCCATTATTAACCCTAAAAAGAAAACAGCCCTCCCCGTACGTGGGATATAAGTATAGACAACATGATACACCAAATATAGGTAGGTGCACTGCTCAAAAAAATTAGGGGAACACTTGTTTATCACTTTTTCTTTACATCTGTATAACTTTTTGTTAGACTACATATATACAAAGTGATATGACGAAAACGAAACACAGGCATTATCAGGAACTGAGAGAATATTTTTGAAAAAACAGTCGATTTTATATTAAAGGAGAGCGCATTTTTCGGTATTTTCAATTATTTTACTTTGACTCTTAAGCCAGGGTAACAATCACACCAACATTTTTAATGGTGTGAAATAAAGGGGCCAATTGTCGACTATGGTAAGATGCAATATCTTGAAAGGCGACAGAATTTAGTTTAAGTTTTAATAAAATGTTTGAAAATCAATCTTTAAATTTTTGGGCGTCCATTCTTCATGATAGTTATTGATTTTCTCGGATTCGAAAACCCGAATCACTGCCTATGTATATTAAAATGAGTCTGCGTCCGTTGCCCGCTGGTGTTTTCAAACCCCATGATAACCGTTCAATAAAGGCTTGTCCACGGTTTTTTAACTTTAAAAGCTTGCCACACCTTTGAGACAGTATAGCCTTGATTTGGTCAAGTTTCGTCTAAATAAGTAGATTTTTCTCCCTTCATGACGATAGTCTTGAATTTTTTTGTTATGTCTCTGGCACAAAATAATATCTTCTCTTTCTATAAGAATACTATTCCTACTTACTTTCATATATTTAACGTTCATTTGCCTTAATGTTCACAATAAGACACGTCGTGATATTTTGGATATCAAATTGTCAGAATCTATTTCTGCTGCGACTTTCTTTAAGGTTGGAATTTCATTTCGGAAAAAAGCAGGCATGTATTTTTTTCCGAATAGCATACTTAATATCATCTTCCAAGCTGAATAAGTTTTCTTTCTCTGGTTTCAATTTTTTTAGCAGACGTATCCCACTTACTTTCACGTTGTTTGAATTGTTTTAGAATTCCGTGAACACTTCTCGAAGAGACTTTAGTCAAATCGCTACATATACACTTGCGGACAAAAAAGCGACTCGCTCAATGACTTGTAGGTTATGCTTAGTAATGTTATGTTGTGTTACTTTGAATAAAAACAACTAATGCAAAAAATATTGTCTATTATAGAGCTTCCAAAAAATAATTGTTTTATGCAAATTGGCAACTTGTAAAGTTTCCCTACTTCTGTATGGCATAGGGAATGTAGCAAAGATTGTAACAAGCATGTCCTACACAATGCCTGTATGAATTTTGCGGTGGTCGTCTAAGTTGCTTTTAAACGTTGACGAGTATGTACAATTCGAAGTGCAGTAAGTTAATATATTTTACAAATGAATACTTTACCAGTGAAGGCGGCCAGATAATTGCATTATTACAAGAGGGCTATAGTCAGAGGACTGTCGTCCGTCGCCTACTTATGACGCAATCTGCAGTCTCAAGGGCTTACCGTCGATGCCAGAAGACCGGTAGCTACAGTCGACGACCAGATTCGGGTGCACCACAGTACCAAGAAGATAAGTCACGTCTGGTGACCAATGTTGTCGTCGGCAATACCGTCCTCATCCGATTGTTCATCAACTTCTGCTGGAAACACAGCGATATCCGCTTTAATGTCATTTGAAAAACAGTATTCCAAGGCTTCTTCCATTGCTTTGAACGGTTTGTTGTCCATTGTGATTTCTGGAACCAAATGATAAACATTTACAGAAAAATCATATTAGCACCCAATGATCTATATATAGATAGCTGGAGTTCTAATGCCTATTACTCTAACGCCACACAAAATTAAATAATTATTTCTATTACATTATTTGATAAACGTGTTATCTGACAATAATATAAATAAATATTAGTCCTTACCTATGTACCAACGAACCGATAATAAAAATATAACACTGCAGTAACAAGAGACAAATCCATCACATCCGAATTTTCACTAAGAAATGACAAATTGAATAAACACTTCTATCTAAAACTGACTCCCGAATGTCTATAAATGACAACGTAAATACTGTCCTCTGATACGTGAAAGGTCATCATATACACAGGAAGATAAGATCTACAGATGGATCACTGGGCGTTAATGGGTTCGATTTCCCCTCACTATATATCCCAGAAAAGACATTTTCCGGTGTTTAACAGTCTTTAGCCATTTTCTATATTTGTTGAACCTTCTTAGTACTTCCTCAGTTTTCTTGCTGCCCAAGGTATCTGCAGCATCCGTCTATGAATCCGCATTTCCGATGCTTCAATTCTGTTAATGCTTGATAATTTTATTATTCTATTCTATTTTGCTCCATTACAATACAAATCTGGTACAGACCAAATATAGCATTTAACCATTCTTTATCTTCAGCTTCAAACTGAAATGGTTTAATCCATACTTGTTTTATTACATCTGGGTTCTTATAATAGGTTTATTGTTTTTGTCAATTAATCCATTAGATTTTTTTTTCGTGATTTTCCAGATAATTTTATAACTTTTTTATGTAAGTTTTAAGGATACTGTTTTGTTCTGTAATTCCCCATCTCAATGCATTTTCCACCATCCACTTTTCCTTATTCTGTTTTATTTTGTTCCTTGTTAATTTATGTTTTTCTCTGATTTCTTCTTGGTTTTTGTTTCTACATTTTCTTCTTTGTTCCACTTCCGGTATTACTTGAGTCATCCAAGGTTTGTGGCTTTCTTCTTTCTTTTGTAGAATATCTACAGCTCTTGATAATATGTTGTCATCTATTCTCACGGGACTCCCATCGATGTCTATAGAGCCCAATCAATTCCGAACAAGGTGTTCATTTTTAACATCGTAATATACTCTAATTTGGTTTCTACTGCCCCTTGCTCTTGTATAGGTTATTGTTTTTATCTTTCGTATGTTTATTTCTACGCTTAGTCCAATCTCCTTGGCCGCTCTCATCAGTAATAAACATATTTCTCCCTCCCGTCCTTTTTGGAGACAAGATATTAATGTAATCGGCATATATGGCAAGTTGTACTGATCTGTTTGTTTTTGTTACGAGATTGGCTTTTATGACATTGCCGAATATGTGATAAGATAAACGTTGGAGGTTAATGAGATGTAGACCCTATAAACATTGTATTTTATTTTTAAAAAATTTTCAATTAGACAACAGTATAAAAAGTACGATAAATACAGTCTCATTACTATCAATCTTCTCACCATACGTTATTCTATCCAGAGACAGATTCTTTTCCAGTAATCTTCACTATTGAATATCAACAGGACAAGTCATTAAAGCTACGATAAAACTATTGGATGTTGCAGTCTATGTGCTTTAAGACAGTCTATGGAACAGAATAGATTCTGTAAGTATTCAAATGGTACTTTTCCAGCTATATCGGCACCACATAAAAAGCATCGTTTGGTAACCACGCCCTGTTGGTTGAGTATCCGCCTTTCGGCCGCTAGCGCCCTCTGCAAAAGATAAAAATATAATAAGAAAAACATTTACTCTTTATTTTAAATATGAAAAAATATATTTTCAAGCAACTTTTGTTAACAAACAACAAAAAATAATTATAAAATTAAAGGCGGTAAGATGTGTAGTGCACCAATGTTCTGTTTTAGTGTGTTAGTTCTCCTTGTGTCTCCGTGTATGTTTCTGTTTTTTATGTTTTTTACTTTTATAATATAACGACCTCACAACTTACGCCACATTAAATAAGGTAACCAACACTCGTCCGAGCTTTCAAAAATAGTTTCTTAAATCATAAACACCTCCAACTATCGATGTGCGGATTCCCCATAAACATTCTCTTGGTCTAATTAAGCGTATAGTATGCTTACTCCTGACCACATTCCTTATACCGTTATCGGCTACGTAATCTTATCGGGGACATGCCGATGAGCAGAAAATTGGTGTGCTCGAAACCGGTCGTTTACGTTACAGTTAAAACTGATTGTGAGTAGGTATTTCTCTTTTCTCTATTAAAAAAGTTAAGAAACAAATTGAGAGATATTTTTATTTATACAAATAAACCACATAGTTGCTAAGAGCTATTAACGGGAGACATATTCACACAATAATGCACAATTTTACAACATGAATCGAACTGTAAGGATACAGCTTGATTGACAACTTAACAACTGGTTCATATTAGAAGTGAATGAACAGCATTGGTGCAAGTAAACTCGAAAACCCCTGTTGACAACATACATCTGACATTGGAGGGTAAACCAAAAGACGGTCGACTAGTATAAATACCTCGGAGCAATTATAAACTCACAGTTAGATCAAGATGAGGATGAGGAAATAAAGGTCAGAATTGAAGTAGCTCGAAAAGGATTTATAAAATACAAGTCAGTATGGTGGCAACTGCTATATGGGGTAGTAGCTTGGACTCTGAAAGCCCAATCCGTAAAAAATTGGAGGCATTCGAAATGTGGCTATATAGGAGTATTCTTAAAATTCTCAAACGAAATTCTCAAACGATTCTCAAGCAAAAGTCTCAAACGAAAAAGTGTTAAGACGAATTGGAGAATTAGACATGACAGAAAGCTTATGAACACAATTAAAATAAGAAAAACTTGGTATCTTGGCCACATACTTCGAAACGATAAGTACTCTCTTCTATACGTCATTACGCAAGGAAGAGTAGAGGCTTGAGAATAACGAAGAAATCTTGGCTGAGGAATATCAGAGATTGGACTAACCTCAATCTTAAACAGATATTTCACATTGCGAAAGATAGGAAAGCATTTAAAGAAATGATCGCCAACCTTCGTTAGAAGACGGTACAATAAGAAGAAGACTTAAAAATGAATTACAGTAGAACAAAAATAATGAGCCAGGACCAGACAAATATAACAATACATAACAAAACCATAAGGTACAAAATGTTAAACAGTATCTATACATGGACCATGTCATCAAATTGGGAAAACCAAATCAGGATGCTAAAATTAAAAGAAGAACACAACTGGTATGAGCTTCATGGCAAAACACATGCATGCTTCCTGTTTGTACCTACGGGTTGGAGACGTAACCCTGACCAGGAAATCTACTAAACAACTAGAAACAACGCCAAGGGAGATATAATGAAACATACTTGGAATATCACTAAGCGACAAGATTAGAAACACCGAGAAAAGTCGTAGAACGAAGATCAGGGATATCTTGGAAGGAATAACAATAATGAATGAATGAAATGGCGCTGGTCCAGTCACATAACCAGATATGATGATAACAGGTGGACACGAGAATCTCAGAAGACCAAGGGGAACAATAAAAAGCATGGAGAGACCTCAAAAGAGATGGGTAAATAGTAGATTTGATTGGCGCAAGATAGAGAAAGACGGAAGCAATTGGAAGAGAAAGAGATTAGGATTTAATGTTATTTTTTTAAAGAATTTCCTCCAAAATGCTCAGTCGGTCTCTTAGTCTAAACTAACAATACTGCTCTTAAGACTTTTGTCATTGATTTATTTCTCTAAATTTGTTTTAGTTTTTTTCTTTGAATTCAAGATTTACTTAGCCTACTAATGTTAACTATTTTGCCCTTCTTCTCTTTTCACTACAGTTAAATATACATATAGAACTATGATTTTTTTTTAAATCACTGATGTCACTTCTTTGCTTGGTCTGTTAAATTATAACAAATAAGTTGTTATAATATCCATTCTTAATAATAATAAATTCTAGATTTTTAACACTTCTGTCGACAGTTTCAAGATAGCTATTCATCTACTTTTATCATTTACTGTTTAATTCGGTTAAATATTTATTAGATATTACTTCTTCACTTTTGTCACTATTATCAAGAAATTTTCCTAAAGTATCGCTCCTGAGTTTGGTATACCACTATTTGTAAAACAGTATAGTTCTGTTCTATTCCTCTCCTTAGTAGTAGATAAGTTTCTCTCCTTAGAAGTGATGTAGTGCCACTAAGTGCCCTCTTTTAAATTAAATGTATTTTGAAGTATTTATTAGTTATTTATTTATTTAATTTCAGTTTACTAGATTGTTTTGTGTCACTTATGTTTACTTTGTCTGTTTTAATCAATTTTTAAGTCATATTTAATAATCACAGACATATAATATTGATATACTTGCTGTAATTTCTTTACCAGACAGCACCCTAATACGCGTTTTTATAATTTCAGCATTTAGTTTACCATGTACCTTTAGACCTGAAGATGCATAGCAAATTATAGTATGCGAAACCGGTCGTTGGTGGTAGAATAATTAGATTGTGAGTAATTTTACCTATTTGAAATAGACTCACGTAGGCAACATATTCAAGATTTAAAATAAATTTTATTAAAGGTATAACTACTTACCTTTTCCCTGTCACTTAATTTCAAAAACCTTTCCTTCTGTTCTTCTTCCTTTCTTTTGATCTCGTTCTCCTTTTTCTTTTCTTTTTCTTTCTCCCTCTTCACTTTACGCATGGCCTTTTTCTTATCTGCCATTTCCTCATTCGTTAGGGCGTTAACAGGAATCTGTGCCTAAAACATTGCAGATAATAAATAATTATTCCATTCTTGGACAATTTATCGAAAAATTACACAAAGTTCAAAATATATATAATTTGGAAAAAACAGGACTAAGTACTGCAAAAATATTATTTTGTTTCCCGCATTCATAGTCCGTAATCTGGAATTATTTTTTTCCTGAAGTTTGTAACTGCGGATATTAGCGAAGGCGCTGTTTTAACGGGCGGAATTGCCTACCGTTCACTGATAGTGCTTAACAAATACCTGCCATATTTCAGGTCTTGGTGTGCCCCCAGACTCTGCCTGAATTTGACGCTCTGGTCTGATCTATAATCAAATACCACAATTGTAGAAAGTGACTTGAGGATTATTTCACAATCTGTTTAATCTCTTAAAAATTGAAAAAAAAAACCTTCTTCTTCTGACTGTTAAAAGAATATGCGTTTGAGATAGAAGAAATCTCATTTTATATGAAATTACTTTCAATAATTTGACTGGTCTATTTTTAAACTGTTCAAAATGTTTTGGCAAAGATTTGGGTTCGAAGAAAAATGTAACGTTGTCAGCGTGTATTATTCAACTTGAAGTTATCTGTAATGTTGTAGTTAATATCTTTTTCCAACGGTAGGTAATGTCAAACAACATCATCGCAAATTACGGCGATGTAACTGACAACAACGCCATTGTTCGAGTAGCGATTTTATTGTCTGTTATCTGTACGTTGGCTTCATAAGAGCACTGACAGGGGTTTGATAAAGCAAAGAAAAGAATTGTTTTAGCATTATTACTAGTGAAGGAGCTTTTACGTTTACTTTTTGTGAATTGTGAGTAATTTAGTTTAATTCAATTTGGTGACAGTAGTATAGTGAACCGTGTATCAAAAAGAAACTTCACAATTCAACACGCGAAGAAAAAACTATAATTGGAAATGTGTTTGAAGAACTTTGAGCCAGAGAACAAAATATGAATGTCAGCGATGTAGTTACATTATGTAGTATTTTGACAAAATTTTCCGAAGCTAGTGTGTACAGAGTAATTAAAACAGACGATGAAACAAACGATAATAATACTTTGAAGGTTGAGACAAGAGGAAGGAAACAAATAAAATTTGATGATGCAACCAAACAGGCCATTCGTCGAGAAGTACATAAATTTGATTTCAAAAAGGAATTATTTCTAGGTATTTCAAGAGAGAGAGGAATAGTACCCCTGGTGAAAAATAAGAAATTATTTTATGGTGCAGAAAGTATCTGAAACAAATAACAGAACTTCAAATAGATGAAAAAAAAACATATGCAGATGAAATATGGTTAACGTATGGCAAGATTTAAATTTGAAAAGCAAACGACAAGCTTTCCTAACTGGTTTGTCGACAGGTTTAAAAGCTCCACCCGGAAAGGGAAAACGCCTTATTATTAGCCATATTGGTAGCGACTCAGGATTTGTTGAAGAAGGTTTAAATGCATTTGTTTCTAAAAAGACTGGAGATTACCATGTTTGGTAATCTCCAGTCCAGAGCGATCCGGTAACGTTTTTATGACTCTAGAGTGACTGACTTCAGTTGTTTCAGTAACTCCAGACTAGCCAAATAATTCCAGACCACGACCTATCAACCTATAAAATAATGTATCATTAAAAAACACCGGCCGTGAAAGCCTACAATGCTTGTTATTGTAAAGATATCTGTATATGATGATAACTTATGTCACTTATACGCACAGTATGAAAATACTTCTTTCGCCAATGACTATAAACTTACTTTATTGTAGTTGTATTTATCAGGGTTGTCTCTTGAAAATTGCCTCAAACATTCTCTCACTTCTTTGCTCTGTGTACAAGTATAAGCCGTAAGTTGAGACTTGTTTTTCAAACAAGGATTTGCGTCATTATCTAACAAGAATTTCACCATATCTATTTGTTCCTTTTGAGCAGCCACATGTAATAAAGTATTTTGACTTTCGTCCACTACTTTGTTGATAAAATCTTGACTATTTTTTTCAACTTCATGTTCTTCTGATATTTGCAAATAATTATCTAACAAGATCTTTAAATTTTCTATTTTTCCATTGGATATAACACTAATCAGTTCCTTCTTTTTACTGTCTTCCAGCTCTTTTAACTTCTTACTTTTACTTTTCTTCGGTTTTTTCTTCTTTGCAATTTTTTTTCTTTGTTCGGGTGTTAGAGAATCCTCAAATTCTTTCAAACTATGGAAAGATATTTCCTGATCATTAGTAGATATATAAATTTGATCGGATTCTGATTCACTGTCGCTGGAAAGGTGCTCAGTGGGTAGAGGTCTTTCTACGGTCTCTCTAGACTTGGCTCTATTGATACAGGAAGTCCGTACTTTGTTTCTTTTAGCATCAACATCGGGAGATACTTGTTTGGAAAAATTTTTAGTTGCCGTTTCCAGAGAATCTACAAAAACATTTCAAATCTTTGATTTCCTCACATCATTATCTCAATTTTGAATTCAAGCTTTTTCATACATCGATTTTTGTAAATTGCTTACAGTTATATTATAAATACTATTGTAAATACTAATGAAAAATGGAAAAACTCAAAACGAAATAGATTTTATTATCACGGACAAAAACCTCACCGTTAAAGACATCACGGTTCTAAACAGATTTGTTACCAGTATTGTTATAATTTCTCTTAAAGTATTGTTCCTTATAGCAAGTTCTGAAGATGTCATGTTATATGCCGAAAGTACTCAGCTGATTTTAATAGGAAATTTTACACACTATCAAGTTTTTTAAGAACATACACCTGTTGCCAGTTTGACCTATATTTTAGAAGTGTGTACAAGTCATGCAGTCTTTTTCCAAATAAATATGACACAGACAAACGAACAAATCGGACATGTCCATTATTAACAAATGATTCCTGTACTTGACGGATATAGGTGCAAATTTTTTACAATTTTTGTGTTTGCGAGTAAAATGAAAATGAAATCAAACAGGTTGACACAAACGGTTCGTCTACGAACTAACTTGGCAGAAGTCTAGGATACATTAAGAAGATTCGTCAACTAAAGAACTAAAACTAAATCGAGCGAAAAATTGTGGGAAAACGTGGTATAGGAAGAAAGAATAGATCGTGACTCAGGAATAAAAGAAACTGAACCGAACTAACCGAAAACATCTTACAAACTAAGCCCACAATAGACAGAGTTTCTCATACTGGTCCCCAACCTGAATAGAAATGGTACATAGGAGGAAGAAGGCCAATACCTAGATGGAACTTTAATAAAGGCAATTCGAATGAATACACTTAGTGCTTAGAAAAGTTCATTAAATGCATTCCATCAGAAATCAGTAACTGGAATCTCTTTAGAAAAGCTGTCATCCCGTCAATGACAATCTTGTCCACGAAAGAATTAAACAATGTGGAAACCTTTAAATAATACTCAAGATTACAAAAAGTAGAGAATTGCAGAAACAACTATTTTTTGTTCTAAAATATATAAAATTGATGTACCAAGTAGCTTGAATAAAAAACTTAGAACTTCAAAAAAAAATATGCCGAAAAGATCATAATTCCACTTTACTGAATAGATTAATAAACTGATTACACTTACCGTAAACATTTACTGTCGTTAATAACTGATGTACCCTTTTTAATTCCGTGAAAGTGGCTCGTCTTGTCGAAAAGGGAATGGTTCTTAATTTAGGATTGGCTCTATCTAGCAAAGGTGTACTTCCCCCAAATAGAACACCTCTGTTGTAGGGTCCGGCGGCACGATACATAATTAAAGAGCTGTTTTCTATTTCTGTTTTCCACGTTTCCACGATGGATTTAACATGCTGAAACATAATTTAATGAAACGCCTTGGATGTTGGATTCCAGACTCCAGAACTTTCTGGATTTATTATGGATTCTGCAATCACTATGAATAATGCTAACAGATGTGAACGGAAGTAATCACAATTAATCACCAATTTTTTATTCATATTCAAATAATAATTGTTAATACCTGCACTAAAGCTTGTTCGTTATATCTTCTCAAAGACGCGCCAGCGCTCTTAGGTTGAGATCCACCCGACTTGTTATCCCTAGCACCCTGTGAACCACCCTGGCCGGCTCTGACGGTGTAACAATGGAATGTCTTGTGTAAAATGGGTTCGGTGCCTTTGAAGACAGCCCCAGCAAAGTGTCCCCCGCCAAGCATGAGTATGGTCCATTGTTGGTTGGTTACACAGTTTTTCAAACGGTTTAAGATGACATTTTCTGAGATTTCTTCCTGAAAATGTACCCAAAATGACTCAAAAAAGTATAAGGCAAAACGTAACTATTTAAAAAATGGTGATGAGTAAGAGAATCGTTCACCAGAATACATCAAAAAGTGTTAAATCTATCATTGGGGGATATATTCAGGAAGCTTTATTGGGAGGAATAAAGTAATAAAAGTAATAATAGTAGTAATAAAGTAATTAAAGAATACTTTAAAGATTTACTAACAGAGACAAGAGAGCCCTTCAAATAGATAGAGAACTATGGTTTACAAGGCGTCAAGCTGATAGGGTCACCAATCAGAATAAATGAGAGAGAAGTCGAAACCGTATGCAGACATCTAAAGAATGGCAAATCACCTGGCCCCGGAAATGTAGCTCCGGAACTCATTAAACATGGACCCAAAATACTAATTCAACGACTACGACAACTTTTCCAGGAATGCATAAATAAACATGAAATACCTGAGGAATGGAAAGAATCGCATATGAGCACCATCCATAAAAAGGGAGATAAATCGAAACCTGAAACTATAGAGGAATTGCAGTTACTAGTAGTATTAGCAGAATATATGGGAAAATAATAAAAAATCGAATAGAAGAAGAATACCAAGATATGGAAGCCGAAGAACAGGCTGGTTTTCGTGCAGGTCGATCTACAATAGACCATGTCTTCTCTATTACTCAGATAATTGAAAATAAAGTTGCTCGTGGCCAAGAAGTCCATCTGACGTTCGTAGACCTTAGGAAAGCATATGATAGTATCCCGCTTGATAAATTATGGGAGGCACTGGGGAAAACAAATATAAATATAGAATTGATTGAAGCAGTAAAAACGTTGTACTACCAACAAACAATAAGAATTAAAACAGAAAATCTGATAACACCGGGATTCAAAGTGACTAAAGAACTAAGACAAGGATGCTGTATATCCCCAACATTATTCAAAATATACCTCGAAGCAGCACTCAAAAAATGGAAAAAAAAATGTACGAATATGGGCATACCACTAATAGACTTAACTTTGTACACTCTGTGCTTTGCGGATGACCAGGTCATCATCGCACAGGACTCTGAAGACCTTAGTTACATGATGCGAAAACTATTAGAAGAGTTTACAGAGTGGGGTTTGGAAGTGAATATGGAAAAAACTGAGTACATGAGTATCGGAGATCAACATAACCTTCTCGTAGAGGAAAATCAAGAGATCAAACTATGTGATAACTACAAATACCTAGGAGTAAAGATCACTCAAGACGGAAAATTAGATGCAGCCATTAAGGAACGAAATACACAGGGAAGGAAAGGCATAGCCTTACTAAACAGCGTACTGTGGGATAAAAACATCTCTTAAGATAATAAAAGAAGAATATACAACACCATAATAAAAAGTATCACAACATATGGATGCGAAGTGTGGCCCCTAAAAGACAGATCAGAGAAAATGCTTAGAGCAACAGAAATGGACTTCTGGCGCCGCTCGGCGGGAATCTCCAGACGCGACAGAATAACAAACGAGAGAGTCCGAGAAATCATGGGGGTTACACATAATATTGTTGATGACATCAAAACGACACAACTCAGATGGTACGGACCCGTAAGGAGAATGCCGAAGAATAGAATACCAAGACAAATTCTTGAATGGCAACCAAGAGGTAGGCGAAGACCAGGAAGGCCTAGAAGAAGTTGGAGAGAAGGAGTTGATAAAGAAATCGGAGAAAGAGAACTGGAAGACGATCTATGGAACGATAGAATGAGATGGAGATTGGAAATCGGAAGAAGTCAAAGAACGTTGTAAACCGAAATTATATATATATATATATATATATATATATATATATATATATATATAAAGTAATAAAATAAATTAACCATATTACGTATTAAAATAAATAAGTTACCTGCAATATATATGCAGACAATACATTTTAAATTTCATATATGGAAAGACAACTATTGCATATAAAGTTTAATTAAACGAATATCTTGATACTGGATATATTGAATCTCATTATGATGTACATTATGAGACTCAGCTGAAAGAAAACCTGACACTGGTAAAATACGAGGGATGAGAATCGACTTAAATAGTACCCATGATGTACATTATGAGACTCAGCTGAAAGAAAACCTGACACTGGTAAAATACGAGGGATGAGAATCGACTTAAATAGGGTTGTTAAGAAACGGTTTTACATATGTTTTCAATTCGCGAAGTTTTGAAGTTGAACTGTCCCACTGGTTTTGCCACAAATTTGCACCTTCACTTTAACGAATGATTTAAAGTCATTTATCCCTACATTTCCCACTTCACTCGCGGTTTCACTGTTTCTTGCTTGTTGGGCAATGCGATCCGCTTCTTCATTTCCTTGAAGGCCAATGTGTGAAGGAACTCCTAGACATTTTATAGTATGGTTGCTGTTTTGTATAGTAGCTATTTCTTTTTAATTAGGAGAGCAATTGGATGTGTTGTGAAAAGTTGATTTATGGTATTGATGGAACTGAGGGAATCGGTAATTATTATAAGAGCATTGCCTTGGATATATTACTGTATTTAATATGAGTGAGAGTTTGATCGATGGCATATAGCTCGCACGTATGTATACAGCTTAAAGATAGTAGTTTATACTCAAGTATAATATTTGAACTAACTACAGCTGCCCAAACTCCAATAGATATTTTAGAGGCGTCTGTGTATACGTGATAGAAGTTAAAAATATTATAAGTTTGTTGATGAAGGTATTTTTTATTAAGAAGTAGGGAGTATCGTTCTTTCTAAAGATATTTAAGGAAGATTGAGAAATGCTTATTGTCCTAGGAGGAGGAATTCTTATGAAGTTAGAATAGGTATTTGGTATCGGAATTTGTAAAGCCATGAGAGTTTGCCTAAGTGTTTCGTAGAGTGGTGGTTTCACGTTCCTATTTTCAGTATATAAGTTTTTAAAACGATCAGTGAATATTTTATTTCTAACTGGATTGATCGAATTCGAATTAGCGGCAAATGCATATGTGAGAGTAAGTCCATCCTTTTATATTTAAGTGATGGCCCTCCATTTTCTTCTCGCCAACTTTCTATTGATCTGGTCCGGAATGCTTCTGTGGCTAATCTTAATGCCGTATTTTGATCGGATCTGGTTTCTTTTAAAATAACAAACACATTGATTTACTGAGTAAAAACTGAAATCCTGGTTTCTCCGACCAGTTTTAGAGTTCGTGAAGCGCGGTTTGTAAGTGACGCTGAACTGAGAAGATATTTTTCCCTGAAGATATTAACACCAGATCATCAGCATATAATCTGCCACGAACCAATGATAGTATATTATTATTCATGGCAATTAAAAATAGTGTTGCCCTTATTAGAGACCCTTGAGGGTTGCCATATGCTTAATGTTTCATTGTTGAAATGCGTTGTTTAAGAAAATTTGTAATGAAATTAATGGTATTAATTTTATTTTGTTAATTTTTTCTGGTAGTACTAAGGGCAGAGTTCTAAGTTTATCTAAGGCTAAAGGCAATCGACCTGTTTTTTTCTGTGATGATTTTGTGTTGTAAATATGTAGCAAAAGCATCAGCTATTTCATTGCGTTTTGTTTTTTGTATTTAATGATGTTAGTCTTGTTATGTTTTTTCATTTTGTTGAAAGATTGTTTACATTTCTTGATTGCGTTTTAACATTCTGTGTTCCACTATGGTAGAGGTCTATGTCAGCGTATTTATTCCAATTAGCGTTTGTCAGTTTCCATTTTCGGACTGGTTGGTATTCAGAGGTAATGTTATCGGAAAATATGAAAACTTTTATTGGGTAATGGTAGCTCCCATATAAAAAGGATAGAGGATCCCAGTTAAGCGCGATTGAAAGAGTTAGGTCACAAATCGATAGATCGATTGCCGATGTTATACCAGTATGTACTTTAAATCTGGTTGGTCGACCATCATTGAGAATGTTTAAATTTTCTGTTGTTAACAGGTCTTTGATTAGTCTTCCTTTGGTATTAAAATTTGTTAATCCCGACATTGGGTTGTGGCTATTGAATTATTTATTATTAGGCTGGGCATGGGTATTTGTGAGATAAGTGCTTTAAGTGCGGTTATGGCGAGGAGTGTCTTTGGGATTGGGAGAACATAAATACAGCAGACATTAATGCATTGGGAAGCTTTAACTGAGACGGCTCAGCTTCGATGGCTGTTCTAAGAGGAATCGTTTGTGTTTCAAGGGTGTTAAAACCATAAATGATGCAGTACGGAGTAAAGAAATAAGCGATATATCCAGATTAGACAAAATAAATAATAATAAAAAATGGGCGAAACAATGGACATAACATAAATAGTTATTAACCCCATCAAAAATTCTTTACATTTGTGCCAATAACTAATAGACTGAATACAACAAGCGATGTATCCATTAGTTTAATGGTCAACAAGGTTTCAAACAAACTAGCAGCACCACGTCAGCTTAACTTATCAACTAGTATATAGTAGATTCGCAGAAAATATTTGGCACTATAAACCATAATCTACTACTAACCATAATCCTGGAAAAGTTGGAAATATTTGAAACCACCTGTAAATAGTTAGAACACAACTTACGTCAATAAATGTTTTAATAAAGGTCTGGATGTTACCTACGTCATTTCTCAAGTATCAGTTCTTGGATCCACACTATTTTAACCTACGTCAATTTTCTATCAATATTACCTACCACTTAAAGGTCAGGTGCAGTTATAAGCTGAAGATATCTGCATGTACTATGTTAGTAATGAGATGGGGTACAAAAATAACAAAAGGTGTTCTTTTGAAGATAAAATATTAAGCTGATCAATTACAGTACCAGTTCAATTTTAGAGTAAGCAATATTCTAAAAAAACATTTATATTGTGAATATTTTTATTAACATAAATATTAATGCATCAATGAACTAGAAATGCATATGATAATGGGGCACTGACAAGAACAACTGTGTTTTGATGGTATCAATAATTTAAATTTCGTTGGAGTAGCCTTAGTGATGAGTTTTGTGAAGGTCGACCGACAATATCAAAAACTGCAGCAAAAATTGATACAGCACGAAAAATGATAAATGAAACAAGTAAATTAAATTTTACATGCTTATTTAGGTGTAATAAATTATATCTGCCTTGGATTCCACACAATTTAACTGAAGATCATAACAAAAGATAAAGATATGAAAACATCGAATCATTCTGCATTGGGATAGCCCTCTTACAGTACAACACCGATGGAAATCTTTGACCACCGAAAATGTGGAATTGATGTCCCATCCGTGGAGTTCAGTCTTTAGTCCTAATGATTTCTTTATGTAAGAATAAATCACTGAAAACTTTTATTTTCTACCCTTTCACAAAATGTATTACAATTTATTATCACTGTAGCTGTTTCGGCAGAGTGCCTTTCTCAAGTGATCTATTTTTATTATGCCTGTACACTTTATAGTCTTTAAATGAATAAGTTTGAGGGGGGTAGAGCTGTTTGTCTCCAGTTGGTCATTCAGAGTTATATTTGTATATTTTAATTTATTAATTTCCATAGATTCTAGTAAAGATAGCTTAATGCCTTTATTTTGAGTATGGAGAATTTGAAATTGGTCATTAAAAGAATGATCTAGAAGGTGAAGTACGTACGTAGAATCTGGTTTTCTATTATTGAATATTTTATGTTTTGCTATACGTGTGTTAAAGATTCTACCAGTTTGACCGATGTAAGTTTTAGAGCAGTCACCACATGTAAGTTTGTATGAGCTTTTTATGTAACTGTGTAAGTGATTTTCCTTTTGACTATTGTTGTTGACTTGATTTCTTTATGCTTCCAAAAGTTAAAAATCAAAATCTCAAAAATTTTCAATGCCAGGCGAAGTCGTTGAAGCATTTAAAAACAAAATTTTCTATAGCGCAATTAAATCAATAAATCTCGGGTTTATTGGTGTTCTGGGAAGAATTGCAAAATACCTAAGTGCCTTTTAGAGGAGAAGCATTTATTATGCTTTAACATAAAGCAACTCAGTTATTCCGATCATTTTAATAGTAAAGTGTAACAATCTTTCTGTTAGTAAGTTATGATCAACTCAAAATAATCTAAGTCAGAAGTAGTTAATGATGTTGACACAGAAATAAACCACTTAGAAAACATTGGGAAGGAAATATTAGACCAATACCTGCGACCGAAAAAGACAGAAAAGAAAAAACCATGGATGACCGACGGTATATTACAGATGATGGACAAAAGAAGAGAATCCAAGCGGAAAGACTACGTTGCATATCAATTTCTAGGCAAACAGATAAAAAAAGCTGTCAGAGAAGCTAAAAATAGAAATCTGGAAGAACAGTGTGAAGAAATCGAGATATTGGAACGTAAACACGATTCGTTCAACCTCCACAAAAAGATCAAAGAAGCAGCAGGCATCTATAAATCAAAAAGGCCGGGACACTTAACAGACGTTCAAGGAAATCCAATAGTTGATATTGAAGAAATAAAAACAACATGGATGAACTATGTGACAACAACATTTGAAGACGATAGGAATGTCACCATCACACAAAATAAAAATGACGATACCGGACCACCTATTCTCGAAGCGGAAGTAGAAGCTGCTATAAACAACATTAAGGAGGGAAAAGCCGCAGGACCAGACGAGTTCTACTCAGAATTTTTGAAAATTATGGATAAAAACGAAGTAAAAAGACTTACCTTGATCTTCAACAATATATACCAAAGTGGAAAAATACCCCAACAGTGGCTAAGATCAACTTTTATAACAATCCCTAAAACACCCAATGCCAAAAAATGTGAAGATTATCGAATAATAAGCCTTATGAGCCATCTCCTGAAATCTTTTTTAAAAATTATACATAAAACTGTGAAGAACACATGACAAACACACAATTCGGCTTCAGGGATGCATTGGGTACTCGAGAGGCACTTTTTGCAATACAAGTTCTCTTTCAAAGATGTAGAGATGTGAATTGTGATATATATGTCTGTTTTGTTGATTACCAGAAAGCGTTCGATAGAATAAAACATGACGAACTGATGAAAATATTAAATTCAATTGGTCTAGACAGCAGAGATCGCCGTATAATAAACAATATCTATTACGAACAAACTGCAGCTGTTAGAGTTGGGGATCAGTTAACAGACGACATAAAGATAAAAAGAGGTGTGCGACAGGGATGTATATTGTCCCCATTATTGTTCAATACATATTCAGAGCACATTATGAACCTAGCGCTAACGGACATAGACGAGGGAATACTTATAAACGGATATAACAGAGCGATTGAACAACATAAGATACGCTGATGATACTGTCATATTTGCAGACAGTCTTAAAGGTATGCAGACACTTGTCTCCAGGGTGGCAGAAGTAAGTAGCAGGTTTGGGCTTGATTTTAACATCAAAAAAACCAAATACATGGTTATAAGCAAAAATAGGATACCACCTGGTCAATTACTAGTTAACCAACAACCTATAACACAAATCACCAACTTTTGTTATCTGGGTACAAACTTAAATGAACAGTGGGACCAATCGACGGAAATTAAGATAAGGATCGAGAAGGCAAGATCAGCTTTCGTCAAAATGAAAAAAATCTTTAACAGCCACGATATAAAATTGGAAATAAAAGTTCGTTTACTAAAATGCTACGTATTCTCCGTTCTTTTATATGGCGTGGAGTCATGGACCTTAACTGAAGCATCACTGAAGAGACTCGAAGCATTTGAGATGTGATGCTATAGACGCATGTTGAGGATTTCTTGGATAGACAGAGTTACCAACGAAGAAGTACTACATAGAATGGGTAAAGAGCGCGAACTAGTCATAACCATAAAACTTCGCAAACTAGAATACCTGGGCCATATAATAAGCAATGAACAACGATACAACCTACTTCGGACCATACTTCAAGGTAAAGTGCATGGGAAAAGAGGTCCAGGACGAAGAAGAATATCCTGGCTGCATAACCTGCGAAAATGGTTTAACTTAACCACTACCGGACTTTTCAGGGCAGCAGTCAACAAAGTCAGAATAGCCATGTTAATGTCCAACATCCGTAACGGATAGGCACCAAAAGAAGAAGAAGAACTCCTTTCTATTTAACAATTTAAGCAAGGCTCATGTAGCTCACAGTTTGGGTCTGTAATATTGTGTTTTATACGAACATAATATATATTTTTCAAAAAATATCCCTAGTTTTTAAGAGAGAACAAGAAAAACGAAGGCATCTGTAGATATAAACGTTTCTTTTGATTTTAACTAAAAACTTACCTTCCTGTCTAACATTAAGCATTTGTACATTGAAATAACTTGGTTGCTTTTGTTTTTCAAGAATATTTTTCCTTGGGCAGTGGCATATGTGTCGAGTGTGTCTTCTTTTTCAGAGTCTGATCCTGATATACTGGATAAATCATCTGTAACAACACAGTATTTAAAATAAACATGAACGTTTTTCTTCACATATTCAAAAATCAACAATTTTATCCAATTGCTTTGGTTGCGGTTAGGAAAAGGATTAAAACTAGCTAAGGATAACTACAAAATCGTATTGAAGGAATGAATTTATAAATTTACAACGAATTAATTAAAAATTTACAATTTTTAATAAAAAAACCTGTGTTATCCAAATTATTTCTTGCATTGTTATTTAAGAAACGTACATATATAAAAATCATTTGTAAGCCTACTCACCAGTTCCAGTTTTGACACTAAAATCGTTTTCCGTGATTGGTGGTCTGGAAAACAGAGACTGTTTCAAATTGTACCGATGCCAGTCTAGTTTGTAATGTTCTCTTTGAGCCTGACTGTCGGGAAATTCAACGCGGCAATAAGAACAGGACTTTTTGTCGTTTGACGAAGACCATTCATCAGCTGGAGATGAATCTAAAAAAAATACAACTGCACTGTATAGATATAAAATATGGACCATATACATTTCCTTTTTCAAAAATGCAACATTTAAGGGATTCAAACGGTGACCAATTCTAAAAAATATAGTCAATACTATTAAATAATGACTATTACAAAATTATAGCATATTATTTTGTTCTCAATCAATCAATAATAAAGTGAAATAATTAATGCCACGATATGGCAATAGAATGTGTGTAGTACACGTGAAAATTATTTCGCTTGAACGAAAAGTCTAATAATAGTGGTTTTAAATAAAAAAATATGCTTTTAAATGAAACACCCTGGATATTATTGCATTTTTAGATTCTGCGTCAAAATTCTAGACAAACTTTTTATAAGGTATTATATGTCAAAACTTTATATTATTTTAGTTATTCATCTCTTTTCAAAAATTTTGACAGATAGAGAAAAACTTTTCAAAGTTAATAGCTCATCCATTTACAAACATAATATATTGAAAACTTTTTCGCACAAAGAATAGATACAACTGTAACAATGTACAATTGTAAAGTTCTTTCAGGAATTTATATCGAAATCGAATTCGAATTGAATAATCTGCAAAAATTTTTGAAAAAGATGAATATCTCAAAAAATATGAAGTTTCGACTTATGGTACCTCATACAAATTTTGTCTAGAATTTTACGCAGAATCTAAAAATGCTGTAATATATAGGGTATTCCATTTATTAAAATAACACAGTAGATGTTCACTTCCTGTATAACCGGAAGTGGCATGTCTGTCAAAATGTTTTCTTTAATGTTTGTCATGACTCGTAATACTCATAAACCAATTTTTATAAAAATATCGTTTAAGTATTTTTCGCATGATTTTACGATATATAGATAGTGTAAGCTCGTAGTGAAGCATCCTGTATATACGCAGAAAGCAGTATCGAGATAGGAAAAAGTGCAGTGAACAGAAAACCACGAGTAAAATTTGGAAACTATAATCAAACATGTACAAATAGTGTAAACAACTGTAAAAAGCAGACGAATACGACGTTGCCGGATTGTGGGAGAAATCCGCGAGAGTGTGTTAGAATAGTTCTAATCTCTAAGATCGGATAAAAGCCTATCTGAAAGATTTAGAAGGATAAGGAGGTGAGTGCCTATCGTTAAGTAAAGATGAAGGATTGAAAAATATTATAGTATACCTATGCTGTAACAGAAAAAGAAGGTGAACAAGATAATGATATGAAAATTAGTATAAAAAATATTGCACCTACAATACAAGTTCCACTAAACGATAAAACCGACATAATAGATGTAAAACGCGTTGATATCCAAAAGGTAATAGCACGAGACCTACTACTGGAACTTAAAAGCGGTACCAAAAGAATAGAAATATTAAATCAATCAAAAAAAACTAAAAGGAACAGGCACTTACCTGAGTGAACATTACTTCAGGCAGATAAAATACCAGAGAAGAATATTTAAACAACATTTAAAGGAAGCAAGAAAAAAGGAATCGCTAAATTGTAATAAACTAAACTAGACGATAAAACATAGACTGTAGAAAGCTTAGGTATAGAAGAAAGCAGACATAAGGCGAAGCTGTGAATACTAAAACATCTCAAGGAAAACCTCGAGGAAGAACGTTATATCGAAAGATCACCATACAACCACAGCTAAAAAACCATAGTTAAAGAAAAGACCAAGATACTGTAAATAAAGCTGAAGAAAACGATGATGAAAACATGATGACCAAACTAGTACTGAAAGAGAATAATGAATCAAATATAAAAAAAGAGGGAAAAAGAAAAAACTAGAAGAAAAATAAAGTAAAACTAGGAACCTGAAACATTCAAACATTATTGGGAAAATGGAAAAGGTAGCAAGAGAAATGCCTAGATACAGAATCGACATACTTTCACTACAAGAAGTAAGATGGGAGAAAAATTACAAAGTATGCTACTCGCTAGAAAACAAGCACGAGAAAAATGGTAGAACATTTAATGGTCAAAAACAAAATACGGAACAAACTTATAGAATTCAACGCTATAAATGGACGAATGTCATTCACGGTGTATGGCAAAATACACCAGAAAATGATAAAATTGAATTATATGAAGAACTGGAAAAATTATATGAAAGATTACCCAGAAATGACACAGTACTAATGGTTGGCGACTTGAATGCAAAAGTAGGTAAAGAAAACCAAAAGCAGGAAGCAGCAGAAACAGAATGCAAAAAGGAAAAGAGTTGTTAACCACAATAAAAACAGCAAACATCGAATACCTCGGTCACATCATGAGGAAGTGCTGCAATTAATTCTTCAAGGAAAAGTAGAAGGAAAACAAGGACCAGGAAGGCGAAAAATTTCCTGGCTGAAAAATCTACGTACGTGGTTCAACACAACAACCACAAATCTTTTCAGATCCGTAGTTTGCAAAATACAGATGGTCGCCAACATCCGAAACGGATAGGCACTACAAGAAAAAGAAACTATTCATGATGAGACAAACAACAACGGAATGAAATTATGCCATCTAGCAGCAAGAGCAAACAGTTATATTATAAGCACAAACTTCAAGCTAAAAAGAGAACATAAAGTAAATGACTGATACCTAGCACAACAGATGGCAATCAGATAGATCACATAATAATATCCAAAAAATGGAAAACAATAATGCATGACGTGAAGTCATATAGAGAAGCAACGCAGACACAGACCAATTGCTAGTAATAGGAGAAATAAAAATAAAGGTAATTAAAACAATAAGAACAAGATAAAACAAAAGAAGATGGAACTTGGAGAAGTTAAGAGTACAGGAATTAAGATTATTAGATTATATTAGATTAGATTATATTAAGATTAGATAATTATTAAGAGAATATGAGACAATCCTAAAGGAAAATCTAACAGAAGCAACTAACACAGAGGAAATATGGAAAAATATAAAAGAATCCATTTTGAATTCAGCTGAAGAAAAGCTATGACTTCTTCAAGTGCCATCTTCGTTCCGAAGGTTGGCGATCATCAGGGCTATACGTATTTTCGAAACTGCTGACCGAAACAATTCGTTGCTGCTACAGCTATACCATTCCCGTAGATTCTTTAGCCAGGAGTTTCGTCTTCTTCCTATGGACCTTTTTCCTGCTATTTTCCCTTGCATAATTATTCGAAGCAGTTCATATCTTTCGCCTCTTGTAATGTGTCCCAAGTATTGCAGTTTTCGTTTTTTGATCGTAAATATGACTTCCTTTTCTTTATTCATTCTTCTCAAGACCTCGACATTTGTGACTCTCTCGGTCCATGATATTCTCAGGATTCTGCGATACATCCACAGTTCAAATGCCTCTAATTTTTTGGTATCAATCTTTTTCAACGTCCATGACTCCATTCCGTAGAACAGCACAGAAAGTACGTAACATCTCATCAGGCGAAGTTTCATTTCAAGGCTCAAATCTCTTCCGCAGAACACTCTCTTCATTTTAGTGAATATGGATCTGGCTTTTTCTATTCTTATTTTGATTTCTGCTGAGCTATCGTTGTCTTCATTTATAAAAGTGCCTAAATATTTGTATTTGCTAACTCGATCGATAATTTCATTGTGTAAATGAAAGCTATGACAGAGGGAAATAAAAAGAAGGAAAGAATGGTTAGACACAAAATGCGAAATAAACATCAAACAGAAAAACCAAACGAGGCATAAATGGATATCAACTAAAGAAAAACATCATCGAAATTAATACAAAGAAAACAAGAAAGTAGCAACCAATGTTGCAAAGACAAAAAAAAGCTTGTGGGTGGAAGAGTTGTCAAAGGACCTAGAAGAGAATAGTAACGATAACGATAGCTCTAAATTATTTGATACCTAAAAGCTCAACAAAGAAAATGCAGACCAGTGATTAAAACTGACAATAGATCATGGGAAATACACTTTACAGAACTATATAGATGCAAATACAGCGATGAAGAGAAAGAATGCGCAATGGAAGACATGGAATAATGAAATAGGGATACCAACATATTATGAATATTTACACATCATTAAAAAAATTAAACAGAAAAAACACCTAGCCACGATGAAATTCATAACGATCTGATTGAAAACGGGGGGAAAATTATTAACAATCATCTGCAACCTAATAGTCAGAATATGGGACGCAGAAGAAATGCCCCAGGTTTGGAAAGAAGGCAGAATTATACCAATATTTAAGAACGGAGAAGTAACAGACTATAACAACGATAGAGAAATGAGTGGAAGAAAATTGTAACGGGAGCCAAGTCATACAACAAACTTTAACAATAGGTACACAAGAAGAATGTATAGTGATTCACCGCACTAAGCGAATCAAAGAGCTCTAAGTAAGAGCGGCAAACATTTCATCAGGAATGAAAGGCCTTGATGATGATGAATAAATGCCGCAAGACAAACCCTTACTATCAAAGGTTGAATAATTCAATAACCTATAAGTTTCCCAATAGCTCACCCATCAGAAGTTGACCATCTGCTCATTAGATGATTCAGAGTTTCGTCTTTCTTTGGTTAATTTTTAAGGCGATAAACAGCACCGGCACAATCAATGATATAATCTGTGAATGCTCACCAGATGATACATAAGATCTTGCTATGTGAGATGAAATGTACACTATAAAAAAATAACAAACTATTTTAAATCTGTAAATATTTTGTATAAGTCGTAAATTATTATCCATTACTTATTATGTAGTCGCTGGTTGATCAGATATTTTCTTTAAATACAAAAAAAAAAGAATGAAAGTTTTAGTAACCAAGGAGGGATTATAACACTGAAACTTTTCCATCAATTTTCTTACTAATTTGGATCTATTACAGGATACTGCTATTGTATGAGCCTTTTCTGCACCTTATATTTACCGCTGTCATTAATCGATGTCAATTATATAAGCGCATTCATAAATCTTCAGAATGACTCTAACCAATAAACTTTTTGAACTACCCTGTATATAAATATCCAAAGTTTCATCTTATATAAAATGCACAACTTTATTAACCCTTAACTGGTATGGCAGGGTCAAATTTGACCCTATTGGAAATTCTTTTGTAATTTTCGGAAAAACTAGGCGATATGGCAACATACCATTTGAGGTATTCTTTCAAGGCGTGCAACTGCTTCAGTTCCGCTATCAGTCGCCCGCAAGCAATTAGTGGCTCCACGTGAATATTGTGAATTGGGTCAGATTTGACCCTGCCATACCGTTAAAGGATAATTTCTCGTTTTCGGGTAAGAAGCACAATACTGTTATTTTTCCAGAAAAAAATACAATTTTGTTTGTTCTTTCAATTTAGAGTTGTGATCGAAGTATAATATGTCGAACGTGCGTGACAAAAGGGCGCCTTTGACACAAAAGGAAATTGAACATATTGCTGAAACTTTATGGGATACCGACAACGACCTTTCCGATGCAGAGACGATTGTTAGTGATCACGATACGGATAGTGACTACAATGCTGATAGTGAGAGTGAAGATGAAGCTGTTGATGGCAGTGATAGGCACTCTGTCGAAGAAGTTAGCTTATCTGTTGAAAGTGAAATTGTTGGGGATGAAAGTGGCTATTTCTACGGAAAAAATAGAAAAAAGTGGGCGAAAACGCCACCTGCGTCTAGCCGTACTCGCGTCACCAACATAGTGTCGCATATTCCTGGCCTTTCGGGACCATGTCGGACCAATAAGCCAACTACACCCTTGCAGGCGCTCAGTTTTTTTCTCGATGGATACATTATAAATGAAGTTATCGCAAGAACGAATGAGAAAATAACTGAACTGCAGGCAACCTATGGCGATCAGGCCTTGTCATGTCAGTTTATTAATCATGTCGATGAAGTAGAAATGCGAGCATTTCTCGGTCTTCTCTATCTAGCTGGAGTGTTCAAGTCGAGTCACGAGGACATAAATTCGCTTTTTGCAACAGATGGAACAGGTCGTGACATTTTTCGTGCAACAATGACTCTAAAGAGATTCAGTTTCCTGCTAACAGCCTTAAGATTTGACAATCCAGCCACTAGACGACAACGTATTGAAGACGGAGATAAACTTGCTGCAATTTCAAATTTGTTTTACAGATTTATTGGAAACTGTAAGATAAACTATTCTTGTGGGGAATACGTAACCGTGGACGAAATGTTGGTTGGATTTCGGGGAAAGTGTAGGTTCCGTATGTTTATAAAAAGCAAGCCTGTGAAATACGGACTAAAAATATTGTGTTTGTGTGACGCTCGTACACATTATTTGATCAATGCTTTTGTATATACGGGCAAAGATGAAAATAGGGCAAATCCAAAGAAGCTATCTATTCCAACCCAAACTGTGCTAACTTTGATTGAACCAATAGCAAATTCGAACCGTAATATTACAGGGGACAATTGGTTCACGTCACTAGAGCTGGTTGAAGAATTGCAACGCCAAAACTTGACATACGTAGGTACTATTAGACGGAATAAAAGGGAGTTACCTAAAGAGTTCCTAGCTAGTAAGCAACGTGAACCACTTTCCTCGCTTTATGGATTTACTAAGGATATAACAATTGCGTCATACGTTCCAAAAAGAAATCGCTCAGTTTGCATGATGTCTACAATGCACCATAATAACATGGTCGAAGAAGGAGCAAAGAAATTACCAGACATCATCTCCTTTTATAACCTAACGAAAGTTGGCGTTGATGTACTGGACCAAATTTGTGCCAATTACAAAGTAGGAAGACGTACTCGGCGTTGGCCTCTAACTTTGTGGTACCGAATGATGGACATCTCCGCCGCAAATGCAGGCATAATTTATAATGCTGCTAATCCAAATAATGAGATGGTTCGTAACCGTTTCCTTATTGATTTAGGGAGAGAAATGATCAACGAACACTTAGTTCGAAGAAGTCAAATGAAAAACATTCCTCGGGAATTGAAGGTAACCATAAGGCGAATCAGCAATATCCCAGATGAGGCCCCACGAAGCATAGATAACCCTCAACGTCGACAACCTAAGCGTGCCAGATGCTTCTTATGCCCTTACAGTGACAACAAACATCCAATTGTATGTGACGAGTGTAGCAGGCATATTTGCAAAGACCATTGCAAAACGTCCAACATGTGTACAAATTGCTCCGAACAATAAAATACTGCGCAAAATGTAGTTGTCAGAATTTTTGTTTATTATGTTTTTTCATGTTTTTAAGTATTTTTCCCTAGGTTTAGGTTTGTTTTGATTAAAACAATTCCGTTTAAAATTATTTTTAATTTTTTCTCTATTTTTTTTTACAGATAAGAAAAGCCATGTTAATTTTTATAAGTTTAGCCAGAAGTAGGCCAGATATTATTAAAAAGTATATGTAAACATTATTATTTATAATAAAAAGGATTTATATTCGATCTGAATGAAAATTTTTCTGTTTTCTATTTGCTGCATGCAAAAAAAGGCACAGGGTCAAATCTGACCCCGCCATACTTTAAGTGTAATTTTAAATCACCATACCAGTTAAGGGTTAAAACTACAATATAATTTTTTTCATTATTTCTAAATTTCTGAATCACCCTATATGTTCCTGGAAAATTATTTAGCATCACCTTGTGCAATCAAATCAAAAGTAAAATTAAATATTTAAAAACACTCACCTCTTTTAATTTCCTTCTCGTTTCCTTCTAACTGTACTGTGGTGATAACATCACCAATAATATTTTTAAAAGCCTCCGAAAATACACTAGTAGTCTCCATGTTCTTAAGATTGGTTAGACTCTGAAACAGAAAGTAATTTTTTACTACCTCCGTTACAAAATTCTGTTCACAACTGAATTTAATCGAACAGAAAAACGTCGTCGCACGCGTGTGGGGGACAGTGTGTTCTGTAGTAAACCCAGAGTTGTAAAACTATGAAATATTGCACAATTAATTGAAACCAACTTCTTAAAAATTTGTTTTCGTGTTTTAGGTTATATTTTGAGTGGCTAAAGATTATGTTTTACCAATAATTAATTTATTTTATTAAAAAAGGTTAAAAAATGTATGACGTTACTTGATTGCTTTTTTTGTTTATCAATGCATATTATTAAACATTATCTATACTTAAACGTGACATACAATCATTTGTAAGGAATAGATAAAATAGATAGATAGAGAAATAGATAAAATTTATTTTTATTATTTGACTTATTTTGTAATAATAATGTACAGTGTACATGAAAATTATGATTAAGTAATACACTCTAGAAAATAAATTGGAATTTTATCAGCCCATAGAACAGGCGGGTTTTAGAAGAGGCTATGGAACAAACGATCACCTACTGGTAATAAAAAATCTTATAGAAAAATGCACTGAATATAATAAACCACTAGCTTTAATATTTGTCGACTATGAAAAGGCATTCGACACCCTAAATCAACAAAAAATGTTGGAATCCTTGACAGAATGCCGAATTGACTATCGGTATATAAATATAATTAAACGCAACAGCCAGTGTTAGAGTGGGTGATCGTCAAACCCAGAAATTCCCGATACAACGTGGAGTACGCCAGGGGGACACCATATCGCCGAAACTGTTCACTACGCTTTTGGAATATATATATGTAAAAGGGCAAAACCGACCGACCAAGGCATAAACATAAACGGAGAAAAGCTTAGCCATCTAAGGTTAGCAGATGATATTGTACTAATAGCTGATAGGATAGATGAGGCCAAAGAACTTTTAAATCAGCTCTACCTTTCCTCGCTAGAAGGGGGATTGAAAATAAATATATCCCAGATGATGACAAATCTTGTAGTCAGCGAAGATATATGCGTGGGAACAAGATCCATAGACCAGGTAATGGCCTATAAATACCTAGGTCATGAGATTCGCATAGGAAAAGATAACCAAACCGTTCAGCTTCTCCGTCGTATAAGACTGACTTGGGCAGCCTTCGGCAAGCTGAACCATATTTTCAAATCGTCTGATATACCAATATACCTTAAAAGAAAAACGTTTAATCAGTGTGTTTTGCCAGTGTTAACTTATGGTGCGGAAACGTTGACCATGATAAGGAGAGCAGTTCAAAAGATCCGTGTGTGTCAAAGGGCGATGGAGCTTGCTATGTTGGGCGTTTCACTACGAGACGAGATCCCAAATCGTCAGATACGACAAAGAACAGGAGTGGCTGATGCAGTAGAGAGAGTAGCAACACTGAAATGGAACTGGGCAGGTCACATGGCTCGAATGACAGATAATAGATGGATAAAGCGGATACTGGAATGGAGACCAAGAGATGATGCCTACCGAAGCAGAGGTCGTCCACCAACACGTTGGACTGACGATCTAAAACGTTGTCATAGGAATTGGATGCAAGAGGCACAAGATCGAAATAGATGGAAAATTATGAGGAAGATCTATCTCCAGTAGTAGATAAGCAAAGATTGAATGATGAATACACTCTTATTCCTATGCATCTTGGATTATGTTTTGATTTTTTTTAATAGTTATTTGTTTTTTTTTTGTTAAACAATAATTATAATATACATTCAGGATTCAGTGATGGCTCCTAGTGTAAAGCATTGAAGTACACATTCTGCTTCCAATAATTACAGAATTGAAATATTTTCAGAAAAATTCAGTGTACCTCAAACAGTGGCTTTAAAATTAATATAATTCCAATCACTTGAAAAGTAAATGATTTAATTTTGTAGGTATATTTTATGTTCAGTAAAAATGTTGGATTTTGTTCTACTAAAGGCAAATGAACTGAATATAGTATTTATGTATATTTTTTTTACACACAATAAAATTTATTTTATTACTGACATTTTAAATATAGTAATCATCATGTTTACCATACTATGCTACGCTAATAGTCCATTGAAAAGTTACATTTTTAAAAAAGGAGGGCAAAAGGATTTCGGGCTGGATCTAGTAAATTAGCAATCCTACAGAAAATTTTATAAAACATAATTTGTAGAAAATTAAGTTTTCTACAATTTTATTTATATTTATCGTAAAATTGAAAATAAAAAAGTTATACACAAAAATAAACAAACAAATTTTGGTTACTTTACAATATAATTACATACAATAAAATGGCATCAGAGCTATGTTATAGAGTAATTTTTTAATAGTAAGCTATGTTAGAGAAATTGTTAAATTTTATTAATTTTTCTGGATTTTACAGCGCTCCGAAGTTGACAGGGTTCTTGAATACACGTCATCTTGGAATAAGCGGTTCAAAGGGTTTTCGCGCTGTATCTCGTCGCATATAGAAAATTGTATTAGACATTATTTGTAGCAACTTAAATTGTCAACAACTTTATTTTTACTATTTTTTATTGTAAAATGGAAAATAAAAAAGTTATTAACAAAAATAACTAAAAATGTTTGAACAAATTTTCTTTTGGGCCTTGTAACTGTTTTCTGGTCATTTTACAATAAAAAGACATCAGAGCAAGATTATAGAATGTTTTCAATGAATAATTTTCACTAAAAAGTGTTCAATTTCATTAATTTCTGTGAGTTTTACAGCACTCCCGAAGTTGACCGGGTTCTTGAATACTCATAAGAATACAATAAAAACGAACCATTAGGCTTAGTTTTTTATTACCTATGATTTTATTCATATAATTGATTTTTTGCCAACATTTCTACGGTATTATTAGTTTATTATCGACCTTTTTCCCTACCACCTATTAGGTAGAGTTAGTTTAAGTGGTATCCCCATTAGGCCTAATTCACTGACGTTTTCCAGGCGAGATAATATTGAGCATAATTATATATTTAAAAAGTTGTTTTCCAGCTATTGTATTTTCATTTTCTTTGATGGTCCAGGCTACGGTTCAGGATCTAATTCAGTTTCGAAGGTGAAGGTTTGCGAAAGAACGGAAGTTAGAATTGGCGTCATTGTGGGTAATTCATTTTCGAATTCGAAGAAATGAGACACACTGCAGACCATTTGAGGCCTACTTGTCGGCAACCACTCATACTTTCACAGGTTCCCTCGCATCTGCAGAAAATTAATTTCAGAAGTTCGGGGTGTGCTGGAGTTTTGATTGGTATCCAAATATCCCTTCCTAATGCCGTGAGAAAGACAAGAATATCAATGTCCTCTGCTACGACAGTCACGGAATCATAGGCTTGGAATGCAGCAAGAGCAGAACGGATGATGACTGTATCTGCATCAGATTCAGCCTGGTCGACACTAAAACATACTTCTAATAGAGCAGTTTTGAGAAGGTCTATTAAGTTTGTTTTTTTTCTTTTCATTGCCAAGAAATTTATCTTGGAATAATATTGGTACGGTGCTCTTATTAAACTTTATCTCTGTCCATTGGTGCTTTTTCGTGCGACACAAGCGCACGAGGCGGGGTAAGTTTTGTGGTGGCGGAATCGATCGATAATAAATTAATAATAACTTAGGAAGAACACACCCTTATTTCAAGATGGTGAGTATTCAAGAATCCGGCCAAGTTCGGAGCGCTGTAAAATCTAAAAAAAATAATGAAATTTGTAGTGAAACAAATTTGTAGTGAAAATTATTCTATGAAAAAGCCCCTATGATATTGCTCTGATGTTATTATATTGTAATTGTTGATGGAGATCCCAAAGCAAAGAGAATCAACATGTATACAGATAGCTAAGCGGCTATTCTGGAAGTAAAGGGCCCACTCCCCAAATCAAAACTGATAAGAACTGCAAAGATCTCCTCAACAACCTGGCAAAAGATAATAAATGTCTTTAATATTGATCTCGGACCATAAAGGGGTGCATGGGAATGAACGGCAATGAATTTGTTGGCAAACCAAGGCTCAAGGGAAAGTATAACTATTCTGTGGCATTGCTAAAGATGATACAAGAAACGAGGTTCAAAAGTGGCTGATAAGGAATCATCAAAAGAAATGAAGAGCCACTCAAGGGCAAATTCAGAATAAGAAAATAATCAAGAATAGTGATAAAATAATTTCGGACAGTGTAAGGTGAATGAAACATGGTGCGAAATGGAAGAAGACTGCCATACACATCCTATGCCGATGTGCTAATGATATAAGACCGTAATTCACTGGTCAACTGCGGAATGAACCTAAAACTACCAATAAGGAAACTGTTGGCCTTCGTTGAGGCCACAGGACTTATTAAAGTTAAATGGAAAAAACTAGGGAAAAACTAGGGATAATAATAGGCGGTTGAAGCTTAGCACTATCTGTATTATCTTCCTTATTTACCGTAGGAACAAGAAATCGAGACTACCCTGCTATAATCTCAAACTGCACTAGCAGTATAAAGGTAGATTACTATATATTATTTAACTACAATACGAGGACTGCTTCTGAAACTTCTTTAAAATTTGATCGGCTATAAATAATATGCTTAAATTGAGGTGTCAAAGTTTACACTGAAAATAAGTTTTATATTTGCAAATGACTTGTGAAAAAACTTTCTTAATTTTTTTGCTTTCGAATATTATAGTATCACAAACGTTATTAGCTTGGAAGGAATGGAAACAATAATTTCTCTCATGATAAGTCGTCTGTATTTTTTCTCTTCCTGGATTGACTTTCGTCAGTATCTGCTAACTCACGTTTCTCTGATGATGTTTGTAGTGTCTCTTTG
This sequence comes from Diabrotica undecimpunctata, assembly GCF_040954645.1. NCBI lineage: Eukaryota > Metazoa > Arthropoda > Insecta > Coleoptera > Chrysomelidae > Diabrotica > Diabrotica undecimpunctata. The sequence continues at coordinate 55,923,774 of NC_092803.1, forward strand.
TTTTTGGATATTATTTTTAAATTCAGCCAGCCATACATTGTTTTATGGTTGCGGAATCCGTGTTCCCTTATTGCAGCTATGAATATAAAATAATATGGGACATAACATGTCGAAAAACTTTCAATCAGCCAAAAATCAAATGTGTACTCTGGGGGCAATTCGAAAATGGACTCGACACGAGTTTATCCCTTTCGCTCCGGGATTTAAATGCTCCGGGACGCTCCATTTAAATGCAATGCTAAATTTCGGTGCCAAATTTAACAAAAAAAAGCAAATTCTTAAATAATTGCGGTAAATAATTATTGGTCATAATTTCGCTAGACAAAGACCAAAATGTCAACTGGGTGTTCGTCAAACTAACTTCCCTGCGACAGACGGCAAGCTCCGTGGGGAACCCCGGACCTTTTAAAACCTCGCTAAACAACGCAGTTATTCGCACGTGAACGGACCATCGCAACTTCTGAAATAAGTGTCAAAGCTGTTGTAAAAGCTCGTTGATTTAATAAATACAGTATACTCTCTTTATAACGAACACGGTTATTACGAGGTTTCGCTTATAACGAGTTACATTAGATGTCCCGTGAAATTTCTATTGAACTATAACCCTTTATAGCGAGGTAAATTTGCTTATAACGAGAGAAAATAAGATTGCAAAACGTGTTTTTTACGTTTTGGCCCGGCCGTAGCTATAAATAAATACCCTTTTTAACTGCGGGCCGCCCGCAATAAACTTCTTACAATTTATGATTCTTAGTCGGAAATGTAAAATTTATGATTTACAAGTGTCATTGTATTGGGTTGACCATTCACACCTAATAATATGGGTCAGAAACTTTATCCAAGGACAAAACGCAAATGAAGAAGCATAAAACTGTTTCACATCTTTAGAAAATATGATAGATAGAATACTGGACAATTTAAAGCAGTCAAAAATGACAAAATAACTTTATACGCTTTATACATATTTACAGAATACAGATTTTTTGTTTTAACATATATCATTGACAGTAAAAGTAAACAACTCTTTTCTGTTTTAATGCATTTCATTGACAATAAAAGTAAACAACTTTGTTTTAAAAACGCCATTCAAACAATATTTATTAGCATCTTATATTGCTCCGAATGGCTTCACTATAGAAAGTTAATGTTTTAGAAAACTACATATTCATATGTATGCACAATATTATTGTTGTTGGATATAACGAGATCCGCTTATAACGAGGTAATTAGTCTGCCATTTCAGTTCTCGTTATAGAGGGAGTCTACTGTATATACATTGTATAGATGCAATTGATAAGTATTTGATTTTATTTTTATTTATTTCAATTTTAGAATCATAATTTTTCAGAAAATTTTGTCAAATGGAAAATATATATTAATTTGCGGTGACCTGTAGTGTAGTAAATGTGTTATATAAATTTAAATAAATATGCATTTTTTTAGTGTACGTTTACGTTATCACATTATATTAATTTTAACACATACAGAATCAGAAATGAAACGGATACTTTAGTTAGACAAAAAGGGCACACTTGTAGAGCATCTCAAAACAGATAGAACACGACTTCTACGGTACACAAAAAGAAGGATGGAGATTGATCAGAGGACTAAGAAAAGAGATGAACGAACTAATAAAATCAAACACGTTAAAATGGAAACATAGGCAGACTACTTTCGATCTCTATTTGCTAAAGGTGACGATAACGAACCACGAACACCAGAAGTGTCGAGAAACGAAGAAATAAATATTGAGGAGGAAGAGGTAAAGGAAGCATTAAGGACATTAAAAAATAGAAAATCACCAGGAGAGGAGAGTATACCGAATGAACTCCTAAAGTTGTATTCCTAAAGTACAGAGGACCAGATGTGATCAAACAAAACAGAATACCACAAGAATGAAAATCAGGCATCCTAATCTCTCTCCTCAGAAGGGAGACAAATTAGACCCGGATAATTAAAGAGGAATTAATTCATTAATTCCTCTTTAATTTTCCATTTCAACTTACACCAGCACAAGAACAAGGTTTTAGGTCGGGAAGATCATGCACCCTATGCTTATAATGACGCAAGTTTAAGAGAAATCATTAGAATAGAACAAACGGGCATATCTATGTTTCGTAAACCTTTCAAATTAAAGAACGTTAGCCACTTTTTGTACACAAGAGAGATACCTCTAGAAATAATCAAAACGATCGAAAATATCTACAAAAACAAAACAATAAAAGTAAAAGTAGAACCAACTAACCCAATTGAAACTGGAAACGGGATAAGACAGGGCGATTCTCTGATTACTCTGTTGTTCAATCTAGTCATGGATAAAATAATAAAAAAAGTAGGAACTAAAGAAGAATACAGAATGGGAGAAAAACGACGTAAAATAATTTGCTATTCATACGACGCAATTCTATTCTCTCAAATCGAAGATGATTTACAACGTATGCTGCACCAATGTAATATAAGAGCCAGAAAATTTAACATGTTAATTTCCCCAAAAAAGACAAAATGCATGGTTATAACAGCAAATTTACTAAGATGTAAATTGGAGCTGTAAGGTCAGATAATAAAACAAGTGATGGAGAAACGAAAGAAAATACGAAAAGCTCGAAACAGAAGTGGAAGATCAAGTGAATAGAGCAAACAGAGCCGCAAATTGCCTGAATGAAACAATATGGAGAAATAAAAATATACGGAAACGAATGAAAGGCAAAAGTTACCAAACAGTCCAATAATGACATACGTGGCAGAAACACGACATAATGTTAGAAACAGCAGAGATGAAAACTGTTAGAAAAATTGATAGTAAAACACTATGTGACAGAGCTAGAAGTACATATATAGGACATAGATGCAAGGTGGGGAACATCAAGGACTGGGTAAGAAATAGACGAGTATTTTGGAACGATCATATAAACCGAATGACAACTAATAGAGTAGTAAAGATGGCGAGAGACGGTTCCCCAATAGGAAGACGATCAGTAGGGACAGAATCATGTTCACATAAAAAGAAGAAGACTTTAATTTTAGTTTTTAACGATCTTATATTTATTTCTTACAGTCCATAGTAAAATGAGTGGTGCAAGCAATAAAAAATTCGTTAATATTTGGAGGAGGAATATTTAAAATTTGGGTTTATACCTAATTTCCACGATGAGCGAATTATTTTTTGTCTTTTGTGTCAGCAATGCTTGACCAAAGAATAAATGAAAAGAGGTCGTCTTGAGAAGCATTTGAAGATTTACTATTGATACATAATAACATTGGTATAGTACACAGTTCATAGACTTACTACGGTTGCCTCTTCCGACTGGGGTGGGGATGCTTGAGTTACGTCACCAGAGTACACAAGAACACAAAACCCATTTAATCGCGATTGAAACTGAATGTAGAGGGCAGGTCGATTGCAGTGTTGATTGGTTGAAGGGGAAGAATTACGTCACGAGAGTACAGTTTCGGGCTTAATGTTCATTGGTTAGGCGGAAGAGGCAACCGTAGTAAGTCTACGAACCGTGGGTATAGTAGGCACGTAATTTCGTTGGAAAATTTACGGGAACAAGAGCAAGTAAGACACTAGCAAATTTGCAACAGTGTTAGAGTGACCAGTATAATATTCTACTGAACAGTAGCGTTGATATCTAATTTTGAATTAAATAAAAGTTATTATTTTGCAAAGATTTGATTTTAAGTGTAAATGGAACAGTAGCATGTCTTCAAATTATGTGGGTATCAGTAAATATTTTATTTTACCAAAAAGTTTCATTTTCTATAAAGTTTAAATAAAAAAATATGGGTGTTAGCAACTTCTTATATACCTAGGTAGTAATAACACTAATCGATTCGACTGAACAAAACTTAGTGTAAAATAATAATACCTATATAAAAAAAAATTGTTAATAACAGTACCTAATTATATCCCATACAATTAAACAGTATGATCAAATATTTACGTTTTATGAACACAAATGCTCATAAGTATTAAAACTTTCTATTTTATCCCTGATAACTTTTATGTTATTGCAATCAGGAAAAAATAAATAATTCATTTTTTAAATTAAATAAAGGGTGTTCTATTAAAGAACCACAACTTTGGTTTGACACCGTGTTAGAGAAGACTTAGTACCTCCATAATTTTAAAATGGGTAAGAGGTCTAAAACTTTTATTAACATTTTTTTATATATACCTAGCAGGTATTTTATAATAACGTATCCAGTACTTTGACTATTTTATATTAAATACTTTGTACCTTTTTGTTTTATCAAGAAGTGTGTTTTACTCTATTTTCAGAGATATATAAGCAAAACGAGAATATCTACAATTACAATAAAAATAAGGGTTTCAACTAACACCTAATTAGAATTAAGCATTTGCTAATCTACTCGTCGATCCATTTGACAAAGTACAGCATGAGAGACTTATTGAAACTTTGCGAATCGCAAACATAGATGACAAGGATATAAGAATAATAGTTAATCTCTATAGGAAACAAGTAGCCAAGATTCGAGTAGACAATCAATTATCCGATGAAGTCCCAATACAAAGAGGAGTACGACAATGTTGCATACTCTCGCCTTGGCTGTTTAATTCGTACTCTGAACATCTATTTCGAGAAGCTTTGGGAGAAACGACTGATGGCGTGATTGTTAACGATGAAGTAATAAATAATCTAAGATATGCAGACGACACTGTCCTTGTTGCGGATAGTGCTGAAGGATTACAAAGACTGATAGATCAAGTAGTTAACATCGGTAGAAAATATGGAATGAAACTTAATAATAAGACGAAAATTATAAACATAAGCAAAAACCAAGGTACAGATGCAAAGTTTATGGCAGACAATGAGGTATTGGATAGAACAGAAAAAATAACATACCTAGGATGCAACATCACAGACAGCTGGGATCACTCATACGAGATTAAATGTAGGATCGAAAAAGCAAGGGGTGCCTTCCAACAGATGAAGAAAGTTCTCTGCAATTTAACCTTGAACTTACATCTCCGACTCAAAATCCTTAATTGTTATGTGTTTTCTGTTCTTATGTATGGAACAGAGGCATGGACACTCACTGATGCGTCTTACAGACGGTTGCAGTCTTTCGAGATGTGGTGCTATCGTCGCTTGCTCAGAATATCATATGTGCATCATATAACTAACGACGCAGTAATGCAACGTTTACAAAAAGAACCTGAAGTCTTGAAATCCGTTAAAGGAAGAAAGTTAGCGTACTTCGGACATATAGTGAGAAATGAAAATAAATACAGAATCCTACTATTGATATTAGAAGGGAAAATAGAAGACCAGGACGCCGCCGAATATCCTGGCTTAAGAATTTGAGACAGTGGACAGGTATGACCACCACAGACCTATTTCGAACAGCTGCTAATAAAATACGATGGGCCATTGTGGTAGCCAACATCCATAGAGGATAGGCACTAGCAGAAGAAGAAGAACAACAAGAATAAGAGTTGAATAGTAATTACAGGATAAAATAAATATAGAAAGTGAAGTGAAGCTATATGCTCTCAACTCTACTCTTCAACTTGCATTCAGAAGAATTTATTTTACGAATCTTTATCCCCAGTGAAGACATAAAAGTACCTATTGTCATTAATGATGTACCATATAGGAGTCAGAAATGCAGAATTGAACAAAGTATAGAATAAAAAGTCAAATAAGAATAAGAGTCCGAACGTTTGTAAAAATGAGAAACGTTTTGAAGCCACGACCTCAGTTTTAACATACGAGGTAGAATGACACATTGTCATATCTTTTAAGTAGGTACTCTAATGGTGGCTATGCTAAAATTTGTCTACTTGAGCTATTGAATCCATGTTTTTCTATTTTTTAAGGTCTTTGGTGATGCTCCTCATATATTTGTCACCTATCATTCTTCACACTACTCACTTCTTAAATAATTGTCCATTATTGAACATGACCTGTCCATCATGTCTTTATCTCTATTTGTTCAACTCACGTATTAGGATATAGGTTTTGACAAAGAGCTCTTTTGTAAAAAGGTTTATATTTACCTACTTGTGATGAAAACTAAATATTTACAGCTTGGTTGCACTCTTATCCAAACGTAAAGTCCACAGATCAATATTTGAGCAATCTATTCACCATTTATCGATTAACAAGAACAAATACCTTGCTTTATAGCTAAAAGATATCTTGATTCTTTATGCTATTTTTAGCTTATTCACAAAAACTATTGTTGAGCTTAAAATATCTAGCCTTTAAGATACCACTAGCAAAATTTGTTGCTAAATAAATAAAAAAGCATTAATAAAGTTTTATTTTTTATTGTACAAAGTTAAATACAATCCATTCCTTTAAAAAATAAAAATAAATATATAAAAATAAATAAGCATTTCAATAACAAACTCTTATGATAAAAATATATACTATCTACTAATTATTTTGGTTAGGAAACACATTTCACTTTAAACTTCCATAAAAAACTGCTTTATACTACACATAAATAAAATTTTGACTTCCAAGCAAATGAAAATGTCTCACTTTCCAAAAAGGAAACATGTTCTTGAAAATAAAACATCTTTCTTGAGGATTACAGAAGATTTTCCTCATAAGATTTTCTCTGATGCCCTTTTTTACTTATACATTATCACCATCGTTTTAGTGCCCCCTCTTCTTTTCATTACATGAGTTTTCAAAACGCATATGTCTACAGTGTCTTTCCATATTTTTACAGCTTCTCCCAAATGTTTTGGATATAGGCATTAATCCTATTTCATACCTTATGTCATTTTTAGTCAATAGAAAATGAATGTGGTAAATTTTTATTCGGATATATAGTCCAAGTATGTAATATAGTAGATGCCAAGGAACAAATAGTAGGACAAATAACTTCCATAAACTATATGGGAGCAAATATCAAAAACCAGAGTAACAAAAAAATAGAAATGCTATCAATTCAGACCTTAGTCTAGAGCTCACAATCTGAAAGATCAGGTGTCTTGCTGTGAAAGTTGGACAATTGACTCTGAAAAAAGAATAGATGCTTTTGAGATGTATATATATAAACAGATGCTGAGAATTCCCTGGGTACAAAAAGTTACCAATGATGAGGTACTTCAGCGCTTCAGTAAACAAAAATTATTACAAAACATCATCAAAGAGAAAAATATACAATACTTAAGTCATATGTGTTGAGAGGTGAAAGTGCACATTCAATATTGCTCTGGAAGTATATTCAAACGATTTTTTAAATCCTGGTTCATATCATGTAGATTTCAGTTGTATGTATTTATTGTTACATAGATTGTTAATTTAGGTGTCCTATAACTCAGACCTGTTTTTAAAAAGACTCTAATTACATACTGACTCCATCTTTATCAATTATAGCCTGAAATTAGGTAAATTCAGTGATAAAATAGGCATTTCAAATATGTCATTGGCTTTTTTAGCTTAAATCCATACCACAATAAAGAAAAATAAAAAAATAAATCCTAAAAAATAACCATAACATCAATACATAAACCTAAACATTTAAATACTGACCCCAAATTTGTCACATTAGTAAAAACTGGATTATTACATTGCATATTGATCTTTTTACTATTAAATTATTACAACTTCTGGTTAATATGACTCACTACTGTTAAGGAAAGCTATAAACCAAGAACAAAATAGTTGTCAGTAATGTCATCCGTAGTTTTTTGAGAGTTAAGGTGTCTTAGGTGATGAGCGGGCATTTACAGTGCCATGTAAATTTATACCAGCATAAAATACATATTTTCTGATGCAATAAACATTTTGACATAAGGGTTTATTAGATACGGCAATCAATAATATGAGCAACTTTTTTGTTTATGTTAATCCAACTACTTCTAAGGTTTTATGTTTTTTCTAGAACCCTTCATATTTCAATATTATTGTCCAGTACATCAATTTCTTGCATTTCTATTTTTTTTATCTGCGCATGTATGGAATTACACCACATTTGGGGGTGTCCATGTTCGAATCATTTCTTTAATAGTTTTATGCTCACAAAATAGTAAAAGCTTGTTTGTCAAGTTAGAATTCCGACTTTAGTAAGAACTGTCACTCCAAATTAATACTGATTCATTAGATATGTTTCAAATAATGTTCTACATGGTGAGTGACTATGAAGACTAACACGTTGCAAGTGACTCTTCCTTCTTTTTCTTCATGCCAAACATGTATGGATCTGTAAAAATAGCTTGTCTACTGTCAAAACATGGTCTGTACATTTTTTGTTTGATCTTTTCTTTCTTTGCTAATTATTTCTTAAGTAAATGGTTTTCATTTGTTTCTAGAAGTTACATATTTTGTGTATTTTCTGCACAAATTCTAAAGCTCTTTACTAGGGGCGTAAGTCATGAGTTTCAAAAACTTTTTTATACTAAAAAAAATGTTTGTTCAATTGTTTAATGTTCTTTGCAATTTTCCTTGTACAGTTCACAAACTTTTGCATTTTAGGTTGAAAAATTGTAAATCTAGATTCTATGTAAAACTTTTCTAGTCCTTTCTATAATAAAGGCTTTCTACTTTGGGTGAGGATTCCAATTCTTACGAGTAAAAACTTTATCTTCATTCTTCTGTAAGTTCCTTCCCTTTGTTTTTGTTTTAGCGCAATTGTTAATTTCATTCATAAACAGTTATACCTGCTGGTTCATCATGCCAGTTTAAAATTACCCAATAAGTAATACAATCATAGTCAACTATTGTTTTTTAAGTGATAAACATTTCACAGAATATTCTGTTTCTTCATACTCCTGCGAAGCTCTAAATATCTTGTCATTTGTACTAAATTATAAAATGATCTTGATAATATGCATGAACCTTCTAGATAAAAACAAAAGAACTGGTTAAAAATTTTAAAGGAAATAAAGATTTGATTTTAAGTGTAAATGGAACAGTAGCATGTCTTCAAATTATGTGGGTATCAGTAAATATTTTATTTTACCAAAAAGTTTCATTTTCTATAAAGTTTAAATAAAAAAATATGGGTGTTAGCAACTTCTTATATACCTAGGTAGTAATAACACTAATCGATTCGACTGAACAAAACTTAGTGTAAAATAATAATACCTATATAAAAAAAAATTGTTAATAACAGTACCTAATTATATCCCATACAATTAAACAGTATGATCAAATATTTACGTTTTATGAACACAAATGCTCATAAGTATTAAAACTTTCTATTTTATCCCTGATAACTTTTATGTTATTGCAATCAGGAAAAAATAAATAATTCATTTTTTAAATTAAATAAAGGGTGTTCTATTAAAGAACCACAACTTTGGTTTGACACCGTGTTAGAGAAGACTTAGTACCTCCATAATTTTAAAATGGGTAAGAGGTCTAAAACTTTTATTAACATTTTTTTATATATACCTAGCAGGTATTTTATAATAACGTATCCAGTACTTTGACTATTTTATATTAAATACTTTGTACCTTTTTGTTTTATCAAGAAGTGTGTTTTACTCTATTTTCAGAGATATATAAGCAAAACGAGAATATCTACAATTACAATAAAAATAAGGGTTTCAACTAACACCTAATTAGAATTAAGCATTTGCTAATCTACTCGTCGATCCATTTGACAAAGTACAGCATGAGAGACTTATTGAAACTTTGCGAATCGCAAACATAGATGACAAGGATATAAGAATAATAGTTAATCTCTATAGGAAACAAGTAGCCAAGATTCGAGTAGACAATCAATTATCCGATGAAGTCCCAATACAAAGAGGAGTACGACAATGTTGCATACTCTCGCCTTGGCTGTTTAATTCGTACTCTGAACATCTATTTCGAGAAGCTTTGGGAGAAACGACTGATGGCGTGATTGTTAACGATGAAGTAATAAATAATCTAAGATATGCAGACGTTTGTTCAATTGTTTAATGTTCTTTGCAATTTTCCTTGTACAGTTCACAAACTTTTGCATTTTAGGTTGAAAAATTGTAAATCTAGATTCTATGTAAAACTTTTCTAGTCCTTTCTATAATAAAGGCTTTCTACTTTGGGTGAGGATTCCAATTCTTACGAGTAAAAACTTTATCTTCATTCTTCTGTAAGTTCCTTCCCTTTGTTTTTGTTTTAGCGCAATTGTTAATTTCATTCATAAACAGTTATACCTGCTGGTTCATCATGCCAGTTTAAAATTACCCAATAAGTAATACAATCATAGTCAACTATTGTTTTTTAAGTGATAAACATTTCACAGAATATTCTGTTTCTTCATACTCCTGCGAAGCTCTAAATATCTTGTCATTTGTACTAAATTATAAAATGATCTTGATAATATGCATGAACCTTCTAGATAAAAACAAAAGAACTGGTTAAAAATTTTAAAGGAAATAATGTACTTAGTTTCCAACACATTTGAATACAGGAACATTCAATATAATATCACTCAATGGGTTCATTTATAACCAAAAGACAACACTGAAAGTTGTTTTTACACATTTGTAGAGAAATTGGCAATCCACAGTTCACGCTGATTGAATTATCTCCTATCTGTGTCAAAACTACATAATTTTTTTTCTAAAAATGGCTTTGGAAGAGCCAATTAGCCAGACTTGTTAACTACATTATTTATCTCTCAAAAAAATTTTAGGCCACTCCCAAAAAATTGTTTTTAAATTTCAAGTGAGATCTTCATACATAGATGCTTTTTGTATTTAAAAAATTATCTTAAGCAAGTGTCAATGCAATAAATCATCCAGATTAAAACATCAATATATATATATATATATATATATATATATATATATATATATATATATATATATTATTCTATCTATTTTATAAATAAAATAGTTTATTTTTTGTACCCAATAACATGTGTATTTATAGATACATGAAAAATTATTTAATAACTAATGCTGCCTACCAATGTAAAAAATAACTAACGTCATCATTCAAAAGCTTAATACAAAATCATTACAAAAAATATCATCCTGCTTCCTTACCAACTTCCCTTAATGTTCAAACTAAACTACAAATTATTTGATACTAGTTGTGGTGAGAAACATTATTTTTGTTCTTTTTAATACTGGGTGTTGAGTCCTTTTATATGCATCTATCAGTATGTTGAGTAATTACGAATAAAAAATATCCCAAAATAGGATCGTTTTGTTACCAGAGAATCTTTGTATGGTAGCATACTGATTAATTTTTTGTCAAATTTTTGAAGCACCACAGTCATTTGCTTTTTCAAAAACAGTTTATATTGAAATGGACTATTTATTATCCTCAAATTTGCCCTGAATTAAATATTTGTTAAAACTGTATTAAACTTTTTAAATGTGTAAGAACTTTTTGTAAACATTTTTCATGAATCCTAAATATATTATACAACACTTCAATATACTATAGAAACTCCTCTCATAAACATATATCCACTGACTAAAAATCCAATAATTATGGCAAAAACATAGCTCAGATGAAAAGTGTGTCCAGATTGTTCCCTAAAAATAAAAATTAATTAAAAAAGTTAGATCAACACAAAACTTAAATAATATATTTCACTTTGGGGTATATTTTGTATTATACCCCATTCTAAAGCAAAGGATTTGTGCGATATCATTTCAGAAATTCCTCAAAGATTTTAATATGTTACTGGTTTTATGATTTACAGGTATTATTTTGTTTTCATCATAAGGCATTTTTATTTTTATCTTTTTTTACTGAAGTCAGTGTTTTATATTCTATCATATCTCCATATTAGTATTGGTAGTAGTGTTATAATATGATACATACTTGTACTTTTTGGGTGAAAACGGACTAGGAGGTTGTACTCCAGGTTCATTTGAGTCCAAATAAACCATTACCCAAGTGAAATAGGAGCTCAGAATACCACACACGATTGGCAACCAGATATTACTGTATTTGGCAGCATGTTTCCATGTTGTTGTAAACATCTCTTGTCCATCTTCAGACCACACTTTGTAATAAATCAGTTTGTCTTCAATGAATGTTTTTTCTAACTGGTTTCCTAAAAGGTATAAGTAATCATAGAATCTTATAAAATTGCAGTAATTACAAATTATATTTATATTTCTTGGCTAAAAATATACATGTAATCATTACTTTTTCTATATTTATACAATGACCTACTAATAATAACCTTAACCTAATTTTGGTGTTTTTGGGAACTTCAAAGCGGTAAAAAATGAGAAACTTACCGTAATTGGTAAAAAATTTCACAACTATAATTATTAATGATATCACTAATCCATAAACAGCTACTTTCCATTCTGTCCACACGGTTTGCTCTTCTTTGGAGTTAACTTTATCCGGACTTATCGAGAAACGCACATTGTACCGTGGCCGCGACATATTTTTGTTAAAAATTCTTATGTTTACCAGCTCGGTGTTTAAAAAGTTCAAAAATTTTATAAGAAAGTGAAAATCCTCTATTAAATTCACTTACCTTATTTATGTATGACGTAAGCCGCTGCCGGAGTTGGTCGGTGACGGTGACATACGACAATGACACTGACATTACAACATGCCTGTAATCTTAGTTACGACTAACGTTTTGTTTGACTGGTAGAATATACTGAACCGTTAGGGTGGGCTTTTATTAACCCTTTGTTAGTCACTATATATTTTTAAGATAATTAGTCGCTCCTGTGTATTTTATACACTGATATTAAATAGTGATGTATTTTTTTAAATATGTAATTAACAAAAGTTATAAATTACATTAAAAAAACGAATAATATATTACGTAGGTACGCTATTATACATTAAACACAGATTTGATTACTAAACTAAATATAAAACACTTGTGGTATCGAAAAATGTTAATTCATCCTCGTCTTCACGACTGACGTTGGTTAGACAACTTAGACATATATGAACTGTTGCTGTGTGTTCCTTGCATACCATCTTGTTATATGACATGTATCGGTGTATCGCATTTTATCGTTGTCACTCTAACCCTTTTCCAACTGCACAAGTAACATTTCTCTCTTGTTTTTTCTTGAGGTTCCTTATTCTTATCTTGTTGCCAACTGTATAAGTAATATTTCCCTCTTGTTTTTCCTGAGGTTCTTTATTCGTATTTTGTTTCCAACTGCATAAGTGACATTTCTCTCTTGTTTTTTCCTTAGGTTCTTTATTCGTATTTTATTGATTATTCTTATTTTGTTATAGATTGTATCTGCATTCAGACCCGTTATAATGATCAACTGCAAAAGCATTGCTAGAGGCCACCTTCGGGTCTTCCTTTGTACTGTGGTTACTCACATCTCTCTAGGGGCGGACGTAATTTCGGCCGGAAAAAGAGCAGGTACTAAAAGCCGGTAGGTAAATTCGGCCGGAGGTTTTAAGTTGCTTCCTTATCTCATAGGTATTTTCGGCCGCAAATCAAATAAAATAACAGAATGCTTTATATTAAAATATTTCTTTATTTCAATAAAATTATTACATCAACTTATTTCTATAAATTAAGTAAACTATAAATTTTTAAAAAACGTTTTGATGTGATACAGATTTAACGAAATTAATTCTAGAAATATTGTCAGATCGAAGCATATTTACCATGTTTTCGATAAATTTTAGTTTGTTTTTTACTTGTTTGTCTTTAATTTTTGCTGGAATATTTAAATTTTTTATTTTTAAATATGCATCGATCTGACAATCTTTTAATTTTTCTATAAAAATAAATATAGAAGGGTGACTTGAATAAAAACTAGAATTAAAGTGCGAATGGAATGATTCGCAGGCATTTGTGGTTCTTTTAATTGATGGGTTTTCATATGCCCATATATTTGGTGGAAAATGAGATTCTGGCGCTATGTAGTTTTCTAATAAATAGTCTGCGTATTTATCTATAAGTTTATGGTCCGGTTTGTATGACATGAGATCAAATATGAAACAATCTTCAACTTCAGAGGGGTCTAAATAAGTTAGCCCAAAAGTATGAGTAAGCCATTTGCTTTCCTCGCAGTTTTTATCTTTATACATTTGGGTTAACCCTAATGATTGTATTTTCCTATACCACGCCTGGTGCAAGTGGAATCTACAACCATTTAGTTTGGTTTTGGGAAAGACAACTTTTAATGCGTTATGAATTGCGATTTCAAAATCCACAAATACCTCCTTCGGTTCAAAAACAATATTATAAAGTTCAAAAATTTTAGATTTTACCAACAGAAAAAGTCTCATATATGTGTCACTGGTCTTATTGGGCAACAGACAATACAAAAGAGGAACATAATGCCCATTTTCCAGTCCATGGATGGTAAATAACTGATAAAAATATTTTGTACAATAAGAAAATGTGCCATCCATGTAAAAATCTTTCATTTTACATAAACTTATTATATTTGTATGGCAAGAAAAAACAATGATATTATCAGCTGTGCTGTTAATAAACAAAAAATTTTCACCTGTTGTGGTTTTCGGTCCATAACTATCGAGTACAGAATGTACATCGTGAATATCCTTAGGCAGGGCTGGTAAGAGCTTACGGCGGCTGTTGTACAAATTTCTTCTTATTAGACTGACATCTATCGATGACAAATTCTCTGGCAAATGATTTGAAAGAACGCTTTTAATAATTTTTGAAGGTTTCTCCGATATGTCTTCCTCAGCTTTGCGCTTGCATGAAGTCGTCACTATTTTTCTCTCCAACGTAGTTTCATCGGACTCGTGGTTGTGGATTAATTCACTTCTAGTAACTGTGTATTCCGCACCAACAGTGTACAGTTTGGCTAAACATCTTAAATTTTTCTTTATACACCTCCAACGTACTTCACCACTTTTTAATACGTCCTGTTTACAAAACTGAAACTTTTCTACAACTAGTAAGTCACAACCGCGTGAACTCTTAATTACTGAAACAGATGCCATCGTATACAAATAATATATTTTATGCTTTCTATCGACTAGTAGCTTCAAGATAAGTTATAATACTGACTAGCTATAATAATTTTATACCTGTTATTTGTGAATTTTATACATTTAAAGGAATAATCTTAAGTAGGTACAACATAGTTATTAGAATAAAGAGATAAGTAAATTAAAGGTATTTCCGACAGGTACACAGGATTAGGTATTTCCAAATAAATACACAATTAATATTTTACAGAAACTATGAAGCGTAATTACCAATATTTTAATCTCATCGTAAACATCAACCCCTCGGCCGAAATTACCCCTGTCATAAATGGTACCCCTTGATTTATGCAGGTAGGCCAAGGGATTACCGGCCGAAATTACGCCCGCCGCTCTCTAGACTGTCTACGCGCTACATCGCCTTTAGTGCTATTGTAGAATAGAACAATATCTGATTTTTGACTCGCCGAATCCACGCTGTAGACTGTATGCATGATGGACAATACAATTAGCGCTTTATTCTTATTTGAGCTGTAAGAACTCATAGTCACGTCTTGTTGAAAGACACAAATAGATAATGGATATGGTCTTGTCTTGAAACATAAAAGTTCAGCTGGTATATCTACTTTTTTTTCATTGTCAGAACTAATATAGTTCTATATTGTAAAAGTTCTGTGTCTAGTGTGTAACTGGTATAGCAGTTATCACGAGATAGGTTTCCATTTTCTCCCACAAGGTGGCCAGTTAACCATTATATAATTTCAGTCGAGGCATTTGGTTTTATGTATGGACCTTCAGGTTGTATCCGCATATAACTCTAAATTATTTACATAGAATATTATTTGGGTTTGTTGAGTATATATTGGATGAAACTACATATTTCTTTAAATGTCACTAGCATTGCATCTATAACCATTTGATCTCCAATGTTATAATCCATGTTGCACTTGTCAACAAATTTGTAAAGTAAAAATAAGAAGCGGCTTAATTTTGCAATACTAGTTTCTGTGAGTAAAAAAGAGACCTAGAATAAAAAGTAATTCGTGAACAATTTCATGCATGGGAAAAGATAGAGTGGACGTACTATATAGTTGGAACAATATTCAGGCATGATAATAGACTGCAATACATCTAATATTTGAAAATTGCTGATTTCTAAGTGTTAGATAGGATGAATCGCCTTGGATCACTAATTATAAACAAAGGAGGCAATTACAAAACCAATTCGTGCATGAAGTGACTCCATGTACGAGTAAATCGGGAGTAAATGCTGGGAAATACCACAACAAAGGAAACTAAAACTATTAAACAGTTTAATCTTTCCTATTGCCACGTATGCATTTAAGATATGGACATTAAAGTTGGCCAACCGAAGAAAAATACATACCTTCGAAATGTGGCCCAAGACAAATGTGGCTATACTCGAATCGCTGATCTCAGTCACAACTGTCTAGTAAATTAATAGCCAAGCATACGTGGTCATAGCTAATAATTAAACAAAAAAATACTCTCGTGAAAATAAACACTTGATTGAAAATCCCTAAACGTAAGTGTAGTGCCCTATCTATGAACGAAAAATAAGAAAACGGTTGGAGGAAGGTGAATCTGCAACCAAGTTATCCAATGAATACAAAGTTAGTAAGTTTACCATTTCGGATATAAAAAAAAACAAAAAACGAGCTTACGTAACTTTATATCTCAGTTTGATTCTTCTGACGAATCCACAAGTCCTAAAACGATGACCCTTGCCTCAAATATGGATTTAGTTGATGATATACATTGTGATTCTTAATTCAAAGAAAAACTCGGAAGGCCGTCAAATTTTTAAGCAAGCGCAGGCTGATTGTAACGATTTATCTTGAGACATGACATGGACCTAAAATAAGCACGGATTGTATCACTGCCTTAGGTTGCGCTAATACTATTAGCATCTGCCGATTGTCATGCTTATCATTGGTAAAAGCAAGAAACTACGTTGTTTTAAACACGTCAATATGTGTACGATCCTTACGTTAACACGTCGCAAAAGACTGCTGGGATGGATAGCAAAATTTTCATGGAATGGTTTATAGAAACTTTTACAGCCTCTGTTAAACCCCATCAATTAAGAAATGGTAAAACAGAGAAAAAATTATTTTTTCTTGATAACGCCCCAACGATTTTTGATGATTTTAAAAGTCACGTTTCTTCCACATAATGTAACCTCATTATTACACACCATGGATGAAGTCGTTATTGAGACTTCAAACAGTATTATAGAAAAGAATTGTTACCTATGTTGCTTTTGGAGTAACATATCCAAGGAAATGTAGAAGGCCGAAGATCATGAGGAAGATCACCCAAAATGCAAAAATATGGATCGACCAAATTACAGGAATAGGCAAAAGATCTATGCATGAGTTAAAAGAAATGACCAGAGACAGAGATCTATGGAGACGGACAATATATGACATCACAATGGCCACTTCACTTGCTCCGCGGGGTCAGGACTGAAGAGAAAGACTTAACGCTTAAAAAATCTTAATTAATTAAATATTAATGAACTATTCAACGCATAAAAATCTGCAATTGTCGTCAATATTGTATTTATGTAGAATGTTTTGTTGTAAAGACTGCACTTTTTTGTTCCATTCCAATTTGTCATTTAATAAATAATTGTATATGTAGGTATAAAAATATGGCTTTCATTCACATATGGATAAATATTTACGGCTATATCTATACAGTTCAATTATTCCAAAAAAGGCAGTTTTCCTAACAATAATGACGCCCAATTAGTTCGGATAAACGACGATCTACTTTATCCAGTATCAGGAAAAATGTGTTAGTTTTTTGGTATTATATTGGTACCATTGGTTGCTGACGCCATAAAATGTATGATAGGATTTGAGAGTGGTTTTAATTTAAGTGTACTTTTATTTCAGTAGTTTTATACTCCAAAACTATTTTAAGTATTAGTTCTTTTGACCATATTTTTGTTTTCTAAACTAAATTATTTTTTAGATATAGTTATAATTAAAGAGTGACTCACGTAAATACTTGCTCAGATACTACTGTCAATAGTTATTAAATAAAATTAGAAAAATCTACGTGAAAACAATAGTTCTAAAATAATATTCACTTTCTTTATCACAACTACTATTAATTCCACCGATTATTTTCATCAACATGTGCCATTTAATCTTCCGTCAATCGTTGCATTAATAACTACCAAAAACAACACAAAACGTATGTCGTCACTTAGTCCGATATCATTTTCACGGTTATACAGCTGAATTCGTTTATTTTCATTTTCAAATCAGTCCGTGTGGTGATTTCTGAGATAATAGAACGTTCAACGATTACGAAAAGCTTATAAATAAATCGCGTTGACTCACCAAATCGAATCTTATTAAATGAAGTGCAGTGTTGGTGATTAAAAACAATCGACAGCAGAAAAAATCAACTACCATGGCTATGCAACGAGAAGTCGGCGTAGGCGATTTTGTCCTCATGGACAAAATTGACCTGGACAATTTTATGAAGAATCTTGAACTCAGGTGAGTACCTACGCTTTTTGTATTAATGAACCGTTGGCTGATAATGAGGACGTTCATACCTGCGACAGGTGAATACATTATTAAAGAACAATGCATGTACTTAGGTGTAATAAATCACTTGAAAATTGCTGAATTATATTTAGCTACCTTACCCATGAAAAAAATGGAACGAGACCATTGGGAATTCAATCAAAATAGCCCGTGGTGTGGATGGTTTTAAAGGGATTACTCTTTTTTCTTTGTTGTAAGTACTGTGGAAACAAAAATATAAACAAATAATACCGGTGTTTTTGTTTTTACGCACAAAATCAATCAAATCACAAAATCTCTATATGAATCAGAAACTATTTTCTGTAGCATATTATAATTTATTTGATCGGAATAAACCATAATGGTGGTAATTAAGAATATTTTTTATTTGACATTTCCATTTTCACTTCAGAAATGGTTCAATACAATATAAAACATATTAATGTATAATACCTACCTATTCAAAAAACATACAAAACAATGTTTTATCTTTAGCTTGACATCAAATCCCTGATCCAAGGCCCACAACAGATTTAAAATGCACTAATGTTTGCTATTGAGGTGTTAAGACATTTTTGCTTTTGCAGTTTTATCTCTGGAATTACTAGGTATACTACCAAATATGTGTGACCAATTTTTGACTCACAATTTTTACCCATATCTTTTATTTTTCAGTAATATAGGTATTAATTTGTATTTTGAAGTAATTTTTATGTCTTTAGTGCTTTTATTGGAACATTAACATCTACTGTTAATTTTTAAGTAATGTTTATATTGCCAGATGCTCTTATGTAGTAACAGCACAGGCATTATGAAACAACTGGAATGCAATTAGATACAGTTAAGTACAATTTAAAAACTTTTCCCTGGTTTTTATTTTTTTTATTTAGAATGATTAATAAATAATTTAGACTCCCTAAGAACAGAACATATTTCTGTTAAATCTCTAAGAGGGATAATCAATTATTTGTAATTTAAGGGACTTCACAACAGTTTTTGTTGTACAAAAAAGACATAAGTACAGAGAGAATATTTGTGGAGAATATTTGTTATGAATGCAATATGTAAAGAAATCCCAGATCCCAGTAAATTTAAAAAAACATCATAATGGCCACCTAAGAAGCCTGTGGACTCAAATCTATAAATATAAATAGAAAATTGACAAGAAACAAAAACAAGTCATTAATCAAAGTGAATTGTATACAATGGAAATTACTTTTGCAGTGTTTAGAACACATACAACAAATTAATAAAAAATAATAGAAAATAATCAACATGATAGAAATACAGAAAAACAGAAAATAGATCAGTGGGAGAAAAAGGCACTAATAAAAAATAGAAGAGAATATCACTCACCTGAGGAAAACATGGTCATCAAAATATAAGTTAAAGCTGATCATTAAAGAGGCAATTCCCTTTTAAAGTTATGTAAAGAGGAATTATTTTTTAACTTGAATATTTCATTATATAATAATTATTACAATATACTATAAATAACTCATTCAGAACTGGATCATAATAATTGTTAACATCTACTTTTTATGCCTGCATTTACTTCTTTCCAGAAACCTGATAGTTAATAGTCATTGAATAATTATTGGTATACATAGCAAATTTTTTGTTCTAACTATAAATTAATAATACCCTATTAATATACAATACATATAATTATTAAATTACTTTAATAATAGGTATATACCGCAAGATGGTTTTCAAACTACCTGCCTACTCTATAAAGACAATATTGAATTTCTGATTACCAAAAAAAATTTTTTTTCATTAATATTTTTAATTTCATAAAAATTTCTAAAATGATCAGGATGACAATGAGATTGCAAAACACTAAATGAGAAATCAACAAAGTGGTTAGGTGTGTTGGGTGAGATCATTGTTATGTTTTTAGCTTGTTTATGACCAGGTAAAATTCAAATAGAATGTTAAGTTATTAATACAGAAAAAATGAATGTAATTTCTAAGAGCAATGGACAAAGGATAAAATTTATGTCTTATCAGGGTTTATAGGCCATGCATTGGAATTAATTATTTATTCTTGACGTGAATTGCAAAAGATTAGTTACAAAATTCTGCACTTACCAAGATTATCTAGATGCTGAATACTAGTAAACAACACAATACTGGCATAATTGTACACAACGAAGATCACATTTTTATTGAGACTAACATGGAAAACATAAGCACAAGAACTATTCAAAGATACACAAAGAATACCAACTGAAATATACAATTTCTATAGTCAAGAAATAACACATGAAGAGGATCATATGTGCCATTAAATGGATTAAAGATGGGAAGTCTCTAGGACCTGATCATGTGCATGGGGAAATTTGGTACTATTAGACATAATATTTTGTTCACAATTTTCTTAGTTGGCTTTTGCAAAGTGACAGTTGGTAAAATATGAGATGTCACAACAAAACTGGTTATGGGAAGTTGATAAAGCCTAACAAAAAGTAGCATAGAAATAAATATCCAACATAATAAAACATCAAAGAAATAGATAACATGGAAAATTAGAGAAATGTTCCACCTCATGAAACTGATTATCGTTTTATCATATCTCTTCATGACTCAATACCTTATAGGCGAGCAGTTTACCCCTACTTGTAAGCATAAACTAACTAAATTTTTTTTTGCATTTCTACCACACTAAACCTTTTTTATTCGATTTTATATATTTTTTCAAGTTCAAATGTATTTTTTTTAATTTATCCAAGTGGACCAAAAATTGTTATTAAAAAACTTTTAACAAAAAAACAATTTCCAGAATCGCTTTAAGTAAACTTTTTTTACGTATCTCATCGAAATAAATACTTTTCTATCTTGGTAATTTCTCGAAAAAAATTTTTCCTTTTCGAGTTATTTGCAATTTTTTGTTGAAAAAAGGCCCTAATTAGTACTTAATAAGTACAGTAAGAATATTTTGAGAAGGATAAATGGATTTTATCTTGCTTAAAACATGGGACCAAATATTTCAAATATAAATTTCGAGTACTCTATCGTTCATATGATAAGCGTGTACATGTTTAGAAATCTTTGTTTAAATTAAACTATGTTTTTACCAAGATAGAAACACTTTTTCTTGTCAAAATATTCTTACTTGTATGTGAATGTTTAAAGATTATATTTTCCATTAATTTTGGCATTTTTTCAACGAAAAATTGTAAATAACTCGAAAAGGAAACATTTTTCGAAAAATTACCTAGAGGGAAAGAGTATTTACTTCACTGAGATACGTCTAAAATTTTTTACTCCAAGTGATTCGGGAAATTGTTTTTTTGTTATATAAGGTATTTTTTAATCACAATTTCCGGCCACTTGGAAAAATTAAAAAAAGTACATTTTAAATTGAAAAATATATAGAATCGAATAAAAAAGGTTTGGTGCGATAGAGTGGCAAAAAAATTAGTCGGTATATTCCGTTTCTAATCGTGTTTTTAGGGATAAACCGCTCGCCTAATAATGATGGTAATACACACATCAAAATAATCTAGGGACACCTAAGTATATTAATAGCTTTAAATCAGTATTAGCTGCAAATATAAAAATAAATTTGTTTTTAATCTTTTTTGTTGTTTTGTCGATTATTGTACTAACTTCGACGGTAATGCTGATAAGAATGGCTATAAAAAATTTAACAAAACTTCAATATGAGTTTTTTGTCTATATATAACATAGCTTAATATTTCTTTATTGGTACTTGATTTTCGATGTCTATGGGGATTTTTATTTAGTTTTGCAATTGCCAATAATGGAGATACATCATTTAAATCAGAGTCACACGACCAGAAATGTCATTAATGGTTTCTGTTTAAGGTGTTACGAAACTGGTGGTCTTGCTGAACGTCATACCATACAGGCTGTACAAGGATAACCAACTAGATTAAAGACCGTTTTATTAGGTTGTAGGCTTTGCAAGATCGCACTGTAACTGCATCACAATTACAAATGAGGCTGTAAGAAACTGTTTTTAAGTGGCCAAAAAATTAGAAATAGACTGCACGAAGTAGGGTCTGTCAATGCTCGAAGACCTGTGAGCGTGCCTGTGTTATCCAGATGAAATCGCGCTCATCAACTTCAGTTTGAACAAAAACACGCAAAATTGGGTTAGACGTGAGTGGGTCTCTACATGGTTTACAGATGAGTCTCGATTTAGATTTGCACCAGATACAAGACGGACAAGAATTTGGAGACGATCTGGTAATGCTGAAGGATTGGTCACCGTGCAGGAGGTTCATAGACAGCAAGGCGGCGGTATAATGGTATGAGATGGCATCACTATTGGTGGAAGAACCAAACTCGTTTGTCTGGAACGGTTTCTATATTCAACAGACTGTCGCGATATTATTCTCGAACCTATTGTTGTGCCTTTTTGTGCCCTATTAAACCTATCGGCCCGGCGTAGTTTCCAAGAACAGAATACCGCAGCAAAACATTGACCATCTGATAAGTTTGTCTTACAGATGAAGGACAGAAATTAATAACCGTGGAGGTCATATATACTATGCTACCTTAACCTAAAAGCTACTCTTTGTTGGGAGTTGAGGGGCAACAAATTAATTTTTTATTATTTTTGTTTGTTATCATTTTTTTACTTACGAAGTTCTCTTTTTTTAAGAGCTATTGCGATAATTCTAGGAAAAAATGTTTAGTTTATATTCAAGACACTTGTTTGTAACTTTTTATTAAAAATATTTGAAATAAATTGTTTGAAATCCTTCTGTAATCTAGCATTTTCTTTTATCCCCTAGATTATTTTGATGTGTGTAATTTGAAAATCGTTAACAAATAATTTACTCAAAGAATAAAACACTGAAAACTTTTATTTTACAGTTTACAATTTCGTATTTTAAGAACGATAAAATTGTGGCTTATTTCCAATAAAAATAGTAAATTGTATTAAGTAAGTTACAAAGAAATTGTGATTAGGAAACGATCGGTAAAAACTAAAAAGTTTCAACGCATATAATCAAAAAACAAGAGCGATAACTTCAATGATCTTTAGAGCCTTTATCAAGAAATAAAATACCACCCATGGCGTGATCTCCGTGTTTCCTTCGTTTCTCATTCTTTTGTTCTTAACTTGACTATAATGTTATCGTAGCTAATGTGTTATATCGTGAACATTTTTCTATAATTTGTTACGAGTAGTTCGCCAATTACGCCACTTTCACTACGCTATCTTTTCCGCAAACAGATAGAAACACGGAAAACGACGTGCGATACCCTTTTAAGTTAAAACTTTCATTCGTTTGTGTGTATTGAGAAAAACATTGATTGTTGCGTGAGTTGATAATAAATCATTCTTGTCGATTACAAATAAAAGCAGTGACTATTGTTTAAAGCTTCTTATTATGAATTTCCTTCTATACTTACTTATCATGGAATGTGATGGTAGCGACAGCAGAAATGACGGCGTTTTTAGACTAAGATTTACTTATCATTGTTACCCAAGATAAAAAAATCTTATCTTTAAGGTAAGAAAACTGAAAGGTTCGTACGGGTTTCGAAATCAGTATTCCAAAGACACCATCTCACAACAAAAAAATTATGAGATATTTACAAATAAGTACACATCTTCTTTTATAGTTTTAGTCCAGATTATTACTATTACTAAAAAGGCAATCACTCGAGACATATCAGTAATCGATATAAGGTTGAATGCTCGAATAAATGACCTTTGATCAAATGAAAACGCAGATATCAAGCACAGTTTATTAATTAAATCTTGCCCAAGTACTTTCGCTTCCTAGAGCATCGTTAGGGGCATTTCGTCAATTTTGGCTTATCCAACAAACTGTTGAGAATGTCAGAGAGAGAATGATTCTCTCTTCTGTTGCCAACCATAATGTAGTTTCACCTTTTTTCAACATTTTAAACTGTTTGTTCTTATGTAGTGTAGTGTAATGTACAAATTTATGTTTATGGCATTCTCAACAGTTTGTTGGATAGGCCAAAATTGACGAAATGCCCCTGAAGATGCTCTAGGAAGCGAAAGTACTTGGGCAAGATTTAATTAATAAACTGTGCTCGATATCTGCCTTTTCATTTGATCAAAATATCAGTAATCATTTTCGTTTACCAACAAGTTTAGGACAACAAAAATAGAGCAATAGCAAGAACGTGGCAGCTTCCAGTAACACGGTCCTGAGGATTTTACAGTTACCTACAAGAAAAACACGGTAATTGCATGGACGTCCATACATATTGCGATCATACTTAGACTCTGACCATTTATTGGTAGATTCAAGAGTAAGAACAAGGGAACTTTTTAAAAGACTTCTAACAGTCACTAGAAACATTATCAAAGTTATTTTGAAAATGAAAACACAATACAACTTTATAAGTTCTTCTATGTTGCGTATAAACTTCTGCTGCAAAGAAGAACTAGGTATAAGGATCAAACCTCTCTCTCCAATGGCGCTACAGCCCAAATCGAGCCTTGGCCTTTTCCAAACCATGCCTCCAACCTTCTTCTCCAGTTTTTTACGCCTAGCAAATTTTTGTCTTGCACCCTGCAATTTTGAGATCGGTGTCCTTTTGAATAGTTGGTGGAATTCATGGTTGTACCTGGATCCCCATACTCCCTTTGCGTTAATAGGTCCAAATATCTTCCTTAGGACTTTTCGTTCGAAGACTTCCAGCTTTCGTTATGTGTCTTCTGTCATTACCCTTGTCTCGCATCCATAACATACTATTGGTCTGATAATAGTTTTGTAAACTTTGATTTTCGATCTCCAGTGTGTGTGTTTTTGGAGCGGAACAACTTGGGGAGTGAAAACTAAGCTTTGTTGCGCCTTACCATTCTCCTTTGAATTTCTGGTTCTTCTGTTCCATCCTTGCTTAATCAAAAATCAAAAAAAAAAATCCAAAAATCAAACCAGACATAACTGCTCGGGGAGCAAAAATCATACTCGCCTTTGCCGATGACGTAGACGCAGTAGCACAATCAACATTAGAAATTAAGGATATTTTCTCGAGCTTTGAAGAAGCTGCATTAAACATCGGTCTAAAAATAAATGAAGACAAAACAAAATACATGGTCGTCTCAAAACAAGAACGACGGCGAATAAGGTAAAACATTACTATAAATGATCACAACTTCGAAGTGGTTAAAGAATTTAAATATCTAGGAGCAACAATCACAAATGACAACAAATTAGAGCGAGAAGTTGAAACGAGAATAATGACAGGAAACAGATCTTTCTTTGCAATGCAACATCTAATAAAGTCAAAACTTCTTTCACGCGACACAAAAATCCGGATATATAAGACCATAATACGACCAGCAGTCGCGTATGGAAGCGAAACATGGGCGCTAACAAAAAGAGAAATAAATAAATTGCTGGTGTGGGAACGTAAAATTCTTCGAATGATATATGGCCCTTGCAGAGACAGCGTGACAAACGAATGGAGGGGCAGATACAATAACGAGCTAGAGTCTCTATTCGGAAAAGAAAATCTAGTCAGATATATAAAGGCCACTCAGATGGGCAGGGCATATGATACGCAGTAACGACAATCGCCTTATTAACAATGTGTTCTGGGAAAGGCCAGAGGGAAGAAGGTCTGTAGGGCGGCCTAGAAAAAGGTGGAAAGATGCAGTCAAAGAAGATCTAGAGAAAATGGGAGTGCGACAATGGGAATTACTGACACAGGACCGACAAACATGGAAGGCAATAGTAAACGCGGCAAAGACTCACGAAGAGTTGTAGCGGCATTGATGATGATGATCCTTGCTTAATGCAATTCCCAAATATGTGAAACTTTTTACAGTTTCAATATCGTCCCCTAATTCAACTTTGCGTCTGTTTCCTCTAGCTCTTGCTTGTGGTAGCTTTTTTGTCTGTTGAATATTTATTTCTAACCTGGTCTCTTTTTCTCTTGTTTTTAATTGTAAATATATATTTCTTCAGATATTGACTTATTAAAGGAACAGGATGAATCACAGAAAGGTGTATAAGTTTTTAAATAACATAGAAAAAGTACTCAAATCAAGATTGAAGATGTACAAGAACATTAACATATTGTTTGCGCGAACGATGCAATATTGAACAAGTGCGTTAAGCAAGAATGAGAATTACCCTAATTATGTAACCCGAAATGCAATATTTAAAGGTAAAGGAAGCATTAAGGAAATTAAAAAATAGAAAATCACCAGGAGAGGACAGAATACCGAACGAACTCCTAAAGTACGAAGGACCAGATCTGACCAAACAACTATTAAGACTAATCCAAAAATTAATAGAACAAAACAAAATTCCTCAAGAATGGAGATTAATCATCCTAATACCTCTCTTCAAAAAGGGAGACAAATCGGACTCGGAAAATTACAGAGGAATTAATTTATTAAACACAACACTAAAATTAACAACCAAAGTAATAAAAAATAAATTTAATGAAATTATAACACTAGCAGAAGAACAAGTTTTCAGGACAGGAAGATCATGCACCGACGCTATATTTATAATGAGGCAAGTGCAAGAAAAATCATTAGAATGCAATAAACCGGCATATCTGTTTCGTGGACCTTAAGAAGGCATTTGATCAGGCATTATCCACTTATTGTACGCAAGAGAGATACCTCTAGGAATAATCAAAACTATCGAAAATATCTACCAAAACAACACAATAAAAGTAAAAGTAGAAGAACTAACTGACCCTATTGAAGCTGGCAATGGGATAAGACAGGGAAATTCCCTGTGTCATCTATTGTTCAACCTGATTATGGATGAAATAATAAAAAAAGTAAGAACTAAAAAAGGATACCAAATGGGAGAAAAAAAAAAAACTTAATATAATCTGCTATGCAGACGATGCAATATTACTCTCTCAGAGTAAAGATGGTTTACAACGTATGCTGCACCAATTTAATATAACCGAGAGAAAATTTAACATGTTAATTGCCCCAAAAAAGACAAAGTGCATGGTTATAACAGCAAATTTACTAAGATGTAAATTGGTCGAAGGTCAGATAATAGAACAAGTGATGGAGTTTAAATATCTAGGTAGGCATCACATTACCTAGCTATGGAAAGCTCGAAACAGAAGTGGAAGATCAAGTGAATAGAGCAAGGGGAGCCGCAGGTTGCCTGAATGAAACAATATGGAGAAATAAAAATATCGGGAAAGAAATGAAAGGCAGAATTTACAAAACAGTCATCAGACCGATAATGGCATACGCGGCAGAAACACAACCTGGCACAGGGAGGATAAAAAGATGTTAGAGACAGCAGAGATGAAAACACAAAAAAATTATAGTAAAACACTATGGGACACAGCTAGAAGTACAGATATACGACGTAGATGCAAAATGGTGAACATCAAAAACTGGGTAAGAAATAGAAGAGATAGATTAGATAGAAATAGATTGGAATGATCATAT
The DNA here is from genome assembly GCF_040954645.1 of Diabrotica undecimpunctata. Taxonomy (NCBI): domain Eukaryota; kingdom Metazoa; phylum Arthropoda; class Insecta; order Coleoptera; family Chrysomelidae; genus Diabrotica; species Diabrotica undecimpunctata. Next base: position 55,951,589 of record NC_092803.1, read on the forward strand.
AAGCCGAATGACAACAAATAGAGTAGTAAAGACGACAGGAGACGGTTCCCCAATAGGAAGACGCTCAGTAGAAAGACCACTTAAACGAAGGAACAAAAGCTTACTGGAGGCACATTGAAAAACAGAGTCATGTCTACAAGACGAAGAAGAAGGGGAGAAATGCAATACTTTTGTCTTGAATTTTGACAGTTGATGTTTTGTTACTGTCTAAATCTTCTTCTCTTTCACCCGTTAGGTTTAAGGCTCGTGATTACTTGTTATTACTAAGGCAATATTTGGTCTTATTTGTGATTCCGAACATCATCTATCTTGCGATCTCTTTGGCGGTCTTTCTGGAAGCCTTTTTCATTTTCTTGTCCATCTCACTATATCTTGGACATCGCAGTTTTGCCTGATATCTTTATTTCTTCCTCGGTCCTGTCTATTATAGATCTTACTCTATTCTTTTAAAAAAGAAAAACAAGTGGTATAGTAGGCGGTACTGTAGACTAGCGCGAAGCTTCGTACTATGTTTTTTGTATCTTAAAATTTAAATTAAATTTTTAAAATTTACTAAAGTAATTTTATTTTAAACAAATTAACGCCATTTGCTCCTAACGCCATCTGCGAACGTATTAACAAAGCATACGTTGTTTACTTCTGACAGACCTGTCAATAAATAACATTTGATAGTAAATTTAATAATTATTGTATTTATATGAAATTATTTTAAAAGGAGAAGTGTCATAAAAATTTAAACAGATAATTCAATATTGTTAATCATTGGATGGCATTTATGACTTTTAAATTTTGACAATCGTTACGAATCGAATCTTCTAGCGGCAGATATTCTTTTAATTTTTTACTTCTCATTTAATGTCTGTATTTTGTTAGATATATTCATGCAGTTTTTACTTTAAACCTGCTTAGAATAAATATATGATGCATAGAAACGAATTGTTGGAGTGTAGTGAATCTATGTGAAGAACCGCTATTTTGTAACGCTGCCAGTGAGACTTTCTAAATTTGTCTAAAAGACATTTTAAATTCATCAAAAGCTTTTAATATTGTCATTGACCTTTTATAACAAAATGTATTTTCTACAATTTTTATTATAATATTGTATCGCTAATTGTTTATCCGAGACAAATTTTTTAAAACGATCTGTTATTCGTCTGTGTCTTTGGCGAGACGGAAGCTTTATTGTTACGTTGAGACTACGACAACATAAAATGAAGTACGGATTTGAACAAAAAGCGGAACTTTGGAACCAATTATTGTAAGGAAATAATGTGGAGGTAATTTTTAAAGTGATTTTGTATTTATTCATCTGCAACGATCGAAATCCAATCTCGCGCAAGGTCTTCGACAATGAGATAGGTTCGTTTGTATCTTTGTTAACAAAAGTCATTATGTAATTGTGTGTTTTGTATATTTGGGGACAAGTGTTGATCCCAGTAATAACACATCGGCGAAAGTAAAAAAGCAGATCATAACTGCGAATTATGGTCTATCAAAATACTTATCCAACAAACATATGCCTTATAAAAACGAATAAGAGTGCACAGAACAATGGTAATTCCGATTCTCACGTATGGATTAGAGTCATGGACCCTAGCTAAATCAGACGAATGCTCTCTATCGACGTTTGAAAGAAAGATACTACGCAAAATATTCGGAAACGTCTGTGAAACTGACTAATTTATACACGCGTACTTTTGGAGGAAAACACATTATAACAATAATCAAGCGAAACCGTCTACAGCGGGCAGGACATGTAGCATTTTCTTATTTTCGATTTTTCATTATGCGAGTTTTTGATACACCATAGAATATCTCTTGTCCGATTAAAGGAGTATTCTCAAGATCATCGGCAGTGTGCTTACCAACAATTCTTTTATGCCCTGGCACCCTCGGAAAGTTACTTTTTTGTAAAATACTGTTTTCAGTTTCAAGCTGTTACCGATTCGTAAGTTATAGTCTCCAGGACCTTCAGTGCAGCTTGACTATCGGAGCAATATGTATTTTGACTTAATTGAGACGTTCGACTGCTGGTAGTTTTACCTGAAATATTGGCGAAGTATTTACAAAGTTGACCCTCTGGTGTTGAGGCTAGTAACCCCTGTTCACACACTCACTTGTATTTTTGACCCATCAAAATAAAATGTGAGGACACCCCTTACGTGTTAGGTTAACTTAAACTCATTTATGATAATATTTAGTTTGATTTCGAAATCTTGTTTTTAACGAATATTTTGCCTACCACATAGGGTATTATTATGGGGGGTTGAAAATTGGGGACAGAAATTACGGGGCTAGAGATAGTGTTCGGATTTGATCCAAACTGGCAACAGCGCCCTCGCGTCCTACCCCTAACCGCCCCTTGGTACAGACCAAAATTTGACGATACGAAAGATTGCACACAATTCTCTCTCTTGTACGTTCAACTCTCCGAGAAGACGCATCGCTCAGAACCATCCGATCACGTCTCAACAAGAATAACTGTAAGTGTTAATATTCATTACACAAGCAATGAGCAAATAAATAGTAATTAGTATATTGTTTATCAAACAATTAAGGGTATACTATTGATAATCAAAATACATTTCTACTGAGCAAGAGTAGTTTTAATTAAATCCATGTAACAAAAAGAACCACCGCTTAATGGAAATACAGATACCAAATCGAAGGCTAATCCGATTATTATTTATCTTTGAAATTTCACTAAATAAATACTTTTAATATTTTTACACATCATAAATATTATACTTACCGATTTCACAGTGCCTCCATATATTTAACGATTTTATATATACTACACATATTCTACAACACATTTAAATATTCATTTATTGATATTTCTATTGATTTGTTTGTATTGTATTGTTTTATCTTTCAGGGCGCTTATAAAAGTTGTGCTATATCTAACGCGGTAGTGTTTTCGCAAGTGAATTTAAGGTGTTTTTAGTGATTGCATATATCATACTTGTTTAGATTTAAAACCTATATTTAATAATGGAGGCACTGAAGAAACAACGAGCAATGGCAAAGTCGGCTTTAACGCGAGCATATAATTGGTGTGATCAATTTTTAGATTCTCAACTAACTATAACAGAATTAAAACTAAGAGAAGAATCAATAATTAAACATTTTGAACGTTATAATGTTATACAAGATAACATAGAACAAGCCACTGACGATGCCGATGCTCTTGAAAATCGTGATCTTATGGAAAAACATTATTTTAAATATTTAACTTTATTACGCGAAAAGTGCAAATCTCTCGTAGAGTCAAATCTACCCAGTCTTACCACTCAAACTCCCACTGTTACACAAACCACGCCTACTAATGTAAAACTACCCCAATTATCACTTCAAATCTTCTCAGGCAACTACGATGAATGGATATCATTTTATCAACTCTTTACCTCTTTAATCATTGATAACCCCTCTCTGACAAATATTCAACGGTTTATATACCTAAAATCTTCTCTAAAAAATGAAGCTCTCGCCTTAATTGACTCTCTCGAATTAACCCACGAAAACTTTACCATTGCTCTTGACCTCTTGGAAAAACGATACTCTAATAACTTAAATATAATCAACGCACACTTAAAATCCATTTTGGACTACCCCACTCTCACTAAGGTTAATGCCCAAACACTCAGAGACTTCGTAACTACAATAAGAAAACACATTCAATCTTTAAAAAACTTAAACATTCCAGTAGACACTTGGGACATCATCTTAGTTTATATTTTGTCAAGAAAAATTGACTATAACTCCAAAAAACAATACGGAGAAAAAAGAATTAAATCAGATTTACCCACATTAGACGAGTTTCTAGACATTTTAGAAGATAGGTGCAATTTATTAGGTGATTTAAGTGACTCACGTGACTATAAAACGGAAAAACCTTCTCCGAAATTCCCTCGCACTACTTCTCTTCACACCAATGTTACCTACAATAATTCTTCCACTTCTAAATGCATATACTGTAATGACTTCTCTCATAAAATATATCGTTGTCCACGTTTCTCATCTCTACCACACTCTGATAAATTAAATTTCACACATTCTCAACACATGTGCACAAACTGCTTGGGCACAGGACATTCTTACAATGCATGCATCTCTAAAACTTGCTCGATTTGTTCTAAAAAGCATCACACTCTCTTGCACGTACGCAAAACCCACAACACTAACTTCTCGCATCCATCTCACAATCCAGGCACATCTCAAGGCCAAAGAACTACCTATCCTCAAGGCAACCAACATAATTGGAGATCCAATTCAAATCAAACACATTCTGATGCCAACTCCAGAAAACATAATTATCATCAAACTCAAGAAAAATCAAACCCTAATTTAAATTCTTATAAAAATCATACAGAATTCGACGACATGCCATCCTCCTCTGGCAATAACATCCACCCCGAGTCTGTCACAGCGGTATCTCTAGATACCACAGGCGACCTTACATTCTCCGCTAAACCTTGTAATGTTCTATTAGCAACAATTAAAATATCTATTCAATCAAAATCAGGACATATGATAACAGCCAAGGCACTTCTCGATAATGCTAGTCAAAGTAGCTTTATATCAAGGAATCTTTTTGAAAAAATTAGCTGTAAAACCCTCCAACAACCACTTCAAATTTCTGGAATTGCCCAGAGCTCAATCATGTCTAACATAATGGCAAATCTTACAATTTTCTCTACTAATAATAAAAGCAATAAACTTAACATGTCTTGTTACGTACTCGATAGAATAACTACCCCCCTACCGCAGACACATATACCCCTAGAATTGCTCGAAATACCACACAACATTTCCTTAGCCGACAGTGAGTTCTTTTCAACTTCAAGCATTGACATTTTGATAGGTGCTGACAAATACTACGAACTCATTACCGATGGCATCGTAAGATTAGGAAAAAATCTCCCTGTACTTCAAAACACCTTTTTTGGTTGGATTGTCGCTGGTAATGTACCTCATAATCATCTAAAAAATAAAAGAGTATCCTTATTTACTCAAACTTCCAATGTTATCTCCGAAAACACTTCTTCCCTTAACTCGCTTCTTCCCAAATTCTGGGAAATGGAGGAAATACCCACTAAAAAACTTCTCACCCCGACTGAAGAAATTGCTGAACTTGACTTCAAGAAAAACTTTAAAATTTTAGAAACCGGACGATTCCAAGTAAGTCTTCCCCTTAAATTCCCCTCAGAGCATACCAAACTAGGTGACTCTTTTCATATCGCTAAAAAACGATTCGAAAGCTTAGAAAAGAAATTCCAATTAAATCACTCTCTATTTCTTGAATACAAAAGGTTTATCGATGAATACATTACACTTAATCATGCACGATATATCCCACTCACACTATACAATAATGTATCCGAACACAAATATTTCTTGCCCCATCATTGCGTGATAAAAGAGAGCAGTACCAGCACTCGATTACGCGTTGTTTTTGATGGATCTTGTAAATTCTCTTCTGGAAGCTTTTTAAATGACATTATGCTCACAGGTCCACAGGTACAACCTGATTTATTTGACATCATTTGTCGTTTTAGAATACCCCAATTTGTTTGTACTGCTGATATTCAAAAAATGTACCGTCAAATAAATATCAACCCAAATCAAACCTTCCTGCAAAATATACTGTGGAGAGATGATCCCTCTAAACCACTTGAATGCATTGAACTTACTAGCGTAACGTACGGCCTCAGATCTTTAAGTTTCTTATCTACTCGGGCTATAAAAGAGCTTGCATCCACTAACATCCAAAAATACCCCCTCGCTTGTGAAGCCTTACTTACACAAACTTACGTAGACGATATCCTCTGTGGTGCCAAAACTGAAGCTGACCTAGAAACCACATATCACGAATTAAATACCGTTCTAGGTAGTGCTTGCATTTCAACTCACAAATGGGTTTCCAATTCCACAAGGTTCACTGAAAAATATTGTAATAATGATCAACCTACTTCATATGACATCCAAGTCGAAAATGCCTCTAATAAGGTTTTAGGACTTTCATGGAACCCCTCTCCAGACACACTCTCAATTTCAGTACCTGAAGCCCCAACTAACACTCGCGTTACAAAAAGAATTGCCTTATCCACTCTAGCTAAAATGTATGACCCCTTAGGGTTGATAACTCCTGTGATTCTACATGGAAAGTTATTTATTAAGAAACTTTTCCTTGAACGAATGGACTGGGACGATATCTTGTCTCCCTCTTTGGAAAAAGAATGGACAACCTTTGTAAACAGTATACATCACTTAAAGTCCTTAAAAATCCCACGCTGTCTATTTCTTAATAAGAAAGTCGCACACATACAAATTCATGGCTTTGCTGACAGCAGCGAAAGGGCTTATGCAGCATGCATTTACTTTCGTACTGTATACTCTGATAACACAGTTTCCTGCATACTGGTTACAGGAAAATCTCGGGTAAGCCCTATCAGGACAACTACCCTACCTAGACTTGAACTCTGTGCCATGTTACTCCTCTCAAAACTCACCAAAAGAATTATATATCAATATATGAAAACAAACTGTCATTCTCTAGTGTCAATTTGTGGAGCGATTCAAGGATAGCACTATCGTGGATACAATCCCACGCATCCCGCTTGAATACCGTTGTTTCCAATCGAGTTGCTCAAATCACTGAATTGACAAATGCCTTTCAGTGGCGCCATATAAAATCTGCAGAAAATGCTGCCGACTACCCATCTCAAGGATTACTAGCCCAAAACATTTTAAAATTAGATTCATGGTGGTCAGGTCCTTCATTTCTGCAAGACCCCAATCTAAATCTTGCTCATTTTAATGAAAAAATTAATGAATGCAACTTACCAGAAGAGAGAAAAATCTCACTTCTTACCACTAAACCTACCGAAGAAAATTTTTGGCATAAAATATTTCTTAGATTTTCTAAATTTTCTAGACTAGTGCACGCAATGGCATATGTTCACAGATTTATTCACAATTCAAGATTTCCCACTAAAACTCTTACTGGTCCACTATCTGTAGATGAACTTCTCACGTCCACTAACTCAATTTGTAAAATTGTTCAACACCAACACTTCAGTTCAGAAATCTCTGAAATCCAAAATAGTAAATCACTCTCAAATAAAAACATGGTCTCACTTAGTCCATTCATAAATCACTCTGGTTTTTTATGTGTCAGTGGACGCTTAAAAAATGCAGACATTCTAGAATATCACAAACACCCTATTTTACTTCCCTCTAAATCACATGTAGTCACTCCACTGCTTTCAGACGAACATACTAGACTTGGTCATGTCGGACCACAAGCCTTACTTTCCAACGTCAGACAAAGATTTTGGCCTTTAAATGGTCTCAGGGAAATTAAGAAAATTATTCGAAATTGCTCTACTTGCTTTAGATTTCGCGCACAACCTGCACAGCAAATCATGTCCGATTTGCCAAAGGAAAGAGTTTCGATCTCACGCCCCTTTCAAAATGTTGGGACTGACTATGGTGGACCACTTATGATAAAAACATCTCGCTCTCGTAAGGCCCCTCTCACAACATGCTATGTGGCACTCTTTATCTGTATGAGTACAAAAGCTGTCCATATGGAACTCGTAATTTGATTGTCGTTTATTACTTTCTTCTTATTCCTGCTTACTTTCTTGTTTATATATCATAGGTCTTCTGTATCTTCTCACGTTCCAACTGAACCATTAGATCTCATTCCTTTCTAATCTTTCCACCTCGTTATTGAATGAGACATTCAACGGCCGGGGAGTATGTTCGGATTTGATCCAAACTGGCAACAGCGCCCTCGCGTCCTACCCCTAACCGCCCCTTGGTACAGACCAAAATTTGACGATACGAAAGATTGCACACAATTCTCTCTCTTGTACGTTCAACTCTCCGAGAAGACGCATCGCTCAGAACCATCCGATCACGTCTCAACAAGAATAACTGTAAGTGTTAATATTCATTACACAAGCAATGAGCAAATAAATAGTAATTAGTATATTGTTTATCAAACAATTAAGGGTATACTATTGATAATCAAAATACATTTCTACTGAGCAAGAGTAGTTTTAATTAAATCCATGTAACAAAAAGAACCACCGCTTAATGGAAATACAGATACCAAATCGAAGGCTAATCCGAAGTAATTATATTTTATAATTAGTTACTTGTACCCAGCCGAAGTATTTATTCGGCCCACTTGGACGGTGCAGAGGAACCCAGCCCGTTCCAGATAGGGCAAGCTAAATAAACGAAACTTATCCGAACGGCGCTCAGGGTATATTTGAAAACTGATACCAAATAGGAGAAAAACAACTTGAAATAATCTGCTATGCAGACGACACAATACTACTCTCAAAGTAAAGATGATTACCAACGTATGCTGCACCAATTTAATATAACCGACAGAAAATTTAACATGTTAATTTCCCCAAGAAAGACAAAATGCATGGTTACAACAGCAAATTTACTAAGATGTAAATTGGAGCTGGAAGGTCAAATAATAGAGCAAGTGATGAAGTTTAAATATCTAGGCATCACTTTATCTAGCTACGAAAAGCTCGAAACTGAAGCGGAAGATTAAGTGAATAAAGCAAACAATATTGAGAAATAAAAATATCGGGAAAGAAATGAAAGGCACAATTTACAAAACAGTCATCAGACCAGTAATGACATACGCGGCAGAAACAAGACCTGACACAGAGAGGACAAAAAGGATGATAGAAAAAGTAGAGATGAAAACATTTAGAACAATTGGTGTTATGACACTATGGGACACTATACGACGTAGACGCAAGGTGGAGAACTGGGTAAGAAATAGAAAAGTAGAATGGAACGATCATATATAAACCGAATGACAACAAATAGAGTAGTAAAGACGACAGGAGACGGTTCCCCAATAGCAAGACGATAAGTAGGAAGATCACGAAAACGATGTAACGACAACTTACTGAAGGCACATTAAAAATCAGACAGAGTCATCTCTATATAAAAAGAAGAAGAGAAATGACGTTCAGATACTAAGATATCGAAATCTCCAATTGTGCCGATATTAAACAGGGAGAGAAAACTGACAATAAATCGAAGAAACGCAGGAAGCAGATCATATAGCCCGTTACATAAAAAAAGAAGACAAAAAAGTAGGTAATATTCCCATTACATTCTGTCAAATGCTTGGCTAAGATCCGCTAAACTATGTAAAAATAAAATATTTTGAATTTATTTGTTTAATTAGTTAATTACTGAACTGTTTTAATAAGTTTTACCAATAACCATAAACATCCTATTTAAATATTTACAATTTTCTGTATAAAAAACCTTAAACATCAATTACTAACTGACGTTATTTAAACGAGTTACTTGTAAGTATTTTCTCACATAACTCGACACTTTATGTGTGCTATTTACTTATTTCTGCAAATATTACATTATGTGTGATTGTATTTTTAATGGCGTGAATCATTGTCAAACAAAACGCGCATATTGTGAGTCATTACAGGGAATTCCGTTGATTTCGTGGCGTTTGAAGTTTGGGGAAGAGGGTGTGATGGGTTTGCCCTTATAAGATGATTTGAATATACTGCAGAATATTTATGAATTTTCTTAAATTATAGAAATATTTAAATTAAACATGTTGTGATGATTAGAAGTTTTTGAAACGTGCATCTTTCTCATAATGACTAACACGATTATGCACATGTCGCATATAATAATGATGAACTACTGTATAAACTTTAAAAAATCTGAAAGACAGCATTTAAAATTGTGAATTTGTGTTATATATTACCGGGAAGTGTCAATATAGTCTTACACATATTTGATTCTAAAAGGAAGTATTTGATTATAAAAGGAAGAAAATAGAAAGTCACCAGGACAAGACGGAACAACCAACGAGCTTCTAAAACACAGAGGAGAAAGTATAACCCTAGAGATAACAAAACTTATACAAAAACTAATATTGCACTGCAAGATACCAGACGCATGGAGAAATTGCATAATGATACCAATGTTCAAGAAAGGAGATAAATAAGACCCCAACAAATAATGAGGTGTAAATCTACTGAACACCGCACTTAAGCTTACCACAAAAGTCCTAACCAACAAAATCAATAAACTAACAACTTTATCAGATGAACAACAAAGATTCAGATCCGGAAGATCCTGCGTAGACGCCGTATTCGTAGACAAATCACAGAAGAGGCCATCGAGTACAATAAACCAGCATATCTATGTGTTATAGACCTGACAACGGCTTTCGATCGCATCCAAGTCGAAGACGCTTTCACATACCTACTGTATAAAAGAAACATTCCAAACATCTACTTCCATAATCTAATACAGGCAAAAATAAATGGGAAACTCACGCACTGTATACCAGTACAAAGCGGAGTCAGACAGGGTGACTCGTTAAGCCCACTTTTCTTTAATATAATAATTAGACTTCGGCAAATATGCATATTGCATATTTTGCATATTGTGCATATTTTATGCAAATATTTCATATTTTGGCATATTTGTATAAAAGTTTGCATAAAGTGCATAAAAGTTCAGATTTTTATACTGTATTTGAAAATTTTTAAACATACCAATTTATTTCAATTCTTGTATAAAATTTTGTAGTCATTTTAATCAAGAAATGATCTAAGTACGTAATCTCTACAGGTACAAAACATTTACAATTTCAAAGAAGATCAATTTAAGTAGCCCTCAACATTCTTAGAAAGTCTCGGTCACTGAGGCATTCAGTTATTGGATAATCGCTAAGGGTTCGCTCATTTGCATTTTATGATCTAATCCCCAAATCTATCTACAATTTATTGTATCTTAACAGCAGGTAAACGGCTAATAGTTTTGTTCCTAATTTAGGGATTTTCCAAAATCTCCCAGTTTATTGAATTAGATACCTAAACATTTCTAATTTGATGCTCAGATTTGTAAATCATTTTTGTTTTGATATTCAAAGCGTAAACACTCGTTGTGCGTAACAAAAAGGAAGATTGTGATTTTATAATGCCTAAAACAACCAGTGCTTCAACTTGGATTAAACCTTATAAAGAGCTGTCTATGGATATGGGAAAAATCTACTGTTCAGTCTGTGGCAAAATTGTAAGTATCTAATATTTTCTATTAAATATCTAATATTTCATACATACAGGGTGTTTCCAAATGACACTTACAACGTTTGACTGTAGATACTTCTCGAAAAATTGAACAAAACGATATAGTTAATGAGGGGTCAAACTTATTTACTTTTCGAGATACAGGGTGTTAAAATTAAAAAAAATTAAATTCTTTAAGTTAATAACAACAATAACTTTAAAACCAATAAACGTATTTACTTGAAATTTAGTACTCGTAGGTTGTTTTTAAATGAAAAATAGCTTCCTTTAGTGAGAAAAAATTGTCCATGGTACAATACAATGGTGTGTATTTAGAAAAATGTTTCACCTTTACTTTTTTTTATGAAGTCAGCTATTCTAAAACACAATTATTTTTATTGTAATTGAATTAACAAAAAAAAAACTTTTGTTGAATTTTAAAATAAGTTATATGATTTACTAATGGTTACTAACAAAAACTAATTTGTGGATTAATACTGCATTTAAAACACTTAGCGAGTGTTTTTTTTTCCAAACTAGTTATTTGATTAACCAAAAACACCTTGTATATTTCTATATTTTAAAGGTTGGGTTAAAATAAAGGTTTTTATTTTTATTTATAGATAGCATGTGAGAAGAAATTTCAGATAGACCAACATGTGAGAACTGCTTCACACATTGCAAAAAAAGGAAAAATAGGAGGAAAACATCAAACTTCAATGGCTAAATGTTTCCAATCTACTTCAAAAAAATTAGATGAGCAAGAAACGTTTAATGAAGACTTGTGTCGCGTATTAGTGTCTGCAAACATACCGCTTTCAAAATTAGCAAATGTAAATTTTAGTTCGTTTCTAAAAAAATATTGCAAACTTAATGTTCCAAGTGATCGGTCTCTAAGAAGAAATAATGTGAACGGGCTATACTCGTCGGTGTTAATTAATATTAAGGAAGAAATTGCAGATAATTATTTTTACATATCTGTAGACGAAACCACTGATTCCTCAGGAAAGTATATTGCTCATTTATTGATTGGTGTTCTTAAAGAAGAAAAATATTTTTCCCAGATTTAATACATGTTACTTGTGTAGCGCATGGATTAAACAGAGTTGCAGAGGAAATACGAAAAAAGTTTCCTCTTGTAAATACCATGATATCCAGTGTCAAAAAAGTATTTCTTAAATCTCCTATAAGAATTCAACTTTATAAAGAAATGCTACCTAACATTCCTCTTCCACCACAACTTATTTTAACGCGATGGGGAACATGGTTAGAAGCAGCTAATTTTTATGCAGATCATTTTGTTAAAATAAAGAACATAATTGATACGTTAACAGATGAAAGTTCCCAATCTCTTTTGGATTCTAAACAAACTTTTCAGAGTAACTTGCTTCAACAAGAACTTTCATTTATAAAATCAAATTTTAGTTTTGTTCAAAAAACAATTACTCAGTTAGAATCACCAAAACTGTCATTGTTCGAAAGTACAGCATTAATAAAAGAATTTGCGTCATGTTGTCGGAACGTTAGAGGTAATATTGGAAAAGATATTTTAAAAAAATTTGAAGCTACTGTGGAAAAAAATAAAGGTTACCATATTCTTTCTGAAGTAGTCAGTGTTCTAGCTGGAAATATTTCGGAAACAATTAATTTAGAACCAAATGTTTTGGTTAGTTTGAAAAATGCTCCCGTTACATCAGTTGATGTTGAACGAAGTTTTTCCATATATAAATATATGTACTCAGACAGAAGCCACAAGTTTTGTTAGAAAATTTTGAACACCACTTGGTCATTTATTGTTACCATAATTCTAAATAAGTTTATTCATACTTAAAAATGATGTAGTTACTTAAAATAAATGCAAATCTTAATGAATAGTAGGAAATATTTAGTTATGTACACTTTTTTTTTTAAATAAAATTGTTACTATTTTACGATTTTTTTATTTATTTGTATGCATATTTTGTAAAATATTTGCATATTTTCGGGTAAACACGTGCATATTTATGCGCATATTTTCTACATTTTTATTTGCATATTTGCCGAAGTCTAATAATAATGAACGAAATAATATAAGCAGTACGTAAAGATCATGGTAAGAAATACAATATGATAATATTAGCAGAAAAAACCAAATGTATGACAACATCTAAATACCCACTACGATGTAAAATCGAAATTGATGGGAAAATAATAAGGCAGGAAGCAAGTTTAGATATTTGCGAATATATATAACTAGTTACGGAGATGTTGAAGAATAAGTACGACAACAAAACTTAAAAGCAAGTAAAGCAGCGGGATCTCTTAACGACACAATCTGGACCTAAGAAAAGACTCAAAAACAGGAATCCATAAAGCAGCAATTAGACCTATATTAACATACACGGCGGATACGAGATCTGACACATCTAAAACGAGACGACTACTAGAAATAACAGAGATGAAAATACTTCGACGAATATCAGGGAAATGTCTGTTGGATAGGGAGAGAAGCGAAAACATAAAAAGAGCATGCAATATTTAACTTATATAACATACATAACATATAACTAACATATATAACTTTAAAAAATAGTTCCCGTAATTCAGCTTCTGTTTCGATTTCATCTCGGTTATCATAAACTAGCGATTTCAGATATCCCCAAAAATAAAAATCCAGTACATTGCATTCAAGACTTCGTGGTGGCCACAGAATGGGTCCATTCCTACCAATCCAACGACGAGGATAAGTGGTATCAAGAAGATTTTAAACAGCTCAGGTAAAATGTGCTAGGGAACCGTCTTAAAGAAACCACATTTCGCGGCTTGTTTGCAAAGGCGCGTTTTCAAAAAGTACCGGCAAAACATTTTGTAAGAAATTATAGGAGGCCTCTCCGTTTAGTGTTCTGGGTAATTCATATGGTTCTATCACACGATTGTTAATTATTCCAGCCTTAAATTTATGCTACATTTTCGTTGAAAATTTATCCTACGTATTACTCGTAAATAATGGTTCTCGTTACCCCATATGTAGCATTTATGAACATTATACACACCGTTTCTCGTGAAACATGCTTCATCCGCATATAACACTTTAGATGGATTCAGATTCTTTGACGAGTGTATCTTGATCACCTTGTTGTAAATCTTGTACTCTTTAATAGTGGTATGGATGTAGAAGTTGTTCCTTAAATCAACAACATTTTTCGACACAATATACATACATTACCGACATAAATTTGAACAGCTAAATTACTGTTACACTGCGCTTCTCCATACATAATCAACATATGGTACTCACGAATCGAAAACATTTTCGCAGTGTTGTTTCAAAATATCTGTTTACTAAAGTTGTGACTGTCTACGTTTAGATTTTCGTACTGCAGGTAGTTGACAGATTTCTTTTTGTATTCTGTTGTATTCTAAATGTATTTTCGTTTTTTGGTCAAACGGTTGAATTAAAAACAAATGTTATAAGACTTTTTTGCTCTACATGGAGCATTCTACCTATACATTTAAGGAACACACTATTTTTGGAGACACAATATATAATACATACATATATATATATATATATATATATATATATATATATATATATATATATATATATACCTATATATATATATATACACTCACCGGCAAAATGAACGGAACACCTTAACAATGGGTCATGTTAGATGTCTTGAATTTCCTAAACCTGTTGTCCGATTTGAGTGATTTTTTTAGTATGTTGTAGTTATATTATTTAAGAATATCGATGTAATAATATTGTTGCTAGACAGGTCAGTGTCATTTTATACCGGGTGTAACAATCATACTGTGTTTTTTCCTTAAAGTTCGGAACACTCTGTGGAATATTCTAGCATATATAAAATATTGAAATTAAAACTAAATTATAGCCTCAGGCTTTCTTAACATTTTCTTTTTTGATTCATTTGCTTGTGTTGGATAATAAATAAGTTAGGTACTTTAACAACTAGCCATGTTTTTCATCAAGAAATGCTCATTTTCTGCTTAGTTTCACTAAGCAGAAAATTTTAATACAGAGAGTATTTTCTCTCTAGTCTGTATATTTTTAATATTGTTTAGATAATATCATAATACAAATGTTGGTGAAGTATTTTGAATTTATATTAAAATGGTAATACAATATGAAACCTGTCTGAAAATAAGATGTCAGACTCAAACAAAATACGGATTTTAAACACAATAACTTTATTGTACAGTTTGAACTTAAATTGGTTTTTTATGCATTTTTTTTTTGGCTTTAATAGCGTGTGTTTCCCCCACGAGCCCTTACAACTGCAGTTATTCGTCTTCTCATACTTCTGATAACGCTATCGATCAGTTGTTGACTTCCTCTCTGTTTTGAATAGCAGGAACCCGTGCCCTAAGTTTTCTGCCTAGCATGTCCCACACATGCTCTATCGGGTTCAGGTCTGGAGAACAAGCTGGCCAATTCATCGTTGTTATACCCACTTGTAATAAGAAATTTCTTACACAGCCTGCGACGTGTGGGCGCGCATTATCCTGCATTAAAATAAAATTTTCGCCAATATATGGTGCAAAAGGTACCACATGGTCTTGGGAGAATATCTCTGATATACCTATCTGCTGTTAATGCTCCATCATCAATCACCACTAACTCTGTTCTTGCTCCCAAACATATACCGCCCCACACCACAATTGAACCTCCACCAAAAGGTACGGTCGTAGTAAAATTGAAAGGGGAATTTCGTTCTCCTTGGCATCGATACAATCTTTCTCTACCGTCGATGTAATTTACACAGAAACGGCTCTCGTCTGTAAAGAGAATTTGACTCCAGTGGTTATCATTCCAATTTTGATGTACTCGACCAAATTGTAGTCGTGCTAAACGATGGTGTCTCTGGAGTCTGGGAACTTTTATTGGCACATATGACTTGAGACCGGCTTCTTTAAGTCTCCTTCTTACTGTGCGCTCACTTATGGTAGTTCCACGAACATTTTGCAACAGGTTTTTGGTTTGAACTGCCGTTTGACGTCTACTACGTAATGTTTGCAACGTTATAAATCGATCATCTATAACCGTGGTTAAACGTTTTCTACCGTGTCCCCTTCTTCTTACATACTCCCCGGTTTGTCTCCAACGACTTACACAACGATGGATGGATGATGGTGATTTACCAAATATTCCAGCAACTTCCCTGTACGTTCGACCATTTTCGACCATTGTTACGGCCCTAGCAATATCAGTCGGTATTAAATCACCCATTTTTACTTACTATTTGCAAAAAGAACACCACTGATTAGAACAAATAAAAAAAAAATCACATCCAACAAACTCAAACAAATTAACTTATCAATTAAATACAAGTTTGTACTTCAAACAGACAGAACGACTGTAAAATGTAAAACACAATACAAATAAACAAATTAATTTGACATTTTGACATTTAAGACTTTCTTGTGACAAGGAGCATCCAAAGCTATATAGATATAGTCTATAAAATACAAATATAAAGAAATATTGCATTAATAACTTGTTCCTTTAAATTTGCCGGTGTGTGTATTAAATTGTTAACTTCTCATAGCCTACTTTAGGCTTGTTTATTAAATGGCTTGGTAATAATGAATACAAATTTTAAATTACCTAAAAGAAGACTTTATACTTGGAAATGACCTGCGGATTCAGAAGACAACATTGTTCGAAACCAGATAGATTACATTTTAATAAAATCTAGATATAAAAACGCTATAAAGTCTCTGAGAACATACCCCGGAGCTGACATAAATTCAGACCATAATCCATTAGTAGGCGTAATGCAGATAAAATTGAAGAAGATCCAAAAACAAACAAATATACCACGGTTTGATGTCTCAAAGATAAAAGAAGAACCTATACGTCAGAGCTTAAAACAAGAAATAAATGATAACTTAAAGAAAATCAAACAAGACGTGATAAAAACAACAGATGATAATGACAAATGGAACATGGTACAGGAAACTTTAATAAAGGCAGGAGAAAAGCTACTGCAGACAAAAATAAGAAAAAAACAGAGATGGATGACTTCAGAAATCTTAGATCTAATGGAGGAAAGAAGGAAACATAAAGGCAGGAGTAAAGCAAAATACAAGGAACTACAGAGATTGATAGGAAAGAAAATAAAAGAGGCCAAAACCACCTGGCTTGCTAATCAATGCAGTGAAATAGAGGCATATGCTAAACAGTATGATAGCTTTAACATGCATAAAAAAATAAAAGAAATGACAAATACACTGAGAAAAAAGAAAGATGCCCTTCTGAAAGACGCAAATGGAAAAATCATTATAGAAATTAAAGAGAAATTAAAAAAATGGAAGACATACATAACAGATCTGTTTGAGGATAATCGGCAAGAACCGGAAGAAATCGACAGCGAAACGGGGCCAGAGATCATAATAGAGGAAATCGAACAAGCAATACGAAACGCAAAAAACGGAAAAACTGTAGGTCCAGACGAAATACCTGCGGAACTACTGAAATGTCTAGACAATGAAACTCTACCTGTACTTCTGGACCTATTTAATGAAGTATATAAAACTGGAAAAATCCCACAGGAATGGTTGGTGTCCACCTTTGTAGCAATACCAAAAACAGTATATGCCAAAGATTGTTCAGACTATAGGACAATATCACTAATAAGCCATACCCTCAAAATATTTCTAAAGGTGATTCATGGAAGATTATATAGAAAACTAGAAGATGATATGGATGATACTTAGTTTGGGTTCCGCAAGGGTTTGGGAACGCGAGAGGCATTGTTTGCTTTTAATGTCCTCTCTCAAAGATGCTTAGATATGAACCTAGATATTTATTCCTGTTTCATCGACTTCGAGAAGGCATTCGACAGGGTCCGACATGAAAAACTAATAGAAATACTGAGAAACAAAGATATAGACAGACGAGACTTACGAATCATTATCAATCTGTATTGGAATCAAAAGGCCAATATAAAGATAGAAGAACAAAAGTCCGAAAATATAGATATAAAGAGAGGAGTAAGACAGGGCTGTGTTCTGTCACCATTACTGTTTAACGTGTACAGTGAAGCCATATTCCAGGAAGCGATAGCGGATCTGGGTGATGGAATCTCTGTAAACGGAAGAATAGTAAATAACATAAGATTCGCTGATGACACCGTTATAATGGCAGACACCCTGGAATCACTACAAGAATTGATAAATAGAATTAACGATTATTGCATTAGATACGGACTAAAAATAAATAAGAGAAAAACTAAATTTATGATTGTCTCAAAAACGCAACAGGGAAATGAAAGATTAATGATAGAGCAAACCCAAATAGAAAAAGTAGAGACATATAAATATCTGGGAACCTGTGTTGATGACAAAAATGACCAAAGCAGAGAAATCAAAGTCCGAATTGAAACTGCAAGGCAAGCATTTGTGAAAATGAAAACAATGCTTACCAACAGAGACCTTCAGTTGCATCTCAGATTGAGGGCTCTAAGATGTTACATATTTTCTATCTTATTATACGGAATGGAAGCTTGGACATTGAAGAAACAACACATAAGGAAAATAGAAGCGTTCGAAATGTGGTGTTACAGAAGAATATTAAAAATTCAGTAGGTTCAAAGGATTACCAATGCTGAGGTACTACGACGTCTAAATAAGGAGTTAGAAATTATGAACAGCATAAAAAGAAGAAAACTAGAATATTTGGGTCACATAACCAGAGGAGAAAAATATGAGCTGCTGAGAATTATTATGCAAGGAAGGATCCAAGGAAGAAGAAGCATAGGAAGAAGACGCATCTCCTGGCTGAAGAACCTTAGAGAATGGTTTAACTGTAGTTCACTACAACTTTTCAGAGCAGCAGCCAACAAAGTGACCATAGCCGTTATGATATCCAACCTCCGATAGGAGATGGAACTTTAAGAAGAAGATTAAACTAAGCAGAAAATGAGGATTTATTGATGAAAAACATGACTAGATGTTAACGTACGTAACTTTTTTATTATCAAACACAAGCAAATGAATCAAAAAAGAAAATGTTGAGAAAGCCTGAGGCTATAATTGAGTTTTAATTTCAATCTTTTATATATGCTAGAATATTCCACAGGGTGTTCCGAACTTTAAGGAAAAAACACAGTATGATTGTTACATCCGGTATAAAATGACATTGACCTGTCTAGACCTGTGTGGCATTAGAGTTAGATTGTCACAGAACCACAAATTGGTTGCATTGCTCCTGTAGTGATCTTTTCCCAAGTTAATATGCTCTTTTTCTAACTTGGCTGCACCGTACTGAAGACGACCAATAGTCAGAAATACGTATATACTGTTGCCTTCTATCGATATACCATTTTTGGTTTTCTGTTTTGCGAGACATGCCTTTACTTTTTACTTTTATTATTCACTCGCATTATCCTTTTCCATTTGTTTTAAACGTTTCATCGTTTGGCATTCCTTTCCCCAGGTAGCTGTAGCTTCCTCCGTGGTCGGTGTTAGTTGTTGCGCTGGAAACCATCAGTGTCTTCTAACTCTAATGCCACAAATTGGTTGCATTGCTCCTGTAGTGATCCTTTCCCAAGTTAATATGCTCCTTTTCTAACTTGGCTGCACCGTACTGAAGACGGCTAATAGTCAGAAATACGTATATACGGTTGCCTTCCATCGATATACCATTTTTGGTTTTCTGTTTTTCGAGACACGCCATTACTATTTACTTTTATTATTCACTCGCATTATCCTTTTCCATTTTCTATATATATATATGTATATATATATATATATATATATATATATATATATATATATATATATATATATATATATATATAAATTCTAGTCATGTTCTTTATTACAGCGCTTGTCATTGGTACTGACCTGAAATAACAATGAAAACAATAAAACATAATATTGTGTTGGTCTTTAACATGACCTGGTTAAGTAAAGTCGTCGCATCGCGGCATACGGAAAGGAACCTCGACCACAACCTTGTAGAAATTGCCTACTAATTACGTCATTCCTGTTTTATTTCATCGAAACTTGAATCATATTCAATGTTACTATAATTTTTATTCTTCGACTTTTGACACTACATACGGATGAATCATAAATGTAGACAAAGCGTAGGAAAACCGGGCATCGTTTTTACTGAACAGACATTTTTAATGAAAAAATAAGCGACAAAAACCTGTGTCACACCGGAAAAATCTCACTAATTCCATCCTATCATTATTTAACCAAATTGTCATTCATAAGATTGAAAATTTGGACACTGTAAAATATTTTAATGTTTAATATACAATTTTTTATATTTCCACGACTTATTCTATTTTTTTATTGTATCTATATTGATTAGCATTATTGTGCTGTTTTGTTGAATCGGTAAAACTTCGTTTTGGAGTCGTCAAGCCATTTTCTATGTTGTCGTTTTGATTCTGCTTACTACTCGTATATAAAATTTTACTTACTAGATGTGAAAAGGTCATGGATGTATGTTTTACTTGTAGTGGCGTTGCTGTTGGGTTTGGTAATAAAGTTTGAGTGAGTTTTCCTGATTAATGATTTTGTATTGTCTATGGCATTAATATATGTATATTATTTTGTCTACTGTTTTGATTATTTGGGTGTTTTATTGGTATTATTATAGAAGCTACATCCATTAAAGTTAGCAGTAAATGCCTCCCAAAAAGTTGCAGTTGAAGTCTAAGAAACCGATCTTTCATGGCGTTTGTTGCTCTTAGTCTCCCCTGTCTAGATCTTCTTGAGTACTTAGTTCTTCGAATTCTTTGTTAAGTATCGGATATTGTACTTCGCGGAACGCAAAGCATTTTTTTGCGATATACCGAATGCAACACCCATCATTATACAGAGCAAGAGGTTGCGCTACTTGATCTGGCCTTATTGTAAATTATTCGTTGTTAATAAAAATACTTTTCGTTCTGGAAAAAGTAGCCAACAATAATACGCGGAAAAGGAATGCAATCAATTTAAAAAGCATCGATTTATAAGTAAATATCTTATTGAGAGCACGTTAATAAAAATTTTCTTTTCAGCCAAACAAATGACACTCTTAAAAAACGAATGGATAAAACTTATATTTTGATAAATATATTTAATTATTGTATAAGGCGATTCAGTAACACTAAAAGGAGAAAACTGTGGAAGTACACGTGTCCGGTTTGTTTTTGCAGGGCAGTGTGATTAGAGCAGAAATGGATAAATTAATAATAGTATATCGTATATCTATATAGTACATATTTAGTATCCATTAGAAGATGGCAACTCCGGTACATTTCGTCCATTTTCTTGTAGATTTAATCTTTTTTAAAGTGTCTGTATTTTTTAGATTTTTTTTTATTTGCATAAGTACCTCGACAGCTATGGCCATTGGTGCAGGAACAATCTTTTTAAACAGAATTTTACCTTTTTTTAAAGAGTATATTATATTTTTTAGAAATTGTTCATTATCAATGAACCTATAAGTCGATAATTAGAACCTTATAATTTTAATAATTCGCTGTTCTGTGAGGAGATTAGGTGTAACTGAAGAGATAAATAATAGACATTCCCACACCTTGAGGTAACTGTATTGTTTAGATGAGGTCAAATTCAATTGTGGATCTATTCACGCTATCCCCAAGAATAGTGGTGGATAGTAAAATTGAATTCTGTTAATTTGGAACAGTGATTTTTTGTCACTCTATCGAACAATAATCCTTAAAATTCAATCTTTTAGAAATGGAATTTTTTGTACGTTGTTTTTTAATACGCTGTAGATTATCATTATGTATGTGGTGGTTTAAAGTGGTAGTATGTGTTAATAGAGTAGACAGATTTTTCTTGCAGTTAATATTATTTTTATGATACATGATGCGATATTTGCTAGTTGATTTTGGAACTATTCTGACATGTTTCGCCTTTCCAAATCCTTCCCTATTTGTTTGAGGAGTGACTATCCAAAGGAATCTTCATACTTTCAGCATGCGTTAAAATTTAAGTGCTGTTTGAGATGAATTTTTTTTTATTGTTTCATTGCATGTTTACAATCTATTTTATACACAGAGTAATAAGTAAATAGTCTGTATGTAAATTAACGTGAGTTTGGTACCGTCAAGTGACGATTCTGTAAGTATTATTACGGTAGGTCTTCTGGCCATACTCTCTTCCATCTTCTTTCGTCAAGTGGTTTAGTGAATAAATTATCAGTTCGTTGTTGTGATCAGTAGTGCAATTTTTATATTTTATTGAATGATTCTTTATTATGTTCTTAAGTAGTAGGATCATTGTGAAGTGTTTGGTTGGATACATACTGTAATGTATGCCTCTTTAGGACTGTGGGACATAATATAACATAAAGCTACTTACGATAGGTTTTATTAAGCTTTATAAGGATATATATATATATATATATATATATATATATATATATATATATATATATATATATAAATAAACATTATTCATGTTCACATGGAGTCCCTAACCTGAGTGTGTTGTCAATGTCTGGTTGTCATGTCACAGCTGTCACTTGTGGTTCCGTTTACCAAGTGCAACGTTGCCAAGTATATGCGTACATGAGAACCATACATAACACATACCATGGAGCTTTACTTATCTTACGAAGTATTTTAGATTGAAATGTTTGAATTATCTTCATATTTGAAGGTTTACTGTAGCCCCATAGTTCTATTCCATATGCCCAAACTGGTATAAGTATAGCTTTTTACAGAAGCAGTTTATTTTCAAGAGATAACTGAGACATTTTGTTCAATAGCCAGTTCATACTTTTTAGGTTAAGATCTAGTTGTTTCCGTTTAGTTTTAATGTGCGTTTTCCATGTAAGTTTTTCATCCAGATGCAATCCCAAGTATTTGACAATTAGTTTTATGGGAATGGAAATATTATTAATATAATCTTAGAGGAAATGTAGATTTTCTTGTTGTAAAAGTAGTTTGTATTGATTTGCTGGCATTAACATTGATCTTCCATCGCCTAAGCCAGTTTTGTAATTGGTCTAAATGATTTTTTACTTTTTGCGATGCTACATTAGGGTCGATATCCACTGCCAAGATTCCCGTGTCATCGGCAAAAGTAGCTAAGAAGGTATCATTGCTGGTTAGAACGTCTGCTGTAAATATCAGATACAGAAATGGGCCCAAAACACTACCCTGAGGTACGCCAGATTGTATGATGTGGTAATTTGAGAAGCTGTCTTCAATTTTGACTTGGAAGTAACAGTCAGTAAGATACGATTTTAGTATAAAGTATAGTGCTGGTGTAATTTCAGTTTGTAGAGGTGACCTTCATGCCATACTCTATCAAATGCCTGTTGTATATCTAGAAACAATCCAGCGCCAAACTTTTTCTCTTCGAGAGTTGTTTTAATTATATTTACTATTCTGTGGCATTGTTGGATGGTTGAGTGTTCACGTCTCAATCCGGATTGCTGTTTTGTAGTAGACATATAGATCGATAGGAACGATACTGTTGCGGGGTAAGCCCGCAACACAACCGCTTGTGTTGCGGGCTTACCAGGTTTCGGGATCATAGTAACTTGAACAAATTTTAATTGAATTAGAAAGTAGCGAAGACGTAGTATGCTGTTGTATATCAAATCATAGCCAGGAGCTTTCTTAGGATTTAGCATTTTTATTTGTTGTCGAATTTCTGTCGAAGTAAATATTGTCAGAGAAAGAGATAGTTGACAGGGAGTTTCGAGGTACATTCTATCATCATCTTCATCGTTATTAGTATCTGGTACTGAGAATACAGTGACAGGTTCGAAACATAAAACTGGAAAGAGCCGTTTTTTGTTCATGTCT
This sequence comes from Diabrotica undecimpunctata, assembly GCF_040954645.1. NCBI lineage: Eukaryota > Metazoa > Arthropoda > Insecta > Coleoptera > Chrysomelidae > Diabrotica > Diabrotica undecimpunctata. The sequence goes on from NC_092803.1 coordinate 55,975,485, forward strand.
CTATTTAGTCTATGACTTACCCTTTTAAGGTACGTTTTATTTAGTCGATTTCTCGTTTATTGCCATATGCGTTGAGCTCTTCTTTTTTCTGCTACAAGTTCTCTTATATGGAGGGGGATATTATGGTTTTCTTGCACACTTCTTTGGCGCTTTGGTGTTACTTTCCATCCTGTTGTTTGTAAAACTGTTGTTACATAGTCTACTGCTTTCTCTACATCTTGGATTTCTTTTATCCTAATATCTAGTCTAATCTTTATATTTACAGAATTTTGGAAAACATTCCAGTTTGTTTCTTTAGTTGTGAGTTTGGGTGGCGGTGTTCTCCATATTATGTGTGTGCTGAAAGTTATTATTATTGTTCTGTGATCTGATGTTAAATCTAAGTTTGAATCTATTGCACTATAGATGTCAGCTATTCCTTTTGTTACAGCAAAATCTTCCAAATCTGGGATTTTGTTGGGTCCGTAGGCCAGTGTTCTCCCGTTAGTAAGTATTTTAAGTTATTTTGTTGAATGATATTCATTATTGCTCGACCTTTTGGCGTGATTAATCTGGAACCCCATGTGGCGTGTTGGACATTCCAGTCTCCTGCTACTATGAATTTGGATCCAAGAGTTGGTATGAAATCATGATAGTCTTTAGGAGAGGTGTTTGTTTCGATTTGAATGATTGCTGCTTGGATTTTTTCCTTAATATAAGGTTGGACTGCATAGTGTTTAATTTTTGATTTAATAGTAACGGCAGAGCCTGCATGTGCTCCCTAGTCTGGAACAGAATAGTAAGATATCTTAATCACCGTTCTTTGTATGGCATGGCGTTCAGATTAATAGAATGTCTATATTATTCATTTTTAAAAACAGTGATATCTCTAGTATATGGTTTTAAATGTCATTACCATTCCACGACGCAATTCATAATGACTTGAAAGCTATTTTGTTAATGACTGAGATGAGTATGAAATTATAAAAGCAGCTTAGCTGTAGGATCTGGTTACCAATGGGTTATCAATATTAAAAGAGAAAATCAATAGAAAGAAAATAACACTATTGGTAAGTCAATGACATCTCAAGGATACATCATTTATGTTTTAAAATAATATACATATAAAATCATAATTTGATGTTAAAATTGATAGTCAGCTAAGTGTAAGGCCAAATACTTACCAAATCACATGCTGTGATTTTTTTGACGGCGTTTCTTAAGTTGTTGATTTCATGTAATCGAATGAACTATCTTCCAATAAAGTCGTTCTAGGAACTCAACTTAAAAATATTGACAATATCATTTTAAAGTTATCTACTTTAAAATGTATAATACCTGTATGTCTGAATTATCAACATGAATGAGTAAAATAAAATTAAATTAGTAGGGGAATTTTTTTACCATGTAATAAAAACAAAATTTGTTTAATTTATTATGTTTTATATTTTGAGGACGGTTTCCGAATTGGAAATGGAAACGTCAAAATAAACTTATTTTAAAGTAAAATTGTGGCTTATTCCGAATAAAAATAGTAAATTGTATTATCTAAAACATGTAATTCAATATTTATAAGAGATTCGGGTTTTTAGACTGACGACGAATGAAATTTATAAAAATATACGAAAAATACTATCTATTAAAAATACAAAAAGAATCTCTTTGGACACTTTTCTATATTGCCCATCTCTACTCAGATGATGTACTTCGTCTAGATTTCTGCTTCTTACTCTTAGTTTTAAGAGTTCCCATGACCTCGAAATACTCTGAACCTTCTGCGTTTTGTAATCAACCGAAGAGAAGATTATGCCCCGACTGTGCCTTAAGTGTTTGCAGATTTGCGGTTTAACTGAATTTTTTACAAAATTCTTACAACTTTAACGACAAAATATACTAAGAAAAAAAACAAAATATTTTGAAAAATTCTGTTTGTTGTTTAAAATTTTGTGGGTTTTAGTAAATAAAAGTTTTCTAGTCATAGCGATTGATGATTAAGGACCTAATTATCTCTCGTTATTTGTTCCTCATTCTAACTATTGCTCTTTGTTTTGCCCTTTCGGTATATGGTAACTTTCTTTTTTTAAAACTTCTCGTCAACCTCGATCTGCGATTTAACTTACATTATTTTATGATGTGCTTGATTAATCATAATAGGTACTCGTTCTTTGTGTTTAGTTATGGGTGGTATCTCTCACTAGTTGAGCTCGACTCACTGCAACAACATAATCAGCATATCTGATATTTGTGATTCTTTTACCTCTTTATACTATTGTTCTTCTTCTTTTTTTTGTAGATATGACTGCCTGTTTTTCAATGTGCCTCCAGAAGTTGTTGTTCCATCGTCTTCGTAGTCTTCCTACCGATCGTCTTCCTATTGGGGAACCGTCTCTTTCTTTACTACTCTACTTGTTGTCATTCGGCTTATATGATCGTCCCATTCTACTCTTCTATTTTTTACGTAGTGCTTGATGTTCTCCACCTTGCATCTACGTCGTATATCTGTCCCATAGTGTTTTACCAGTTTCTGCTCTTCCTCCAACTCAATTGCTGTAAAGGAGTCTACCGGCCGCTATAAACAATTTTGGGATTGCTCTAAATTGGTTCAGTCACTCAGTGGAATTATCTTGTGGTCCTAAAATTTTGTATATTTTTAGTTTTACAAATTTTTCTTAATCTTTGAATAATTATTAGGTAGTTTTTAAATGTTTTTTAAAATTCTTATAAAATATCATCTTTGCATAGGGAGAGCTTCCTAAGTCTTGTGAAGCGATTCTAATAATAAAAAATAATGAGCAATCTGTATCTAACCATTTTAAAAACTGTAATAATGGTATAATATAATATACTGTTTGTAAAATAAATTGTTTACACCGTTACACATATTTCCTCTTCCTTTTAAAACGATAAGTTAGGTATTTCAATGATTTGATATCTAGTGACATCACCACTATCAGTTATCTACTTATATAATCCTTTAAACTTTGTTACTAACCGCGAAATAATTTTTTTGGAACAAAGTTATTGGTTAAAATAGGTTCCTTTTGACAATTTATGTCTACAAATGAATATAATTATTTATAGAATAGAATTCGAAATGCACTGTAGGTCATTAGAATCACTATTTTCGATGAATTCTCGGTAGTTATTGGTGTGAAACAACTATTGGCACGCCTCGGAAGTAAGACGGACTCTTATTCTATGACCACAAACAATATCATGCCACGTAGCTACTTGAAACCTATTCTTGTCTATATAGAAGATTTGGTCTTCTCTAAAAACCCCTTTTTCATGTCTTATCATCATTTTGGCTTTACAACCCTGTGTGGGTTCTAGCCTCCCCAAGAATTTTTTCCAGTCGTACCTATCCATCGCCTTCCTCCGCCAAGCACTTATTTCCATATTTCTCATATCTTGATCTATGTTATCTAGGAATCTTGTTCTAGGTCTTCCTCTTCTTCTTTGACCAATAGGTCTATCAAGAAGTGTTTTTCTAGCTGGGTCGGTTTGCTCCATCCGCATTACATGGCCTACCCACCTCAGACGTCCTATCTTTATGTGTTTTACGATATCTGGTTCCTGGTATATCCTATAGAGTTCTTTTCATGTCTTATTCACGTTAATTTTGTCTCTTTCACTATCCAGTGCTATTGTCATCCATCTAATTCTAGAAAATTCGTTAGATCATATTTTTTTCTGCTTTATTTCTATAATGTTCGTTTTCCGTCGTTCATGTGGCGAATGGATAGTCTTGCAATGTTGTATTCAACTTTTACCATTTGCTTTAGAAAGTGAAAGTCACATTTTTTAAATTAATGCAACCAGGTAAAGTGCATCACATTCGAAAAAGCTATTAGATCCTTTCACATGTAACCACAGGCACTATTTATAACAAAATCACGCAGATCCTTGCATACACCGATGATATAGATATTATTGGCTGAACACAAATGCTGTTGTGAAAGCAAACAAAGCATTAGAAGTGGCAGCGAGGGATACGGGGCTGGTGATAAACACTAATAAACTATCTGCAGAAAGATGCAACCAACACAGAATAGGGTGCGGCAAATAGAACAAGCACAAATAGTGTGTCAGTGATTTCGTTTATCTGGGCCATGTTTATCGACAGCCAAAACGATGTCACCGTGGGAATAAAACGCCATATAGTCCTGGCAAATAGTTGCTATTATGGTCTGCTTCCTCAACTTAGATCAAGAAACCTGTCCAAGCAAACAAAATGTAAATTTGATAAAACTTTGATACGCCCTGTGCTAACGTATGCGCTACGAAACCTGGACACTGACAAAGTATAATGAGGAATTGTTAGGATGTTTCGAGCGTAAAGTACTGCGCAAAATATACGGTACGATAAATGAAAATGGTATATGGCGTAAAACTTTGAACTGTATAGAATCTATAAGAACTCACATATAGTCAAAGTAGTAAAGATCAACATCATAAGATGGGTTGGCCACGTATTCAGAACGACCGGGGAAGCTCCACCAGAATATCTATGTTCCAAAACCCAGTGGGAAATAGAACTAGAGGAACACATATACTAAGATATCTCAACGATGTGGAAGAAGATCTCAAACCACTTGATTAGAGAATGGAGAAGAAAGGCATTTGATAGAGATGAATGAAAGGTCGTCCTGATGCGCTCCAAGACCCACGAAGGTCAGTAGAGCCATGATGATGAGGTAAACTACCTAGCGCGCTTATGCCGGTTACATGTAAAGTATTGTTTGTATGTTTCGTAAACATAGTTTATTTATGCTTTGTAAACTTGCTGTTTCATCGACTACCAGAAGGCTTTTGATAGAGTCTAACATCAAAAATTGTGGCATGGAGTTTAAAGGCCAGATGCATTAACAAATTTTTGGCTATTGACCAGGAAAAAAATTGTTTTTTTTTTGTTTCCGAAAAGCTGGCATTTTTTTACATAGGCATTAAAAAAATTGTCCTACGACAATATAAGGCACTTTTTTTAATTCATAGCCTGTTTGTATATAATAATTAAGAAACCCAATTGGCGGTATTTGAATGATCAAGAGCTGAAGTTTTATTGTTCAAAGTTTGAAAAATACTGCTTTTGAACATAGTCTACAAAGCTTCAAAATGTAGAGCTCCAATTCGTTTAGAGAGTAGACTTTAGGGATTTTAAAATTCACGCTATAAGCTATATATCCGGTTCGGGTTAAGGGATTTTGACGTTTATTTTTTTACTCTTTTCGTACGTTACGAATGTGCGTTTGATAATAAATTTAGTGTTAAATTAACCATGTAAATTGTTTAAACAATTTTCGACAATAAAAATTTTGAACGATATTGTTAGAATTTTTATTGGAAAACATAGAAATTCACTTCCACTTGAATTTACAATAATTTGTTGTGAATAATTGATAAACGTAAAATTGGTCACATTTCAATACGATTTTATTTACCTACAACTATAAATATTTATCCAGTTACATGTTTGTCAATTTTAAGTTATTGTAAATTTAATTGTTAATGATCCAGTCCTATGTTTTATCAACCAAAATCGTCCTAAAAATATCGTAAAAATTTATATTCCAAGGCTAATTTAACAGTAAATTTATTAACAAACGGCATATTTGTAATATATGCAAAAAGTACATAAAAATTATGAAAAGAAACGTTAAAATCCATCAACAAGAACTGGAGATATTTTATAGCTCGAGTTTTGAAGTTCATATTTCATTTTTTGGATATCGACGACTTGAAAGAAGAGCTAACTTGGTTCATAGTAATTGTAGGACAACTTTGTTTAAACTTCACCAGCTTTTTGAATATAAAAAAATAACTCTTCCCCGGGAAGTAGCAAAAAGTTATCGAATTGTTTATGAGCAAAAAATTGTTTTTGCAATCAAGTCTTGCAATGTTGGAAATGGTTTTTTTCTAACCGTTTTTAAATTATTTTTATAGAACAACTTTCTCCCTTGGTTATGCTGGCCGTAGAATCATTGTAAGTTCATTTTTTTCTGTCTTATGTTATTGCAAAAAAAGTTGTTTGGGATAAAAAAATCGATAAACATCACGCTGAAATTTTAACCACATTTTATATACTATAAGACCCAACTTTCCATGCAATATTAATAGTTTACTGGTAGACGAAACTTCTTAAAATGGTGCAGTTTTGGCCTTCAATTGTTAATAATTTACAAAGTCCATCGAACCAACTGCAAAAAACATAAAACTCAAAAAACTTGTCAGAAACCTGGACGGGTCAAAGTCCTCAAGCGAGTACTTTTTTACCTCATTTCTCTAGACTATAAGGGTAGAACAATAACTGGGAATTGTTATTCGGCGTTTCTGAACACTTTACGAAAAAAAAAAAAAAAAAAAAAAAAAAAAAAAAAAAACGGAGATTACGCCGAAAGTTCTCCAAAGGTATTGGATAATGCCATGCAAACGACTTCGACTAGGTTCGAATTAATCGAGTACTCTCTTTATTTAACAGATCTGGCCCCATCCAAATATGTCTTTCCTCTACTGAAAACAATTCTAAAAGGCCGTAAATTTTCTTCCAACGAACGGTGGTAGAAGCTGTGGAGGCCTACTTTTCAGAGCAATATAAAATATTTCCAAGGTCTAGAGTCGCTGTAGGTTAATTGTAATAAATGTATCTTATTAAGATGGGAGTATGTTGCATACTCAAATACTAGTCCAGTCGTCAGAGAGTTTACCCCTAAAAATCATATTAACAAGCTGAATTTTGCCAAGAATATTAATTTTGGGACCCCAAAAAAGATGGAAAAAAGGTTTACCACTTCTACCCCGGGGCTTACCCCTAAAACCCCCCTCATAGGGTGGTAAAAACGAAAAGAATCGATTTACCAAGAATCTGTTCGCCGCAGAAAAAAATGTTTCAAATAAAAAATGTAGTTGAGATAATTTTAAACAAAAATGTTTATTACCACTTTTTGTGTAGAATGAACCGTTCTCTCAGAAACAAGGCTTCAAGCGAACGCCGATTTTAAATGTCAGTTACGCCTGTGAAATCAATGTTCAATAAAAATTGGTATCAGCTCGACGGTAAAAATTCGATATATTTTGATCCAAGTGTCCTATCGACAAAAATCAAGATGCGTTTTAACTATAAAGAGTGCAGCTTTCGTATGCAATTTCAGTATTTTGGAATAAAAAACGCAGAAAAACGCAAAAAAGAATGTTTTGGGTGTCGTTTATAGCAGAAGTTTGGTTCTTTTGAAAAACGTACTGGTGTAATTGAAACAAAAAGTTTTAAACGTTTTAGATCGTTTGTTATGTGAAAGTTTAAATCCAGCGTTTTTTAAGCATATTTTAAATGCTTACATTTGTTGTACAGCTTATTGGCAAATCGATTTTTTTGCGTTTTTATCCCCCTTTAGGGGAAAGCCCGGGGGTAAAAGTGGTAAACTTTTTTGTTTCTTTTTTAGGGCCCCAAAATTAATCTCCTTCGCAAAATTCAGCTTGTTCTTATAATTTTCAGTTGCATTTTGGTCTCTGACGACTGGAGTATACCTTGAATTTCAAATTTTGTTTGCCTCTATACTAAGCTAAGAATTTTTTAATACATGCTCGTAACTGCACTCGGTTCAGGTAACATTTTCTGTGCTACTTTTTGGAATGAACCAAAGAATCCTATATTTCTAGTTAGCACCAGTTTAACACCAATTAAAAATAACCATTAAAGAAAATAGTAAGTATTTTCTCTCTTTATGTATACTCGGTAACATCTTCTCGCTTGTTTTAACGATTAAATTTTCTCCCAGCATAAATTTCCAAGTTATTGCTTACCTTGATTCTTATCTTTGTTCTTTAGAGAAAATCATAACGCGGCATTGAAAAATCTTTATTAGCTAATAAACGTCTGTACATAATGCAAATAATAAAATTGAGTATCGCTATAAAAGCTGCGAACGTTACTTTACAGGCCGATATGAAATTATTGTTGCGTAGATGTATTTTTTGGTAGTAGTTTATATAATATTAGAGCTTTTTTTTAAATGTTTTAATGTTTACAAAAATTATATTGGTGTTGCAATATTTATTATTTTTCAGGAGCCGTCTTTCTTAATAAGGGTTGGAACTCAAGCTGTATACAGTTTTAAGCAGTTATAAGTTCTCTGTTTTGCATTTAAGTATCCACCCAAGAAATTATTAATATCTCTGTTTATTCCTCTTCCAAATCATACTTATAAATCTAAGAGAAAATATCAGTTTTTTAACCAAAAGGAAAACTAAAAGAACATTTCGAACCTTTAGTTTCGTATGATCAACAGCAGCAATGGTTTTCCATACTACAAAAGTGGTCCATTCCTTGTATGCCAATAGTTTGCCAGGAGAGATTAGGAATAAATAATATTTGACTAAGGGACCGAGATGACTGAAAAAGTCAGAATGTAGTTTATATTGCAAACGATGTATATGCAAAAACCGTATATTAATATTTAAATTAATTTTTATTTCTGTGTAATTATTTTTCTTCTTCTTCTTGGTGTGTAAGGCCTTAAGGCCGCTTGTTTCCGGTCTGAATTAGTAGTATTTGCGATGTTGACTGCCAGCTATCTCTTTACCTTTCAGGGGGTCTGCCTTGGGGTTTTTTACCTTCTGGTTTTTCGTCTCTTACTATTCGGTCCCTCTTTCCATTCTGTTAATATGTTGGTTCCATTCTCGTACTCTTTGGCGTCTTTTAGGCGGAGGGCTATCGCCCTTAGTGTTTTTATCTCCATTGTTCTTAAAATTTTATTTGTAAATATTTTTCATAATATTTATTTCTACAACCTCTTCAAATGGAGTATCAAAGTCGAACTTAACCTTCCTGAGACTAAGTGGAGCCCAAACAGACTCCAGCCTTTATTCATTCACTAAATCCCATAAAAAAATTGTATTGAGAACTATAGAAATAAAAAATAAGGAAAACATATGTTTCCTCTTGATTTATTTATGTTTGAATGAAAAAAAACATGGACGGACTCCACCTGGCTTTTGTTTCGGTACATGCCAAGTATACAGCGTATAATGACGCGATGTTATTGAAATAGGCAGTGGGTAGATGTTGACTTTTGCGAAATATATATGCTTATATCTGGACTTCTTATTCTAAGTGGAGTACTTAAAAAGCAGTCCAGAATCTATAGAAATGTTGTGGGGGATTCGTATCTATATTTATTGCATCAGTGTCGAGGTATCATTTTAAACAAATAAATACGTTTTTACGATTTGATGAATACTGACAAGCTTATATTGGAAATTATCACGTTCTTCACCACACCCTGTCAAAAACACTATAACCTAGGTACACACCTTACAATATATGAGCAGCTAGTTGCATTGAGAAGTAGATGCCCTTTTAAGGGTATAAATAAAATCAAAGACGGCCAAATACGGCATTAAAAATATGGATAAGGGCGATAGTGATATATATTATTGTAAAAATTTACAAGTATACCAAGTAAATAAAGCCAAAAATGAGATGTGGAATAAAGCCTGAGTAAACACAGACAATTTTATGGGTACCGCAAGAAGTAAAGAAGCCTGGAAATCAATTAGAGGTAGTAGAACAGATAGAAAAGAACGCAGTAAGTTAACTTCAATATCCCCGGAATAATGGGTCGAATATTATGAACAAAAGCTGACAAAAGATTGAGCAGAATTCAAGATATTGGCTACGAAAAATATATTTCTTACCGCGAAGAAACTTAATAACACCCGAAAAAATTAAAAAACACGCCAATATTATGAAAAATGGGAAGGCTCCAGAACCGGTAGAAGTACCATAGAACTGATTAAATATGGCTCTGACAAACTATTTTAGCTCTTGGCTTTAATTTATTCTTGAGAGGTGAAGAGCTCCCCAGAATGAAAAACTGCATATATCAGCAATATATACATAAATAAACGCGACAGAAAGGATTGTAAGATTTACCGAGGGTTCAGTGTAACCAACTCAATTTAAAGAATATACGGGAAGATGGTATTTATTGATCTTCAAAAGGCGTATGATAGTGTCCATCAGCTAAGCTATAGCAAGTGCTAAAAGACAAGAAAATTCCACGGATATACATTAATGCTGTGAGAGAGTTCTACTTCCTCAATAAAGATTGGACAAAAAAAATGGAGATCATAAACTGTACAACTTGTATTTTGCTGATCACTAAGTAATACTTGCAGAAGTTCAAGATGATATCCACTACATGTTGCGAACAATAGATGAAAAAAAAACTAAGTCTAACACAAATAGAAAATACTAGAGACAAATCGCGAACTCAGATGAAAGTGTGTAATTTATTTAATGATTAATATCCAGAAATATCCATGACGCAGTCAACAGTAAGTAAGATTGAAAAGAAATTTAGAGAAACTGGTACGGTTGAAAATGCTCGCAAATCAGGTCGTCCCTCTGTAAATTATGTTACAACATTAGATGCTCTACTTGCTTTTGAAGAAGATGCGCACACTTCTGTTTGTAAGGTTAGTAGTGAGCTCGATGTTTGCAAAACAACGGTACACAAAGTACGTAAAAGTAAGTAATGTAAGTAAAATGCACAGTTGTACAGGAATTAAACGAGGATGATCCAGATAAAAGAATACAATTTTCCGAAATAATGATGGATAACAGCCACCGAAACCTTCTCTTGGTTCAAAATATTATTTTTTCTGATGAGGCTACATTCCAATTAAATGGCGAGGTCAACCGTCAGAATTGTAGATACTGGGCAAAAGAAAACTCCAACTGGATGCAGGAACATACACAATACCCGCAAAAGGTAAACGTATGGGCTGGCATTGTAAGAAATAAAATCATTGGAACCTACTATTTCGAAGGTAATTTAAACGGGCCAGCATACCTTCAATTTTTAAATGGGTATCTCGTACCTACTTTAGTTAATTTATTCCCCGGTACAATTAATCTTGGAGATTTTGATAAAAGTTTATGGTTTCAACAGGATGGTGCGCCTCCGCATTATGCTTTAGATGTTCGAAGGTACCTAAACGAAATTTTTCCGAACAGGTGGATTGGAAGACGTGGACATATTGAATGGCCAGTGAAGTCGCCAGACCTCAATCCTTTGGATTATTTTATGTGGGGTCATTTAAAGAATGTTGTTTATTAAACGAAACCTGCAAATATTGGAGACTTAAAAACAAGAATTCGTAAAGAAATAAACAATATTTCTCAAGAAAGCATAAACAAGGTTCTACAAGAATTTGTACAACGTTTGGGTTACTGGATTACTTTCAAGTTATTTATTATAATTTATTTATAATTTATTAATATTATAAATCAATAAAAATTAATTTTCTAAACTCATATCTTTCAAATTATATCCGTTAAACCCCCAGTATTATACTTTTTTGGAAGCAGCTCATTTTTATCGATCTAAAAATGTCCTCAAATACAGGGTGTTATATTAAAAAAAAAGATATTAAAAAAAAAGAGCCGATGACGTTATCACTGTAATGTGTATCACCTTTTATAATGAAATTTTATTGTAAAATGTAGAACAGTAAATTTAAAAATCGACGTGTTTTAGATTTTTTTAAAAAGGCTTTTCATTAAGGAAATATCGAATTTATTCCATACTTTACGCACACACTGTATATATCAAAATTAATCCTGACTTGAATAAAAAAAAATGAGATGTGGCACTCCGACGTGACTCAATAGAGAAAGCTGTCTACGCTCGGAGGGATGTTTTTTTATTTTATTTTCTTTTATTTTTAATATATTTAATTTAATTTAGTTTTCTTATGTTTTATTTTATTTTAGTTTGTTTTATTTTAACTTGAATTTATTTAATATTGACCCCACGTAGTGTGTAGTCGCGCGATCTGTCGTTTCGTTGCGTTTCTCTACTACTACTACCAAAAACCCTTTCTAAATTGACCAACAGTTAGAAAAAAGATTTAGAAAAACAAGAAAAAATAAAATAGTAATATAAAAGGCAAAAACAATTGGCGTTCGCTTGGACTCCACTTGGTTATTTTTCTTTTAAATTTCACTTTACCCGAGTTTCCATAGTGTCTGTTCAAGACCTTTGACGGAACTTTCTCTTAAGTCCAGCAATATATCTCAGCGGCCCTAGATAATAGAAATCAAGTCGACGTCATATATACTGACTTTACGAAGGCGTTCGACAGAATTCACCACGGCGTATTACTTTCTAAATTATGTCTCTTTGGTCTTTCGGAGGATGCCGTGACTTTTATGAGGTCTTACTTGTCAAATAGAACGCAGTTTGTTGCTTATAATGGTTACAAATCGGAAAAGTACCTAGCTTCTTCAGGGGTTCCACAAGGTTCTAATCTAGGTCCATTATTATTCTTGTTATTTATTAACGATCTGTGTGAATTAATTTCTGCACCATGTTTATGTTATGCCGATGATTTAAAGATTTATTCATTGATAAGTGACCTTAATGATTGTCATTTTTTGCAGAGTGAACTGAATCGTGTACATGAATGGTGTAATGCAAATCATTTGAATCTTAATGCCAATAAGTGCAAAGTAGTTAGTTATTCTAGGAAACAATCTAATTTATACCATCCTTATACTATCAATGGCAATGAACTTGAACGTTTAAATAAAATTAAAGACCTTGGAGTTACATTTGATTATAAACTCACCTTTGTTGAACATGTAAATTTAAAGGTTAAAGAAGCACTTAAATCTTATGGATTCATAATTAGAAATAGTCGAAATCTCACTAATATTAAGGCAATTAAATTACTTTATTACACTTTTGTACGCTGTAAACTGGAATATGCCTCTGTCATTTGGTCACCTTTTTATGATGTACATATCCAACTTATAGAGCAGGTGCAGCGTAAATTTTTAAAATTTTTGTCTCTCAAAATTAACGGCATATATCCCAAGAGGGGCATCAGCAATAGTGAGTTGTGTAGCGGTTTGGACGTAGTATCATTAGAATCTAGACGAATTAATGCCTCCCTAATATTCCTGTACAAGCTACTACATAATCTCATTGACTGCCCTGATATTCTTCGACAAATAAATTTTAACGTTCCATCTTATCCAGTGAGAAATTCAATTACGTTCAGAAATACACAAGCTAGAACTAATCTTATGTTAAATTCTCCTCTATTTCTCATGTGCAACTATTATAATTCCTTAAGTGCTTACTGCGATATATTTCACTGCAGTTTAAAGCAGCTTACTAGGATGGCTGAGATCTACCTAGGTGATTGAGTAGTTTCTTTATGTTAACGTAAAATACTCGAAAAATGTGTTATTTAGTTAGTACTTATGAATTATTAATATATCATTTAATTGTAGTATTGTATTTTGTCCTATAAATGGATTCTGTTGGACAATAAACGCTATTATTATTATTATTATTATTATTATTATGACGTAACACAGAATTTGTTTCTTTATTTCCCCTCCTTTATAATGTGTCAAATCAAATCCCAGAATGAAAAACTGCATATATCAGCAATATATACATAAATAAACGCGACAGAAAGGATTGTAAGAACTACCGAGGGTTCAGTGTAACCAACTCAATTTAAAGAATATACGGGAAGATGGTATTTATTGATCTTCAAAAGGCGTATGATAGTGTCCATCAGCTAAGCTATAGCAAGTGCTAAAAGACAAGAAAATTCCACGGATATACATTAATGCTGTGAGAGTTGTTGAGAGTTGTACTTCCTCAATAAAGATTGGACAAAAAAATATTTTTATGGGATTAAACCACAATTGACTGTAATAAAAATTACATTTTACATTTGTTTTGATGTTTTGATCTCCAATCCGGAAATTGTTTTTCAAAAAGAAGTAATTTTTGTAACTATGAATTTGTGGTTTAATTCCATATAAATACAATATTTAACTCACATGCCACAAGAAACATTTTCAGAACCTCTTCAAACTCTCTATTATTTCATTCAATATGTTCTAACCTGAACTGTATTGCTTGATTTATTATAATTGAAAATCATCATTGACTTAACATTTTTTCTTTTAGACTTGTTGGAATGAACTAAAGAATCCTATATTTCTAGTTAACACCATTTAAGAAAACAACCTATCAAATAAAATATAAATGTCTTTATATACACTCGTAAAAATGCTTGCCATTCATTTTAATGACTTCATTTTTTTCAGTTTGAAGTTCCAAGTTATTGTTTAACTCAGATTCTCACTTTGTTTACGACCATTGTCCTTCAGAGAAAATCAAGGCAGCATTAAAAAATGTTTATTAGCTAATAAATATCTGTGCACAATTCAAACAATAAAATTTAGTGTTGCTATAATGAGCTCAAAGTTTTCGTTTACAAGACGTTATGTAGTTAGTGTTTCGTAGATGCATTTTTTGTAGTTTATTATAATTCGAGCATTTTTAAATGTAATAATGTTTACAAAAAAAATATACTGTTGTTGCAATATTTATCTTTTTGAATTGGTGCCTTCTTTCCGAAAGTTGGAACTCAAGCTACACACAGTTTTAATACTCTTTTTAAATTAATTGGTGATCGAGACATAAGCTGCACACCAATATCTTGGTGTCTATCTTCTGTGGATGTTAACAATCACATTGGTTCACATAACTTTGTTGACAGCTGCTCTGAATAAATACCCGGTTGTCATTCCCGCTCACTATCTATTATTCTTCAGCCACGATGTCATTCGACGCCTATGCCGTTCTTTTTTCTTCTATCTTCCCTTGCAAAATCAGCTGAATTAGCTGAAAGCTCATTGTGCCCTAATCATATGCCCTAAGTATGGCATATACCTGATTTCCACAATATGTTGTTTGTGACATAATACATGTATGAAATCACTACATTTAGAAAGCTTCTCAGCGGTTTAAGACAGTTCTCGTCTTTTCTATGCCACATTGAATCTCTATTGAGTGATCCCATTCTTTATTTAGACTGCATCCTACATATGCCACTTTGTCGATTGTTTCCAAAGTTTCATTATTACCTATAAATTAGTGCTGTACTTCATTGTGTTTGCCAACTATCAGAATTTTGGTCTTTTAACAGTTAATGCACCATTGATTTTTATTCCCGCTCTTATTCCACTGATAGTTTCTTTAAACGGCATTTCAAAGAATGCATTAAATAATGTCGGTCACCAAAATCAGCTTGTGGTTTTGGCTACTATGTTAAAATTTTTGTTTCTTAGCTGGTGATCTAACAATTTTTTCACCAAAGCTCTAAGAGTGAAGCGAAAGTTTCATCTGCATAGCCCGCTTAGTTATCAGACCGAAAAAAAAAATAGAAAATCTAGAAAGAATAATAAAGCGCAACTCAAGACATTCGAGAGAAAAAAAAACTGAGAAAAGTATACGGCCAGATGCAAGAAGACGACAGGCACATGGAAAATCAGGAAAAACAACGAGATTAATGAATTTAATGAAGGGCGCGATATCGTAAGATTTGTTAAAAATCTGAGAATGTTATGGCTGGGATATGTCCAGAGACAAGATACAAAATTAACAAAGAAAATATTACAATGGAAGCTGGATACGAAAACGAAAAAAAGGAAGACCCAGAGATGGTTGGATGAAGTGAAAGGCTACCAGAAAACAATGAATGTAAGACAATAGGGGAGCAGGGCACAAGAGAGGTCGGAATGGAATTACATAGCCAGGCAGACAAAGACTCCAGGGTTATGATGCCAAAAGAAGAAGAAGAAGAAAAAATAATGAATAAAATATTAAGTTATTAAGGTATAGTAGAGAATATTGACTCTCCCTCGACATAAAAAATCAAGCTCATGAAAATCAGTAATAACAACAACACTAACGAAACCCTAATATTATTATGACAGCAGATCGAAAGAATAAAGAAGTGCACATACCTGGAAACACTAATAATATAAACTAACGACTACATTACCGAAATAAAAGTTACACTTGAAAAAATACTTTTCATAAAAATGAAAAAGATTCATAAAAATGGGTGGATCCTCGTTGCATTCCCAGTATTATTACGTGGTAAAAAATACGACATCTTTTAGCTCATAATCCCAGGCAAAACAGAGGACAGAAGAAGTGTGAGAAGACGAATATCTTGCTTGAAAAGTTTAAGAGAATATGGCATGGTTGCAACTTAAAAAAAATTCTTCACAGAATTTATTTCGAAAGTTGAAAGTAGCCATAATGATTTTCAACCTCCGTAGCAGACAAGTGAAAAGACGGCTCCCAGAATGTAAATCAGTCAATATAATTTTGAAGAAGTGAAAAATTTTAAATAGGTTAAAAGAATCTACAAATGCTGATGAATCGGATAATTAATAGAATATAGTTGTAAAGAAGAATTCAAGCAAGAAAAAGCGCCGTCTACGTAAGCTGAAACATAACAAAGACGGTTCCCCAAGACGATCATTGGAAAGACCACGAAAACCATGGAACGACAACTTACTTGAGGCTTATTTGAAAAAACAGGCACATATCTGCATAAAAAGGAGAAGAAGAAGACAATTACCGACAGATAAACGTGAAACGCAATCAACAAGTCAAACCACGACCATTGGGCGACTACTATCATTATTAAATCTTATTTTGGGTTATTATGAATTTATCAAACATAATGAGGTATGCAAGGATATTTGAAGCATAACTATATTGAAATTGTATTACTTTCTCTCTATAGTAAAATGCTAAGGTGGGCGTCACGATAAAGTGTCACGACACGGCGTTACGGAAGTACATAGCAACATAAAATAGTGGTTCGTGGTTCGACTATGGAAGTCCGTTGTACAACTTTTTTATTTTATTAAAATCTATAAAAAAAAAACAATAAATAAATAATGAAATTACTTTATTAAATTTTAAAAGAATTTAAATTCTAAAAATACAGAGAATTTAGTATGAAGCTTTGCGCTAGACCACTTTTTTTACACAACGATACATATTTTTTATTACGTATGTTTTGCAAAACAATAGTCCTTCTAAAAGTCACATCAGTTGTGTTATTTTAATTTTTATACCAAAACGTGTACTTACCAAATACTGATATTAGTGGATCACCCACTAAATTTACTTCCTAAATTAGTAATAAGTATCTAAAAATTTAGGGTATTCACTTACCTTAAGCAAACAATCAAACAGACCATAAATCAAATAAAAACAAATGATGTCTATGTATACACACACGTTCACGTTAATGCACTTGACAAATAAAACATAAATTACGGCCCTATTGTTACAATGACTATGTGATTTCAACAAACATAAAACTACTGGCCTAGTAGCTGAAATAAATTTTGTCGCCGGATTGTGATATTTGTTCTGGGAGGACAGGTAGCAACTCCCAAAATAGTTAAAATGAAGTAAATAGCTTCTGTTTGCTTTTGAATACGAAGAAATAACCAAAAAAAATGTGTAGATATGTTACATATAATAGACAAATATTGAAAGATATCCAGAGCTCTTCATTGTGTCTAATTTCGTCTGTTTAAATGAAAAATTAAACTCTGTTAATTTTTTTTCTGGTAGTAATAATATTGTAAGAAGAGTCAGAAGTGTCGACAGAAGATGTGAGAAGGATTAATATTTCAGAAAAGTTTTTGAGATAAAAACATTTCTCATTTTAAATGTTTTATGTTTTACTATATTTCTATTTCGTTTTCGGTGCTGCAACCGGGCGTAGGAAATTTCGACACTAAGCAGGTAGCGACTAAAATTTAATGGCAATTTTCGACACCAGCCCCAATTCCCGTTTTTATCTTACAGGTATATTCGACACCAAATAAATATAGCTGCGACATAAATAAAATACCATAATTAATTTATTTATTTATTTTAATAAAAGTAATGTGCATTTTATTTCTTTATAACTGTAATAATATCTAAATATAATACAACTAGTACCTAATTTTTGTACATTTTACCGTTAATATACTTGTATACAATGATTTATTTGCTATTATAGGAATGATAAGATACAGCTTTTATAAAATCTAACCTACGTATTTGTTGGGATCGTAGTTTATCCATCATTTTCTCCAAAAATGCCAATTTAGCCTTAACAGTAGTATCTTTGATTTTTGCTGGTATATGTAAACTATTTATTTTGACATAAGTGAAATTCTTTTAACTTTTCAATAAAAATAAAAATAGAAGGATGTGTTGAATAAAAAGAAGAATTAAATCTCGAATGAAAGGATTCACAGGCATTTGTGGTCCTCGCAATAGACGGATTCTGATTAGACCATATGTGTGGTGGAAATAGAGCGCTATCGAAAATGTAATTTTCCAGTAAATAATCTGCATATATATCAAGTGTTGCGTTTATAGGTTTATATGACATTAAATCATAAAGAAAGCATTCTTCAACTTCTGCTGGATTTAAATAAGTTAAACCAAACGTATGCCTTAACCATTTTCCAATTTCTGAATTTGTATCCTTATATTCTTGTACCAAACCCAAAGATTGAATTTTTTTAAACCAGTTTTGGTGTAAGTGAAAACGGCATCCACTAATTTTTGCATTGGGCCACATATACAATAAAGCACAGTGAAATGCTTTTTCAAAGTCCACAAATATTTCAGTTGGCTCTAATGATAATTGAAATGTTTCAAAAATCTTAGACCTTAATAAAGAAAATAAATTTTTGTATGTCATTGACAATTTGTCCTTTAACAAACAGTATGCTAAAGGAACATAATGTCCATTTTCCAAGCCATGTATAGTAAATAATTGTAGAAAATATTTGGTACTGTATGAAAATCAACAACAATCGGCAACAAACGATCGCCGCTAATTACCTACCTACCTGCTTTACGCCGCGGTGTCGAAATTTCCTATAATAAAATTTGACCCTTCGATTACCCCAGGTACAAAGACAATTTGGTGTCGAAAGTTCGCCCGCCGCTGCAACCTAACCTGTGTATAGTGTATCTCGCTAAGTATTAATGACGTATTTGTTACAATTTTCTGTATTTTTAATGTATTATTTAATATTAAATAGTATATTACTTACTTATATTTATTCAAACTTCTTCCCGCCACGGGAAGAAGAAAAAATTTAACGGTGGCATGTGGTGGCGTTTTTAATTTTTTGTGTAGGTACTTGAAATTGATATGAGTTCTGACGAAAATTAGTCATCCGGGAGAAGCATAAGTAAGGAATGGAATTTCCGTTGCTAAGTCTATAATAATGCACTAATTGTATGAGCCCTGTTTTATATACGAGTCGTATGAAAATACTATAAAATATAAAATATACTATAGTTTGGCCGTTTGATTTAAAACCTCAGTGTATTCATGCTGAGAAGTAAATAACACAAAATAGCTTGATTTAAAGTGTACAACTGTGTTATTTATTTAGTTGTTCATGTAAATTAAAACACATTTAAAGAACACCTACAACTTGTCAGATCGACGAAGAAAGAACAAGATAGCATTCGAACGATCAAAGATCTACTACACGCATTAACGAGCCATTACCTCCTCGGTTGAGGTGTATTATATTCGGGTACAAAAAAATGTATTGTGTTGGTATTTTGAGATAAAAAATAAATTTGTTGCTTTAATCTTGAAAACGTTCACGAATAAGAATAAAGAAAGTTGTTCATAACATTTTTAATCGCAGTGTAAAACTGAAAAGCGGAAAATTTCTTAATAATACTGTAATAATGAATTATGAATCTGAATTGGCTATTCATTAATAATAATTTGTTGCATACTACCTAAACTTACGTCAGTTATCATTGATCCCTTTCCTGAACTTTTGCTTGTCGGTAAATGAAGTAATTATTTGACAACACTTTGCTTGCTATAAGTTATGCTTATAGTTAAATTTCATTTAAACTCCATTCTCGTCGTAGTTTTTTCAACACTTTATTTTTACTCGTACGATGCACGATGCTTACTATGTGAAAGTCAAATTGAATTGATACAGCACAAGACTGCTACTGGGAATAGCGGGAAAGATTCTCAAACTTCGTACTATATCTGACAAACTGCAATTAAGTATATTCGGTGAACTTACACGGGTTTTGGATGAAGTAAATAAGTATCGATTCAACTGACCATCTGTCCAAATTGTATATAAGTTGATATCTTTCAGTGGGTAACGATCATAGAAGCTTAACCGTTTGTCTATAGTCAATAATATGTATTATTATTATATATATGTTATTTTTATTTATTTTACCTACGACATAGTTTCGATTTAAAATAAATCACACTCACTAAAATTATTTTGTCATTATTACCATTATTTAGATCAATACCAGAGGATCAGGCAGGCTTCAAGGCAGGAAGATCATGCATAGACCACATATACGCACTGGAACAACTGTTGGAAAAGAAAAAAGCAAAAAACAGAGATATACACTTGGCATTTGTGGACCTGTGACAGGCTTATGACTCTGTACCAAGGTCAGAACTATGGGAGGCAATGTACAAATTAGAAATACAAACGGAACTCATAGAAGCTACAAAAGCTCTGTATAAAGAAAATAAAGTGTCCATTAAAATGGGAACAAGAATCATAGGAGACTTCACCACAACAAAAGGGCTCCTGCAGGGTTGTTCCACATCTCCAACCCTATTCAAAATATACTTAGAGAAAGACTTGACTATATGGAAAAGAAAATGCGAAGGCATGGGAGTACCGGTATGGAACGAATACCTATATACGTTAAGTTTTGCAGACGATCAAGTAGTGATTGCACAAGACCAAGACGACCTCAGCTACATGATGAAGAAACTACAAGAAGAATATACCAAGGCTGGCCTAGATATTAACCTCGCGAAAACAGAGTACCTATCTACAAGTGAAGAAGACATAGAAGATCTACTGATTGATGACAACGTAACAATCAAAGGAAAGGATAAATTCAAATACCTGGGGTTTATAATCACGAAAAAGGCAACAATAGAGGAAGAAATTACACAAACATTAGGACAAACAAGAACAGCAATCCGACAACTTAACTCAGTATTGTGGGATAGACACCTAAATATGAAGACAAAAACGCAGATTTATAAAACATTAGTGCGAAGTATTATGACATATGGGACTGAAAACTGGATCATAAACAAGAAAAACAGCAATAAGATAGTAGCAACAGAGATGGCATGCCTGCGTAGATGCTGCAGAGTAACAAGAATGGATAGGAGAAGTAATGACGAAATAAAGCAAAGAACATCAATAGAAACAGACATACTAACATATATCGAACAAAAAAGACTAAAGTGGTATGGACATGTAAGAACTAGCGACAGCAGATGGATAAAGAGAATAACCGAATGGAGCCCGATAGGAAGGAGGAAAAGAGGACGACCTCGAAAATCCTGGAGGAACGAAGTAGACGACGCCATGAGTAAGAGAGGACTAAACGATGGAGAATGGAATAAACAACAGAGAGAGATGGAAACGGTTGAGCGAGGGAAGGCAGTAAATACTGTAGAATCCCTAAATATATATAGATCAATACCATCGTCATCGCTGCCGTCACCGTTAATTGATATTATGATTGGGCCTATTTCGTTTGTTTTGTTTTCAAATATCCATCAATCCTCAATTAATTTTTCCCACTTGGATATACAATTTCGTCGTACTTGTGGAGTTGAAATTGAAAGTGTTTTTCGCCGAGTTTCCCAAACCGTTTCGTCAGTATAACCAGTATCCCATGGTTTCCGTAATATTGTTTTGTTATAACTGGTAATAGTATGGTGGAGGACGTAAAACTTGATGATGATGATATTGTATTTTAATAATCTGATCCACTACAAAGATTTTTAGTTTTGAATGTTCTTTTGCCAAACGAAATAATTCAGATTTTAATACATGCTGTGCAATCGGTATGCGATCATTTGTCAAACATTCTTTAATTTACAGTATATACAAAGTTGTTGAACTTTGCGTAAGGCACATTGTCAAAAACAATTACGCTGGGCTTACTTAGCCCAGCCCTTAAATGTCGTCGCGGTAGCGGACAAAGTGATGTCAACGCGACGCAACTACAGTCACGTATAAGGACCCTAGTATACGAGCGCTAATATCGTCGCGTTAGCAGTGCAAAAAGATACATTCACACCGAAACAATTGACTAATGTTTAATAATAAATTTTTTGAAAATCTATACAATTCTAGTATTCAACATATTATTTATATTTGATTTACAATATTAGTTCCCACCTCTCACCACAGTCAGTACTGTTATAGAGAGTTCGTGGGTTCGGTTTTGCCTAAGATAGTTCATTTAATTAAGGACACGAAATCAATTGAGTAAGTATAAAGTATATAACTGATGTCTTCAATATATTATTTATCTTTTATTTATAATATTATTTCCAATTAACTCCTTCCGGGCCCCTTGTTTTGATCTAACGGTCTTCAAAAGTGATCAAATAGTGTCACGCACAAGGCGTGGCCAAAAATTTCAGTACTTATTGTTTGTTAAGTTAATTTTTTTAGAGTACTTTTCTAGTGGATACGGTTCACGGTCAGCAAGTGTCTGGATGGTTTTATATTTTAATAGTAGGTGTTTACTCCACTGTACCATCTTAATCGCAACATTGAATGTGGGGGAGATCAGGTTATTTATTGTGACTAGATATATATAAGTTGTTTTTGCCTGTTCCGCTATCGAGGTCTTAGTCGATTTTCATCTTTACTTTGCGCCTTTCCCAACTTACACATCCATATAACAGATTTGTTCTTGTTTTTTAATACCCTGTGAATTCTTTTTCTTTTTATGTAGATACTACTGTGTATGTTTTCCAATGTGCCTCTAGTAAATTCTCATTCAAACTTTTTCGTGGTCTTCCCACTGATCATCTTCGTATTGACGACTTCCTCTACTTTGAATCTTCGTCGTATATCTGTACTTCTAGTTCCGTCAGAGAACAACCGAACACATGTGTTCGGTTTTTCTATGGTTCCGTCCCATAGTGTCTTACTATATTGATTTTTCATCTCTGCTGTTTCTAACATCCTGTTTGTCCTCTCTGTGTCTGGTCATGTTTCTGCCGCGTATGTCATTATTGGTCTGATGACTCTTTAGTAAATTCTACCTTTCATTCCTTTCCTGATATTTGTATTTCTCCATATTGTTTCATTCAGGGATCCTGCGACCCTGTTTGCCCCATTAACTTGATCTTCCACTTCAGTTTTGAGCTTTCCCTAGCAATATAATGTGATGCCTACATATTTAAACTCCATCACTTGTTTTATTATCCCATCCTCCAGCTCCAATTTATTTATTCGTAGATTTGATGTTGTAACCATGCAGTTTGTCTTTTTTGGTGAAATTATTATGTTAAATTTTGCATGCATACGTTATAAATAATCTTCGTTCTCAAAAAACAAAATATTAATGTTTTAATCTTAGTCTGATCCCATTGCCAGCAAAATTGGGTCAGTTAGTTTTCTTTTATTTTTACTTGTATTGTGTTGTTCTGATACAGGAAACTCTCTTGCGTATAAGAAGTGGATAACGTCTTTTAAGGTCCACGAAACATAAATATAACGTCTAAAATTCTAGGGCAGAATTCGAATGTACAAAACACTAATAAGACCTATTGTGACCTATGATTGTGAAACATGGAGCCTGCTGAAGACAGACGAAGATCCATGAAGAAAATTTTTGAAAGGAAAGTGCCCAGGAAGATTTTTGGGCCTGTTTTTTAGTTTATTAAATCTGGCGGAATTCGTTGGTTTGGTCACTTGCTCCAAATTAGCAATGAAAGAAGTACAAAAAGTATCACCGAACGAGGCGGGCCGAAAATAGACCATGAGGCTGCCCTAGAAAGCGTTGGTTAGAGATTGTAGAGAATAATTTAAGGATTTATGGGAGTTCAGAATTGAAGAAGAGTCGCCAATGGCAGAGGGGAATGGAATGCAATTGTTGAACAGGCCAAAACTTACGGAGGGTCGTAGGGCTAGAGGAAGAAGAAGAATATCCTGAAACCTGTCTATTCTTTTATGAATGTCGCTAAGTGTTACGAAATGTGTGTAATATTATAGGTAATAATTGAAATTACTTGTTCTAGTGCATAATCGTCAATTACCACGGGGTATTTATCTTCAAACAACATAACTTTCCTGGTATTACGTGTTTCAAATCATGCCAGTGTCGTCGTCCTATATACACAGGAATACAGAAAATTTTTGTTGCCGGTATTATATACTATGTTGTTATATTTTCTCCCACAAGTTCCTTTCTCTAGTTTTTAATTATTACTTAGATATTTTAATACTAACAATCTCTCCTACTAGATCTTAATTTCCTCTACTTGCTGGTCACTGACCCAAAACTTTTTTCTTGGTTTTCCTCGCGTAACTTTTGCTGTATTATTTTGTCGAATGTAAGGAAAAAACCAATTACACGGATATGATATAAGTAACAACGTAATTAGGGACATTACGTTAACGGTTCACGCGAAACCTACACGTTCTTTGGCGGTTAATTAAAGTTGAAAAAATTATAGAAGTAAAATTAAATGAAATTTGTAAATTTTTTGTAATATTTTATGGTGATCATACCGTATCATTAGGAAACATATGAATGTTACTGAATGTGTATGAACAACAAACATTTGATCTCTCACGTTGTCAACACGTTTATTGCCAATCAATCTACTTTATCTACACTGCTTTTGAAATTCCTTGCATCCGTTTTGTTGGGGGTCTTCTCCGTTTTCTTTTTTTCTGATGGTATCCATTCTGACAATTGTTTTGGTAATCGATCGTGTGGCATACGTCTTACATGTCCATACCATATTAGTTGTTGATTGGAGCGAAGCTTCTACACTGGTGTTGTATTACTTTTTTCTACAGTAAAATGCTGAGGCGAGCGTCACAGAACTATCATCACAACTTAGCGTCGTCATGGGTAACGAAACTAGCGCCACAAGATGGCCGTCGTCACGGGTAGCGTCACAAAATAGCGCTTCTTTACATTCTTTCACTACTCTCTATCAATTCGGTTCTAGTCACCATATAGTTACTCTAAGCAGATTTAAATTAAATACTGCATGAAAAATAACTAATAAAATATAGACATTTAATGAGAAGTAAAAAAGAATATCTGTCACTAAAAGATTCGATTTGTAACGATTGTCAAAATTTAAAAGTCCTAAATGTTATCCAATTAATAAAAACATTACATTATCTATTTAAATTTTTATGATATTTCGCGTTTTAAAATAATTTCATATAAATACTATTATTATTTTTAAACATATTATTTCAAAAAAATCCATTTATTAACAAAAATCCATTTATTAACAAAAATCCATTTCAACTGCCACTAGGTTATTCTAAAGTTTTTATGTTTACTGCCAGACTTCTGAGCCATATATAACTACTGGTTTCATTATATGATTATATATCTTTTTCTTCTTTTCTAGTTGAATGTTCTTTTGTTATAACGTCGAATTCGTTGCACCTATAACTTGTTTTCGTTTTGATGTATCTTTTATGAACTAATTATGTCTTTCTGCCTCAGTTTATCTCCAAGTATATACATTGATCACATCATCATCATCATTTTTAGCCTAACAACCCTGTGTGGGTCCTAGCCTCCTTAAGAATTTCTCTCCAGTCGTCCCTATCCATCTCCTTTCTCCGCCAAGCACGTATTTCCATATTTCCGTATGTTCTTATAGAATGATCTGAATTCTTTCTCTCTGTTCCTATTTCATCTTTCGCTGCTGCTTCAATGTCTTCCTTTATTCTGGTCCAATAAGAGTCTATATCTATCTGACCTCCTTCATTTATATTTTGATTCCTTAGCCTTTTGGTGATGTTTTCGAAGTACCGTTCTGACATTGATCACATCACATTTTTTTTTATTTCTCCCACTTCTAAATCTTGTGTTCGTAGTAGTCAAGCATCTGCTCTTGCCTATTAATACCAGAAAGCTTTTTGTTATACCTTTTGATTGGCTCTGGTTTCATTACTTGCTGACTTCTTGTATATATATATAATGTCTTTCAAGTTGTTTTGACATTCTGATGTTATATAGTGAATATATCTCTTATCTTTCTATTTTTCCAACCAATACCTCTTTTTCGCAACGGGCCATTGTTTCCCCTTTAGCAAGTTTTTTTGTTTAACTTACACAGGATTATTTTTGCGGTCATTTGCGGCAAAATACAAAAATTGCTTATCAAAGCTGTACTCTTCATCTTTAAAACGCATCTAGATTTTTGTCAATAGGACACTTGGAACAAAAGATATCGAATTTTTACCGTCGAGTTAATAAAAATTTTATTTGAAATTTATTTCGCGCGATTAACTGACGTTCAAATTCGTCGGTCGCTCCAAGCGTTGTTTCTGAGAGAACATCTCAACTACATTTTTTGTTTGAAAAAAATCTTTCGACTGCTTACATATTCTTGGTAAATCCATATTTTCCATTTTCCCACTTACGAGCGTTTTAGGGGGAAGCGGGGGTAGGAGTGGTAAACTTTCTTGCATCTTTTTTTGTGGCCCAAAATTGATAACCTCAGCAAAATTCAGCTTGTTCGTATGACTTTTAGATGTCGAATCTCTGACGAATGGACTATTAAGAGAAATTTAAATTTTAAATATATTTAGGCAGATACATTCAGATAATTTCATGTAATAATTCACTTGACTTCCATCCATTCACTGCCACAAATAAATATTTAATAGAATTGTCGATAACTGGAAAATATAATATCTACAGCTTTGACGTAATTATTTAATTTATTTATAATTACTTAAATATGAATTTTTAACACAATTGTATAACGTTGGTAATTTTTCTTTTCCACTTAATTAAAAGTTTTTTCTGACCTCGATTTATAAATATATTTGGGTCATTGATACGAAACGTCCGAAGTGCAGAGAGTAAACAAACAATTTGTGAATAACTGTCGCCAATAGATTATATGTTTTGACCGATCTTAAAGTATATATATATATATATATATATATATATATATATATATATATATATTCCGATAGAGAAACTGCTTCAACTCTTATTACATTTTTCTCATTTATATCCGTTGACATTTCAATCAAACCGTAATCGATTTTTGACGCTTTTAGCGCATCAAAACGAGAAGACCAAAAGGTTGTATTTACATACTCTTTTAGGTAACAGTGTCTGCCGCGACTCAGGCGAATTTTTTATTGCACGAGACAATAACTCCCACCTGTATTTAGAGACCTAAAAAGAGATGGGAAGATGAAGTCGATGAGGATGCCAGGAACTGCCTGGGAACGCGTTCATGGAAAAGAACAGCGGTAAATAGAGATGGTTGGAGAAGCCTGTTGAAGGAGGCCAAGGCCCGATTTGGGCTGTAGCGCCATTGGATGGATGGATGGTATTTAGAGACGGAGAAAAAATTGTATGTAGCTTGTACCAACATAAAAAGTATGTTACTTCCAAACAACAACCTGTTGCATTTTGGACAACCAAATTTAAACTGTGAGCAGCACACGGCACAAAGAGAGCTAAATTATGGTAAACTTTAATACGTGCTTGCAAACCAGAATACTTGCCACTCATATTACTGGCATTGTCGTAAGACTGGCCTCTACAGTTCTTAATATCTAATTTCAAAGACTCTAACATCCCAATAACGGTTTTTTCAAGTTCTTCTGAGCTATGCCCAGTATTCTTATAAAATCCCACGAATCTTTTCACGGGATTCCCTTTATCTCAAAATCACTGTAAGTTGGTCATGGTGTGTTATGTCAGGTGTTGAATCTACACTTAATAATAGTATTTGTTTGTCTTAATTTGCCTAACAATTTCATCAATGACTCGATTGGACAAAATATTATGTAATTCGTTACATATATCTTTTGATAGATACTTTTAGACGTCTAGAAAACTAGACGTTTTGCCCTTACCTTAATTTGCTTGTTTATTAATATGATCTTGTAAAAATTGATCACATTCTGACAATAGTTCCAGTAAACCTACGTAGTTTCCATTCCGTTTTTCGCCAATTTTTTCGTGAGTACCTCTAAATGCCAATTCCCTGGTAGGCAGAAACTTTATTACACTTATGATTCTTTCTAGAACTTTAACCCAATATTCTTTCGCAGTGCAAATTTCCTTTTCGAGTTCTACATCAATTTTCAGATTATCTATATGATCAATGGATCTTTCATGTTCGTCAAATCTTTACTTACTTCTATTCGATAATGAAAATCGTATTTTAAATTGGTTTTTTTTTTCAAATAAAACACAATAAAGACAAAACCTATTGCCAGTGCTCCCGGAGTAAACTGCCCAATCGCGGCGAACCACTTCTGCATTAACCAGTTTTTTTATAAAATATTTGCTTACTGGCATACCTGTTTTATTCGCCGAAATTTCTTTTGACATTGATAATATCCACATCTAAAAGATTCTGTTCAACCCAGTTTTCTAGAATCATTTCTGCATAATTATGACAATCTTACTAAAGTGCTGGATGTTTAAAATTAAGTAAATCCTCTTTTGGATCTGAAAAAAAAATGATTTGTGATTGTCCTGTTTTAGTTACCATTTGTAAAGGCTTCTTTTTGCATTTTAGCCTCGTTACAAAAAAGTTAAATATGCCTTACCCGAGTTACTGGTGGTTGCTTCTTCATCTTCTAATGCTTTTGAAACAGGTGACACTAAGTGCTCTGGCACTGATTCTGAAGTCTCCAAAATAGGTTTATGTGGTCGAATATGAATATATTTTAGGACCGGGTTGTGAAATATTTGTAGTGTTTTCTTCTTGATCACCATCCGTTGTAAAAAATGCTGTCATTTTGGGTATACTTTTCAAAATTTTATTTTGCCTTTCCTGCTTTTCTTGTTTCCTTTTACAAGTTCCAGGTTGTTCCCGCCCTTCCATATTTTTCTATTGAATATTTATTATATTAATATTTTATTTACAGATTATAATTACGTATACAGTAAGACAAACCTCTTACGGTTGTACGTTTGTACGCTGTACAAACGCGGTGTTACAATTTTGGGGTGTCCGCACACTATCCTTAATTAAACGCTGTAAAGTGATATAATGTTACGGCCTTACGGCGGTATGTTTGTACGTTATCTAACATTTAGATAACATAAACTGAACACGGTGCATACAGCTTATACGTCGACGTTAATAATAATAATTTATTTGTAAATTGTTAAGTTTCAAAGTTAATGATAAAACACAAAAAATTTTGTTATTATTGTATCATGTGGATTTGTGTGCAAATTTTTTTTACCATAACCATATAATTTCGGAAGAGCACGCGCTTCGCTCGTACCTTCCGGGTACCTTCAACCGCCCGGTGCTACAGCCCCGAAAAGATCCCTGGATAAACCGGCGCTGGCTACAGGAATTTAGTTTCCTTGTGGATTTTTTTTTTGTTTACGATGTATCATGTTTCGCAACCATGTCGTAGATTTATTCTTAATACTGTTTTATATACTTGCTCTTTCAACTTTCGAACTTTCGTAATAAATTCTTCGATATGAATCCACCGGAGGGATCTTGCACACCTGTTGTTGTTTTTTTATTAATCTTAGATCGGTTTCAGCAGATGTTTCAAATATATTTTTAATTAACACTTCAGTATTTTAATTATAGCAATCTTTCCAGCTATACTCTTAGTTTTTACCTGTAAAGTACTGATAATAATATATTGGTTGATTATTTAGCGACAAGACACTATCAGCGGCAACAAGATATGGACGTTAGAGTGTCCAGTACTTGTTGCAGTTATTCCCGGCATCATATATGTCAAAACACAAATTTATTTTATTTTATAAAACATTATGGCCTTGCCTTAAAGTTAATCACCATGTTGTTTACTGATTAGCAATATTACTAAGTTCCACAATTTTTTACTTATCTATAGTAATTGATATGCGCTTACCCGCAACACACTCAATTATCAGTCCTTATAGAAGTTACTTATCTACACTTAATATTTTTAAAGGTCGCATATTTACGTGAAACAAAACCGCAAAATCGGATTCGGTGGGAAATAAAATGTCGTATTCGTTGAAAATTGCCGTTAAACATGCAATTCCAAATAAATTATCATTTTAAATATGAAAGTGTCCATTTTGTTTTTTTTTATGAGGCAAATCAATGATATTGAGCTCGTACTGCTTAACCCCTTCGACCCCCTTGGCACAATACATCCCATCAGAAATTCAAAAAATTTTATTGACTAAATGAAGCCTACTTTTACATTGAAATTAAAAGTAGTGGTATTTTATGATAATACGACCATATACATAATGATCCTTGTAATACCAGCCCGTTCCCCCAGTGCGACAGAGAAAACTGACGCAAAGCAGTCTCTGCATCTCTTTCTATTTTGTCAGGTTTATTGACCACGTGACCTAAATGACCAATGAGAAGATCACGTGGTCGATAAATCCGGCCTATTAGACAGAAATGCAGGGACTGCTTTGCGTCAGTTTTCTCTGTCGCCCTGGGGGAACGTCACTGTATTGCAGTAGTCAGTCTATCTTGTATTAATGTCTATGAATACGACCATGTTCCTCAATCATAGGCAACCCATCATTCGTTTAACCTATATGTTTAACTGATGAAAAGTATTTATGTGATTTCAACCAAATTTACTGCTACAAGTGAGTTGATGCTCACTTCTATTTATAAGTAAACCTCTGCAACATAATTGAAATGAATCATTATGAAAAATTAACCGAGGCTGTACAAGACAAAAAATGGCAATATTAGTGTTCCGGGTCATTTTCGGTGACATTAATAATCCCAATGGTTTATTTCACAATGAATCGACGCAAACCGCTGATTCAGGTAGGTATAGAAAAGTTCACCAACAATTTTTATGCTTATTCAGAATTAAAACATGATGAAAATCTATTTCTACCAGCCAATAGGGCAAGCGGGATTTCGTACCGGATTTGGAACAAATGATCACCTACAGAGCATTAAAACGGTAATAGAAAAGACTATCGAATAGAGTCGACCACTCGTTCTAGCTTTTGTAGATTTGCATAAAGCCTTTGACACGGTAGAATTAGACAAAATCCTGGAAGCACTACAAGCATTGACTACCGATATACAAGGTTAATTTACAAGAACGCAACAATCGACAAAGGAGTCCGACAAGGTGATACCTTATCGCCCAAACTGTTTACCGCAGTACTAGAATATGCTTGTAAAAAACTTAACTGAGAAGAGAAAGGCCTGAATATTGACGGTAGAATATTAACAAATTTGACATTCGCAGACGACATACTTTTGATTTCGGACAACCTCAAGGAGATATGTACAATGCTACATGAACTTCAAGTTAGTGTTTGCCAGTGTGGGTCTTAAAATAGACATCTCCAAAACAAAATTCATGACAAACCTAGTACCTAGCGGAAATATCAATATTGGAGACAACGAAGTAAAGCTGGTGGAAAACTACACATACCTTGGACACGAAGCGCTAGCTAAATTGTATATGAATCACCCAAATAAACTAGAAATGCTTCTAAAACCTACTACACTGATGAATTTGTTTCTGGTTTGAAGTATATCTTTTACAAATACAGGCCTAATAGCTTTCGTCAAAGTATTGATAAAAGATTGACAAAGTTCAAGGGCAAAAGCACATTGAAACAATATATTCTGAAAAAAAAACTCTAAAATGAAGAATAAAGACATGGGTAAGATCCGACTCTGATGCTGGTTACACATATGATATAAATATTGATAGGGAAAAGAAACCAAAAAACTTGAAGGTATTTTAGGTACCTTATGTCGTTTTAGCTTTTGACAGATTCTTCATGTAAAACTACTTCACGAAATCAAGTTTCCAGCCATTGGGACTGTCATAAGAACCAGAAAAATAATAAGTTTTTCTCCTTCTCCTCAATAATAAGTTAGAATAGAATAGAAATATACTTTTATTGTCACTGACAATTGTACAATTTTATCGACAAAGCTTACAAAAAGTCAAAAAAATAACAATAACAATTAAAATTTACTAAAATTACATAAATCGTCCATATCACAAAATAAAAAATAACAAAATATACAATTCATACCAAATTCCACTGGAACTTAAGGAAAGAAGTTGTAGATTTAAGTTGCAAAGAGAGATGGTTATATAATTTTTTTACCGAATATAAAATAGACTTCTTTATAAACTCAGTGGACGGGATCGGTAAATACACATCAAAAGTTGAATTTCTGGCGGAGTAGTCATGATTAGGTCTCGCTGGAAAAACATGTAGGTGTTTACGAATTAAGCAAACAGTGTCTAAAATATAGAGAGAGGGAAGAGTTCAATTCCCGTGATTTTTGAAGTAGCTTGTGCAATGTATTTATCTACTGAGGCCAAAAAGATACCGTATTGCTCTTTATTGTAATTTAATAATAACATCAGATTGGGCAGCTGTACTAGAACCCCAAACAGGAAGGATATATCGAAGATGAGACTCCAAAGCATAGCAAGCAAATATGTTATTTTGGAAGATGCTAAATTGATTTTCTTCGAAACAGATCTTATAGCATAGTATGCTGGGCTGGGACTATGCTTACTTAAAAAATCGATATGAAGGGACCATTTAAGGTTGCTAAATACCAAGAAATTTTACACAGTCAACGATACTGATCTGGCTGTTATTAAGAAGCAAGGGTTGAAGAGCTCTTTTATAGGATAATGCTACTATCTTATCGACTTTAAAAGAGAGTAAATTAGAGTGGGGCAGGTTTTTATTTTAAGTCGATCAGAAGTTATATTTGCATGAAGAGTTGCAATATTAGAGTTCCTCCAGGTAATGCTGGTATCATCAGCAAAAAGAAAAATAGGCTGGTATCATCATTAGGCAGATTATAGTCACAGTTTATTTGCAGGAATAATTGGAACGAAATGGCAAGACACTAAGGAAGTATTGTTTCCACACAGATACCTTAACCACTGTAAAACGTAAAGGACTTCATAGCTCGAAAGCAGACGTCTCTTGCTCAGAAGCTATAGCCTTTTAAAACTGTTGTAGGAATAGAGTTGATTTGTGTGACCAAATGTCTGGATTATATGATTGAAACAGAAAGTCGCTCAGATGGTGAAGACAAGTCTTCTTTAGACTCACAATGGTAGCTGCTGTCAATAGTTGCATTATTTACAACCTCTGAATGGCAAGACAGCTGCTGGAAGTTCTGCCACAGTATATGCTCGAAAATATTCTATAAGAAGAACTTCAAAGAAAACAAATAATATGATAAATGCGGTGAATCATTTACCAATCATAGAAAAACCTCGTTGTCATTGCACGATTTTATCTGGAAAGAAAAAAAACCACAAACACAAATGATATGTCAAATGTGCCAGGTACCGATATGGAAAGAATACTTCGCTTCTTACCATTTGTAGAAATGTTTTCTTGCTTATATTTTGATATGATTTAATTCAAATTTCAAATGAACATTATTTTTTATGATTTTTATTGCGTATTAATAAAATGTCGAAAGCCGTTGACAATTTTATTTCACTACCATTGGGATATATCGCTCCACTAAAAAAAATCATTAAGACAATATATCCCAGGATAAAAGAACTCTAAACTGAATTAAAAAAAAAATGTTAATATGATCAAAAACATCCACCGAACCACATTATGTGGCCAAATGATAATGATTAGTTTTTGGTGTGAAAAATGGGATTGAAAGGGTTCACTTATATGTATTCCGAGAGCACTATGGACATTCTGAGCCTAATAATTAATAAAATTGTTCTTTGACTCACCTCCCACAAGTGGTTTTTTAATGCTCACACAATATATTATTTACGTCTGAAAACAAAAACTTACAAATCAAGTGTATTGCGGATTCGATTGTTTTGATTCTTTGAGTGCTAAAATAGTCATTTTTTGACAAGATATTTGACGTTTGTAAAAAAAGTACGAAAAAATACTCTTAAGATAACTGTCCACTTAAGATAAAATCTCAAGATTGGTCTCAGGGTGTGGCCTATTTGAGAGCACTTACGGTCTTGAGATGGGCATGGGAGACTCGCTGGTGACTTCAGTCTCGAGACCAAGACAATTCCGTGTTGATTACAGAGACAACACACCACACAGTCAGTCTACTGTACTGTGTGACTTCCTTGCGCATACACATATTTTCATTCTTCAAAATGGATTAGGGTCAGGCACTAGCTTTATAATTGCGTATACTATTGTGCAAAAACAAAAAAAAAGTGAAAAAAAAGAAATGTTGGATGAGGAAATAGGCGGATCGTCAAATTGACTTGAAGTAGGTACGGTAAATTGCAATGAAGAGAAATTTGTCGTCTGCACCATCGCCACTCTTCACTTTTTTCATTTTCTGTATTTCGTGTGAAAACTGGAAAGTTTTAATACCAATTCATCATACAAACTCATTTTTTTTCTCGATTTCAGTATATCCTTTGATTATTCCTCAAGAATTCTTTTTCTTTGTAAAGAGAAATTAATTGCAAAATTTCATCATCGGCCCAATGTCGCGCACTGATTTTTTAGCAAGTCAATATTTACTTTTTCACTAAACACCAAACTGAGACTAGTCTGAGCTCTTCTGGCAGGGACAGAAGACTGGAGATTAGATCTCGAGTACTGAAATAACCATGTCCACTTGTGACAAGCACTCTCGGCTACACGTCACAACTTGTCTATGAGAGGTCTCTCAGAACGATATACATTTGTGACTGCTCTCGAGACTATTTTGTCTCAAATGGACACTTAGCTTTAGAACTTCAGAAAACTGACTCAAAACTGAATAAGAGATTTCACAAAAATTCAGTGGAAACATCATGTAGGATAATAGTTGTTCACCAACGTTCAATACCTGGAACAGATCTTTTTACAATATGATCAGGTACAAACGTATTCCCGAAACATTTAGTAGTCTTTCTTGAAAGCCTAGATCTGTTGGACTAAACCATAGATGTAGACAAACGGTGTCTTTGTGACTTTTTTTTCATCTTAATAACATAACTCAAAAATTCAATAACTAAACAAATGCTTCATCAAATTATATTACTTGGTAATCTATATAACAACTCATTAGCAATATCAATTAAAAAATACGGGGAAATGCACCGTATAGTCGGTGATTGTCTATAAAAGTATGTAAAACATTTTATTACGCTTTCATAACAATGAAACAAAGACGTAACCATTTTACTTTTTAAGGGATAGGAATGTTAACTTATTAGATAAAGATAAGCATAAAGTTCGCACCATTTATATTTTAAAGTTTATTTTTACGATTTAAGACATAATTGACATATACGTAAATGGGTAAATGGTAGCGTAGAATCTCGAAGGCATGTATGGCGAAGGCGGTAGGAAGTGCCGACATTCACGTTGTAAAAAAACTGGAGCGATGGGCCAGCTACCCGTCATCTGTAAAAATCTTACTTTGCTAAAAATCTTAAATCCATGCTCCGGAACAAGGACAACGCCATCGGAAAACGACTATGGGAACGGAAAGGGACATTGAATTGTTAAACGTGGAATATACAAGGAATAAGAACAAAGACATTCTACAACTTGAAAAACATAAGTTTGTGTATTGCTCTATCTGAAACAAAAAGGAAAGGAAAGGGAACCCAGAACTGTGGAAAATAGATTCACATATACAGTGGCGTTAAAAAGAAGAACATGCCAAAATAGGTTTATCGATACTTATGCAGAAAAAATACAAGAAGAATATAGCTAGTTGGGAAGAAATAGATGATAGACGGATACAATGCAACTTAAACTTGAAAGGGTGAAAGACTCCAACAATCGCCCACTGTCGACCTAACCATATCGCACTTTTGGGAGAAAAATAAGATTATTATGCAATACTAAATCACACAAATAGATATTGAAACAAAAGGCCAGGATACAAATGGATGACATCAGAGTATATCGATCCGTAGAATGTGGAAGTGATCATCATTTAATACAAGACAAGTTGGTAATACCCAAATCCGAAATATCAAGCACTAACAAAGCCAATTGGAGAATAACAACAAACTAATAGAATTGGATACACCACAATATAATTTAAAAGTTTAGAGAACGAATGTTTCACAACTTTGTACCAACAGAGATTAGACCAAATTGATTCCACAAGAGTATAACCACGAACCAATGGAGAACTTACACAAGATGGTTATTAAAGGAAGGCACTAAGCAACAAAATAAGCACTGGGATATAAAGAAACTAGAAAAAGAACAAAACATTTCTAGTGGAACAATTCAAACTCCAAGAATTAAGAGAAGAGAAACAACGATTATATCACAGATGGTTAAGCAGCAAAATAGAGCACTATAAGGTATAATACAAAGACGGAGATGATATAAGTGAGCATCCAATCGACGACCAGTTGTGTCCGCTCCTTAAAGTGATGTGGATTTGCAAGAGGCCATAATTGTTTATTGTCTGTTTATCTGGTAAAAAACGCAAAATAAAGTAAAGGTTGGTGAATCGCCCTCGCAAATAATATTGGTAATTTCTTCCCATCCTCGTTTTTTCCCTTCTCGATCACTGTATTCTTCAGAAGATATGTATATCCCAAATTGTCCCACGGCTTTACAACTTACCAAATTAATTTTTGAGATTGTTATGGTGTTGATACAAGCATGCTATTTAGGGTGGCAGTGAATAAAATTAAAATAGCTATGATGGTAACCAACGTTCTGAAAGGACAGAGTACATGAAGAAGAAGAATTAATTTTTCTGTGTCAAGTCATTTTTAAAAACGTTGGGGATAGGTCTGGTTGACATAAGTGCGCGGGTACTGAAGGCAGCCATATTCATTTCTATTCTCAATATTTGTATAATATAATATATAGCATTTTTTAAATAAATTATCAAATATTGAATTTAATTCAAATAATATTTTAGAAAATTTTGACATAGTTTATTTACAAATGTGCCATTAGATAGGACTTCAAAAATATTCAGAACCAAAATTAGAGAATGATAATACTTTGACAACTAGAACAAGACTAAATGTATCAGCTACAATGGAGTTATTGACATTATGATTTGATAATACCTATTTTCAACTAAATAATGAATTCTAGAAACAACATTTAGGTCTAGCAATAGGTTTTTAACTTCGCTATTAGCATATTTGAAAACAAATATTATTTCTGAACAAAATTTAAAATCCACAGTGTGGTGGACATATGTAGATTATGTGTTCTCAATATGGCTTCATGGATCAGACTTGTTGGACACATTCCTAAAGCGCAGGAGCTTGAAACTGCTGAAAAATTGGTTAAATTGCACTATAATTTTTTGCACGTAACTCAAGACCTTTCAATCCTTTTGTCCCTCCTTACATGACGGCCATGTCCGGTCATTTGACTTAGTGAATATTTTCACGCTTCGGTGCCGGTCTTTAGAGAAGTCTGGCTCGGAATTGAAAAAACTTAATTTGTAATTTACCGCTTTAATGGTTTACGCACACTCCACGGTTATGTGTTCAACCGGCTAGTCATTTTAATTTAATTAATAACTGTCTGGAGATTATCATCGATAGCGATGAACAAGTGGTATGACATTCTAAGCTAAGACATCCATCGTACTTAATCTCGAATTTAATGGATGTTGCGAAATTGGTAGGTCAAGTTAAATATAGATACGTCGTCGTTGTGGATTTATAAAAATAGCTTAAAAATATTTCACTCAAAACAAAGTGTGTATTAATTAAAGAAGGTAATTTTTAAATGTATTCTCTGCCTGTTAAATACTTAGAATACTAGAATTTTTTAATTTGTTTTTCTTTTGTTTTCAAATCTGGCCAACAATACACATTTTTAATAATATATTATACCCTTAAGCTGGACATTGAACTTTGCTTATGATATACAATATAGTTTAGTTCTTTTTTCTTTACGTTTATCCCTCCCGTGCTTTTTTTAAAGCAAATGTCAGTGAAAGGGTTAAAAGTAATGAAGAATTCGTTATGGTATTTTTCTTCCATTAATTAACCAGATGCATTCCAAACAGTTTTTAAAATATATTGTTTATATTCTTTACTATTAATTTACTTTGTATGAGAGGTCCAAATTTGCTGGTTTTTCGGTGCATGTTGATCTATTTATTTGATGTGTTGATTTAGCACTAGGTGCGGAGAGGAAAGGCTCGTCAGATATGGCGAGTACCGAGGAAATGAAATACTCCGGGTGGACCAGCAAAACCAGGAGGGTCAACTGGCAGCAGGATTTACTCTTAGTAGAGCAACGGAGGAGCTAACATTTTATAGGGCCAACGGCGCGGTGGTATATATAGATTCAGTTAGATGTACTATGAACTAATAACTCGCTCTCTCTCTTCAATCCTGACCCCCCGGAGGGAGTGTAGTGGTCATCGTGATGTCTTGTAGTGTCACTAATAACTAGCACCCCTCAAATAAACCCTAATTCAGAAACAGACAGGAGAGAAGACCAAACTGGTCTTTTTGTTAGGGCTTTTGGCTTGAAACGGTAAACGTAAATTGGATTTTGGAAATTAAGAACATTAAGGATAGTTGAGAAGTTGAGGTAGGTCGAGAAGGGGAGATGGATGGACACATAAGTTAAATATCCTAGGACTTATTGAGCTGGGGTAGCTTGAGTTTGGAGAGGTATTTACTCATAAAGAAGGATTCTTGTACTCCGGTAAGAGTGTGGTTGAGGCACAGTGCCTTATCACAAGTCCTTTGAATGAAAGAATAATAACAGCTTGTTTTAAAGGAGAAGTGAGAAATATAACTGTCGTTCAGTGCTACGTCTCTACCCAATTTTCCGAAGCCGAGGCAAAAACAGACTTCTCTACCACTTTTCGTAGTGTGTTGAGTGAGATAAATAGCAGAGACAACCAAATAGCAATAGAAGACTTCAACGCGAAAGTTTGCAGCGATAACGAGTGACCAGCATATAATGGGATCTCATGTTATTTATAGCAAACGGAATGGAAAAGGGATTTTTTTAAATAACGGGTATTGTTGGATGGATCACCATGAAAACTGAAGTCAGGCAAGGCTCCATTGCACCCATTTTTTTATTTTTAGTGCTGAACTCTATTATGAGGAAGGTGAAAAAAAAACCGGAGGAGTGCTCTAGCTAGTCATCTGGATGACCCCCACTTTGCAGACTACGTCTTTTAGCGCAAAGGTTTACCGAGATGAAACATAAATTAAACGCATTAAAGCGGGACGATGAAGCTGTATATCTTAGGGTTAGTGCTCCTAAGATCAAGTAGATACGATTTAATGCAGCAAATATAGATCATCCCTTGGATGTCGGAGATGAGCCAGAAGAGGTAATGGTTTCGATTTTATGTCTAGGAAGCGTTATCATAGCGGCTGTAGGGGCCCTGGATGGTATTAAAATTTGCGTTAGAAAGCTGCATTTGTTCAAATCTATCCTACTTGCAGACATAAATCTTCCAAAATACTAAGCTTAGTATCTTTAACACCAGAATTAAGTTTGTCTAATATGCTTGTGGGACCTGGAAAGTCGAAAGAAAAATAACATCTTATCTCCAGGAGTATATCTATGTTTATCTCAAATCGCAATCTCTAGCGAATCCTGAACATTTGATGGTCTGAAATCATTTGAAACGAAGACTTGTGGATGAAGATAAGACAAACGTGTGTTGAAATGCAGATAAGAGAACGGAATTAGAGTAGGCTGGTCACACTCTGCTATTGAAAAGAAAAGTTTTCCATCTGGAATCGGCGAGCGAGGTAGACTCCGTTCCTGGTAGAAGACCAATGGCAAGGAAGCACGAAGCATTGAGAAGTCTTTAAGTGGACTGAGAAATCTCTGGAAATAGAGATGGGTGTTGGATTATCCTGGATGTCTTGCTCCCCAGGATGTTAAAGGAAGTAAGTAGAACCAAGTACCGAAAATTAAACTCAAATACTTATTTACACTATTTATTTACTACTTGCACAATTGTTATTGCATTCTATAAAATATAGCTTATCATAATACTACAGCGCATTTTTTTGTACGCATACAGCAACATGTTATAAAATTGTCTTGGTCGTCGGTGAGTAATCGAACATTACAGAATGTATTTGTACACCACCTGTCCTAATTTGCCTATTGTCCGGCGTTACAATATAAAAGTGTATCATATGAAAAAGTTTTAAAGTCATCAATCTTGTTTAAATTTATTTTTAAGTGAAAATACCTAAAACGAATGAATTTGAGTTTAGTGGAATTGTGGAGCTGGAAAAATTAATAAAATCCAAGCCAGACAAAAACATTGATGTTCCAATTTACCCGCCAGCAAACAATGTTTTTATTGGTTTTTTTAAGATTTTGGTTCATGAGGAGAATTGTCCGTCTAAAATATTTTTCTATGTATCAAACAGAATGATTATTTTTGTACTAAAGAGACAAACTCTACGAATATTTTTTGATGGCATTTGTATTAAATTTATTGCTTTGTTTCAGATTCAAAAATGGATTCATTTACACATACATCGGAGAAGTATGCGTCTCTGTCAATCCATACAGAACCAAAAACATTTATGGAATGGAACAAGTCAATCAATATAAAGGTAAGCATATTTTTATCTTGAGAGTATTTATCTTTTCCGCTTCTGTTGTTTTCAGCGGTCTTTTGGTTTATCTTGTAAAAACTATAGTTATATCGGTGTAGTTTTGTCACGTATAAATATAATAATATTCAATGGGGATATACGTTCAGCCTCAGAAAAACAGCACAAACAACATACAATCTAGATGGTTTTAATGACGACTCCACGGTTTTCAACAGACTATCAGAAAAGATTAAAAATAAACCTAAAAGTACACCAGAAAAAATTTACGTTGCTCTAAAAACATATCTGCCACAGGAGGCAAAAGAAGCCATAGAAGGAAAGACCATAAACAAAAAAATAGAAACGATTGGTGGAATAAAGAATTAGAAGACCGTGTGAAATAAAAGAAAAAATTATATAATAAATGGCTAAATACTAAATGTATCATGTGTACAATGTGACCATGAAGGTAGATTGTAGAAGGTAGAAGGTAGAAATAAGCAAACATCCATAAATACAAAAAAAATGCACATGGTTTACCTTACAAAAGATATGCAGCAATATTATGATGAAAGTGAAGAAAATGGCTTAATTTATGAACCATACGGATTAAAAAAGTACAAAAAGTTCAGTTTGAGTCAAAAAAAACCGAACTACGTCAGTTTTGTACAAGTTAAAAAAGAGTTCAAAGAACTGACATGTTGGAAAATTTAAGTGTAAGTAACAAAGCAAAAAACTCATATTATTATCCAATATGGATGAACAAACAAAGTTCCAAAGGTAGCACAGATATTACTTCATAATAGAAATTATAATATTTTATATATAACTTTATTATTAAATCGGCTAGTTATAAGCAATAAGTGACAAAGTACAATTACTGGCCAAGGCACGAGGCGACCACTTCAAAGGTTGTATCAGAAGAAATCCAAGACATAAACAGGTATTAGTTTGAAAGTGTGTTAAATTAAATAGGTACAAGAAATTAAATTAGACTTACTCACAATCAATTTAATTTTACTTCCAAACGACCGGTTTCGCTTTCTATACTTTGCAAAGCATCTTCAGGTCAAACGGTATAAGGTAAATTAAATGCTGAAATTATAAAAAGCCCATATTAGGATGCTGTCTTATAAAGATAAAGATCAAAAAAGGGTTATAGTAATTATGATAATATTACATGCCTGTGTTTATTAATATGCATAAAATTGATTTAGCAGACAAAGTGAAAACCCACAAATTGGTAAGAGATAATCTATTGAATTGTAATAAATTAGAAACAATCAAAATACTACTTACATTCCTGTACAAGAATTTTTAGATAATGATTCCTGATACATAGTTCAAACTATCCTATAATTGCTGATGGTGGGGGATCTTCGGTTAATGTTGTAACTGTCTGACAATTAACGAGGAAGTTTCTTGAGGGGAGAGATGTTAACAAATGAAATAGGAGTAAGGTATGTGTGATTGTTTGTTAAATGAAAGTGAAATTTATATAATATAAATTATTTGAATAATTTAAATAATATAAAACATTAAACTGGTGTAAACGTTGATGAAGGTTGTCTTCTTCGTTCACTACTAGCTCTGAATTATCTACATAGCATAAAATGTTAAGCGCTCATTTAATTTTCCTTCATTTTACGCAATTCTCTTATTATTTCGTCCACGATAGAAGTTGGCTCAATGCATCACCCTAGCGGATACCATTGTCAACCGATATTGATTCTTATTTATCTTCACTTGCCATAGTTCATTCTTATTCTGTTCAGTCAGGCTCACATTCGTCTTGTTGGTCGAAACCCTCTGGCTTGCTTGTAATATATGGCATACTCCGGGTGGTAGACGGTGCATTTTTCTTGTCAAGGGTCGGTTATCTTGAATGGGCTTCAATATGTTTGGTTTCCGGGCTGTGCAATCACACCGCTGCATGGTACTTCGCAACGGGATACACTAGTCTCATGACTGTCGATCTATGTGTGTAACTTTAGCAGAATATTATTTCGTGTTTTGAGTTTTGCATTTTTCCTTCATTAAAAATGTTCTTTGAAGCTACTAAGCGTTCTATCGAGTGTTACGTCACACCTAGCTATTTTGGATGTTTAGTATGGCTATAGACGCATGTTGAGGATTTCCTGGATAGACAGAGTTATCAACGAATAAGTACTACATAGAAAGGGTAAAAAGCGCCAACTAGTCATAACCATAAAACGTCGCAAACTAGAATACCTGGGCCATATAGTGCGCAATGAACAACCATACAACCTACTTCGGACCATAATTCAAGGTAAAGTGCATGGGAAAAGACGTCCAGGACGAAGAAGAATATCCTGGCTGCATAACCTGCGAAAATGGTTTAACTTAACCACTACCGGACTTTTCAGGGCAGCAGTCAACAAAGTCAGAATAGCCATGTTAGTGTCCAACATCCGTAACGGATAGGCACCATAAGAAGAAGGGACTGTCCTCAAAATGGATTTTTAATTGGTAGTTGGTCAGTCTGTTGATTAAATGAATGCACAATAATTCCGTCTTAAAGGTATTCGATTGCAATCTCCAGCGGCGGAAATATCTTCAGATGGTAACCAGATCTTTTGTTAAAATTTGCGCACTAGTCTCCAATTCTTTGTGGCTGGTAACAAGTGCCCAATCGTCTGCATATGCGAACTTCTTTGATGTGTTTTTGAGCATGTGTGATGATAATTCAGAAACATTCCCGAACACACATCGTCGCCTTGAGATGCAACCGTTATATGTTATGTGTATGTACGTCGAAATAAGCATGTTCATTACAAATGTTTCAAAAAGTTTGTAGACCATATTTAAAAGTGCAATTTGGCGGTAATCTTTTGGTAAATCGTTAGCTTTAACTGATTTTAAAATGGCGACGAATTTTGTTCGTTTGAGTTGGTGAGGTTATATGAATTTTTGTTGTTTCCATTTACAGTTTTTGTACCAAACGTTTCGCCATCTTTTACCTCCTTTTTAATTGTTCCCAATTGAGATTGATGTCGTCTTCCCTTGTTATCGCATTTGGTTCTATTTTATAATAATGTTTTCCAATAATATATTATGATCACTACTTATAGCGATTGAGTTTAATAGTTTAACGTCCATTATGGATAGTGTGAATAGAACAATTTCTTTTCTTTGCTTGTTCGTATTTTTCCAGTGCACTATAAATGCTGGGTACTGCATTTAGCCTTTTCCTTACTTTTTCGTTTCTTGCAGAGCGCCTATATCGATTTCGTTGGTGATGTTAGTTTCTTTAGTGTTTCTTGACAGTTGTTATTAAACGATCTTAGGTTTCATGTAGTGAAGAGCAGGATATCTATCTTGACCATCTCGTAGTCCGTTTTT
Source organism: Diabrotica undecimpunctata (assembly GCF_040954645.1). Classification (NCBI taxonomy): domain Eukaryota; kingdom Metazoa; phylum Arthropoda; class Insecta; order Coleoptera; family Chrysomelidae; genus Diabrotica; species Diabrotica undecimpunctata. The sequence goes on from NC_092803.1 coordinate 56,019,283, forward strand.
CTCGCTTGAGTTCCTATCAACAGATTTATCCGGTTTTTGGTAATATTGTTCTGAAGTTATTTTCTTTTGGCATCTTAAAGCAATTACTATTTTTATTGGGAATAAGGCATACTTTAATTTTAAAATAAGTTTATTGACGTTTCAATTTCCACTTCGGAAATCAAAACATAAAACATGCTCACAGCACCAAAAACGTTTTTGGTATTATGAGCATGTTTTATTTTTTATTTTGGTTAGGATGGTTACTTGGTTCAAGAATTTTCCTTCTATATCTGGGCTTAGGGAGGGCAACATGATTCTTGAGCTACTCAATCCACATTCACATAAAAAAAAATTCCTATAGACGAATTTAATTTTCGGTTCTCTCTATATTTATACTGTCTTCAGCTAATTGACTGCGTCGAAAGTTTATAATAATACTTTCTAAATTATTTTTAGTGTCCTTGTGTTACTCATAAATATCCTTGATATCGAATCTAATTTATTTATAAGAATGTTATGTTAATTAATTGTTGAATTTTACATTTTAAGCTTAATTAAAAGAATAGCGTAAAATAACACCGTTCACAACAATGATTAAAAATTTGTTTTATGACTAGTAACTATGTGAAACAGAAGTAAACGGTAAGACTAACACAGCCGGTTTAATTCTTTGCTTCGATGATCTTTTGTAATAAAATATTCCCACAATTTCGTTCAATGTATTTTAAGAGAATTTACAAAATGTACGAAATATATTATAAGGATTATAAGGAAATATATACATTATTGCAAAAACTGGAAAAAGACAAAATAATCTAGTAATAGTAATAGGTAACTTCGGTGAAGAAGTGACAAATAATAACGGAAATAGACCTATGTACACAATTTGACCTGAAAATCATGAATGGATGTTATCCCCACAAAAATTTACGTAAATATACTTGGCATCAGAACACAAGACTGCATGCCATAAGTCAGTTAAAAAATATCCGTAAGGGGCGCTTACGTCGAGGTTTGGTATTAAATCATAACCTCATATTATTCCTCATAACTTCCTATTTTTTTAAATTTTCTGCCTCATAGTTAACCAATAAAATAATGCAAATTAAATCTTGTTTAAGTCTTGTATTTCCCAAGTTTAAAACAAATTATACTTGTTAAATAGAAACAAGTCACAAATATAATATGTAAAACTAATAAAAAAAAATAAATGCTGTCCCATCAGGAATTCAATTGATCAATATAGTAGTGAAAATAATTTTCACAAAGTGTTACTTATTCTATTTTTAAAATTACATATCATAAAACAGTTATAACAGAACACTAAGATAGAACATTCATGTGTGCAGCAGAGAACGTCTGATTGAATTATGCGAACTAAACAACGTAAAAATCACCAACGGATTCTTCAGACATAAAAATATTCATAAATATACATGGACGCAAGAAACACGAAAACTGAAATCGATAATAGACTACATAATAATCAAACAAGATACCACACTAAAGATCAAAGATGTGCGAGTCAGAAGAGGATCAGAATGTGGAACGGACCATAAACTACTGTCGGCAAAAATGGGCATTAATTGGAAACATAACAAGACCTCCTGTACAGAAGAATTGTTGAATACTATAAGAGAAAAACAATACAATATAGAACTACTCCAAGAACAATCAATAAGAGAACTATACCAACAACGTCTAGACTAAAAATTAGCTTGTTAGCTTGGGACCCGTAGCTGCCCTTTTTGGTGTCAGGTTGGCTGCCTTTAGTCTCCTTCTGACTCTCCAAACGCTGGTCACCACACCTCGGACCTCTCTAAGCACTTTTGAATTTAACACCACTCCAATGGCAATTTCTCAGGGATTTCGATACAAGAAATCGATCATCTCTCTCCGTTGTTATTCGTTTACGGCCTCCTTGTCGACGGATAAAATCAACAGTATCTTGGTACGGACGATACACTCGGGACACAGCAGATTGGCTTAAATTTAATCAATTTGTCACAGCCCTCTGGCTCAGGTCTTCCCTCAATATTGCTACTGCTTGAGTTGAGTTGACGGACGTGGTATCCATTTGCATTGCAGTTGCGAACTTAAGTGACTGATATATGTATTAGTGCCTTGCTATGGAAATTAAACCGGAATACAATAAATCGACTTAACGCGTTTGAAATCTGGACATTTGGAAGATGGTTAAGGATTCCATGGGTAGATAGAATCACGAATACAGAAGTGTTAAGGAGAATAGGCAGAGAGAGGGAAATGGAAAATCCAATAAAAGAAAGGAAATTGCAATATCTCGGACATGTGATGAGAGGCGAACGATACAACATCTTGAGACTCATAATTCAAGGAAAAGTAGAGGGTAGGAGAAGCGTAGGAAGAAGACGCGTTTCCTGGTTGAAGAACCAGAGAAAGTGGTTTGGTTGCAGCTCAAGGCAATTGTTCAGAGCAGCTGCCTCGAAGGTCAGAATAGCCATGATGATTGCCAACCTTCGTCGCGGAGATGGCACTTAAAGAAGAAGAAGATGGAAATTAATGTGTACGATGTTAACCGACGCGTTAAGTCGGTGCGCGTCGATTCCAATGAGTCAAATTCTGACCCCCTCTCTACGTGTTGCATTATTTATTTGTAATGCGTCATCCAATTCACGAAAAAAATAAAAATTTTTTAAAACTCAATAATAAGGTTAATGATTGTACAGTAAATATTTTTTTTTATTTACACTTTTTAGATTGAAACAGGAGACGTACTTTGACAAAATAATTTTGAGTCAATTATTTTGCACTCAAGTGTAGTTACGTAAAAATTCAAATATAAAATTTGAAAAAAATCATATCAAATCGAGCTAAATTTTTTGTTCGCTAGTATATTGTGGTGAAAATATCTTTTTAATTGTTATTAACTTGTCGAAATGCTGTATTATCCTTTATTTACGTAGGATCTCTTACTTTGTTTCACCATAAATTCTTATGGTTATAATCGCAATTAAATATTAAGCAAAAACAAACCACTTGATACTTTTCCAGCGATTCTATGTTAAAAACATGTAGGAAAAAAGTCGATAGCACTCCATATCTAATCTAATCTTTAGGGATTTCAGTCTCGTTTAGTTTTTATTGGATCGTAGAAAGGAATAATAAAATAATAATTGATATAACGTTTGAGTATTTATAATGATGATTTTTATTTGGCGAATGATTAATATGTAAATAAGATTAAGTAATTGCTACATGTCGTGTTGTAGGAATTAGTTACATTTCCAAATTTAGATATGACGTTTAGAAATTGTTTCGTTGTCAAATTCAGAAAAATAATTAAAAATGCTGAAAATTTTAGAGACAACAGAAACGAAATAACAGTTCTACATACTCTTCATGCTAAAATGGCTAAAACGATGTATTTCAATTTATCCGTTGTCACCATACACACTTCCTTCTTACCTTTTTCTGTCTTTGTCTTTTCCAATTTTTTTAAGGGAGGATCTACAAAGTATAATATAAACTTTGAAGTTTTTGGTAGAATCTTGTTTGGGCTTAATCTGGCTCTTCATTATAGTTATTTTTTAGACAAGTTAGAGCCGATGTCTGGATACTTGGGCGTCGATATAATTCTCTAAAAGTTTGTTTCTGGACGAAAATATTGTTTTTTCTGTCTTCTGACGAGTAATATCCCATTGGGGGTTAGCATAATCATTGTTTCTCGGAAACGGTTGCAGCAATAAATTGTTGCTTGCCGTAAAACTTCGCCAATAAATTAGTAATCAATTCTTTGCGGTTCGTCTTTTGGTCTATATCTCGGTTTTCTGAGGGTGTGTTTTAGTGGATGATGGGGTAGCTTTTGGAGATTGGTTAATATACCAAGCAACAGCAATTAATTAGCAATAAAATATGCCGCCAAGATGGCCCTGTACTCCTTTTCCTTGACAAGATATAGCTATGGTTATGCTAGCTTTGGGTACACGTAAACTAAAATCACCAATTAGCATAAATACCCTCGGAGATAGTACAAACTCATCACCGCAATAAAATCAGTGATTTTAAAATAGAGCCAGAGATATTTGCAAACTGATCACTGGCCTACCTGCACCCTGTGTTAGGTAAATGGTTGCAAACCGCTTGGGGTTTGATAATTTGAAGTCCGAATGCAAATAAAATAACGAAGTTGTGGACTATTTCGGATATAACCGGAAATAGCACATGCTCACAAATATTTTCATTAAATAGTTTACTATTAAAAACTTAAGTAGCTGAATTAATACTTTTTCACAAAAAAATAGGAAAATATAGTATGGGAAGAAAAATTATGGATGCCTGTATGTCTGCATCGTTAAAATTTCTCCCATTTGGATGAAAAATCGATCTGGTTCAACATTTTCAGAAAATATAGTAATTATTATAATTATAATTATAATAATTATACAAAATGCTGTTAATGTGGACAAAAAATTATTGATGCTTAAATACTCCACCTTGGCAATTGCCTTTGCAATGACGTGTCAAACGTATTAGGATTTCCCATTTAAAATTAAGGATTTTTCGTTTTGACATCCTCGTTATGTTTTTGCTTAACTCCGGGTATTACTTGATTGCCTATTCAAGCGTTAAAATCCACCAATATTATCATCTTCCCTCTGACTTGATCTACTATTTGTTGTAATTGGTCATAAAACGCTTCCCTGGTTATTTGAGGCTTGTTATTTTCTGCGCCTTATACTCCGATGATATTCAGGTCTTCCTTCTCCATTCTTATCTTTGCTGTTAGTATTCTTTCTGATAGGTATTGACACTCTTTGATGTGATTTTGGTACCTTTGGTGTATTAGTAACGCTACACCTTCTTTGGTCCTGTTTCATTTTACTACTCTACTGTAGATTAGCATGTATTCACCTAATTTTGATTGTCCTTTTCCTCCCTTTTTTGTTTTAAGTAGTACTTCTCATCTGGGTTTTGGATGTTTTTCGCTTGTCCTTATTTCTTGCCGTAGTCGTCTTCATAGTATCAATCTGATTCCGAGGCTGTACATTATTTCTTCGAGCAGTATTTGTTTTTACGAATGGTAGGTTGCTAACTTTGCCAACATCTCCACATTTTATTCAACCACATTTTAGCCAACTCCAAATTTTAACCGGGCTTGGGACCGGTTGTGGTAACTGCAGAGCTACTCAATTCACCCCGAAATCACCTCAGGCAGTGTTTAGAACAAGACAGAATTCCTCAAGAATGGAATCAAGCATCCTAATACCTCTCTTCAAAAAGGGAGACAAATCGGACCCGGAAAATTACAGAGAAATTAATTTAATAAACACAACACTAAAATTAACAACCAAAGTGATAACAAATAAACTGAATGAAATTATAACACTAGCAGAAGAACAAAAAAGTTTTAGGTCGGGAAGATCATGCACCGACGTTATATTTATAATGAGGCGAGTACAAGAGAAATCATTAGAATACAACAAACCGGAATATCTGTTTCGTAGACCTTAAGAAGGCATTTGACCGGGACAAATTAAAAGACGTTATCCACTCACTGTACGCAAGACAGATACCTCTAGGAATAATCAAAACGATCCAAAATATCTACCAAAACAACACAATAAAAATAAAAGTAGAAGAAGAACTAACCGACCCTATTGAAGCTGGGAATGGGATAAGACAGAGAGATTCCCTGAGTCCTCTATTGTTCAACCTGATTATGGATGAAATAATAAAAAAGGGAAGAACTAAAAAAGGATACCAAATGGGAGAAAAACAACTTAAAATTATCTGCTATGCAGACGAAGCAATAGTACTCTCTCAAAGTAAAGATGATTTACAACGTATTCTGTACCAATTTAATATAACTGCCAGAAAATTTAACATGTTAATTTCTCCAAAAAAGACAAAGTGCATGGTTACAACAGCAAATTTACTAAGATGTAAATTGGAGCTGAAAGGTCAGATAATAAAACAAATGATGGAGTTTCAATATCTAGACATCACATTATCTAGCTAAGGATAGAAGACAATTGTAGAAATGTAATGGACGAAGGTTGACTAATCACAGATCTAATGAATATTGCCAATAGAGTGGACTGTTTTCAGTGACCCACTGAATTTTATTACCTACTTAGTTAAGTATATTTCTGCTTGATTTATTACTTCTGGAATAAGTATGGATGCCTGACATTCTCCTTGTCAAACTTAACAGTTCTTGTACAATATTAGGTATTCTTAAGTAATTTCTTGTATTACCTACTTAAAAGTTGTTTCCCAGGTTATTAAATTTAATCTCATCAATTCTTTTCATATGTTTATATCGACAATAAATCTTTCTTAAACATAAAAAGACAAAAGTTTATTGCATACGCATTCATAATAGCTACGGGCTGGCATTTTAAGAGCATCCTAAATACCGATAATTGTTTCTGGTATTATACAACGTTTTACTCTTCAATAAACTTGGGAGCCAATAAACACTTAAATGTCAAAAGGGGCGTTTATTGTAAATGCCTTTTACGCTTGACATGGCGCCTTTGAACCTTAGCTGGTGGTTTTTATGTCTTGAAAGGTAATAAATGTTAAAAGGGAATTAAAATAAATGCATACACACAAAAGACGTATTTAAAATTTAAAAAAATCAAAGCATTTGCTTATGTAGTTTATACTCACTGATAAGTTCCATAAACATTATTTGATGACAGATTTTATGTAAAGTTTTTAAATATACATACAGGTTTGGCCACACTAGGTAGAGTCCCTGATATTTGACAATGTTTATTATTTAAAACAGGTCGATTTTTATTCCAAATGGGAAATTTCTTAACGATTTTGTGGATATCTGTCATTTGCCAACCCTCCCCCCCTTCCAAAAGGTACCACAAACCTTTAGTTCTAAATAGGGAATATACCATGTGTATTACATCATTAAACAGGTATTTCACTGGAGAATTAAGACATCCATGATTTTTTTTCCATATTAACTCAATTCTTGTGAAAAAGTATCAGTTAACTAAAAGTGTTATACGTCTTAAAAACCAAACATAACGCTAATGTTTTGCTAGTGTCAACTTCAATTCCTGTCAAGTCAAAAACAACATTAAAAGAAACGCAACATTAATAGGAAACTTAATTAAATGAAAAATAAATAGAATGAATTAAATTTTAAAATAATAAATTCATAATTCAAAACAGTTTACTTATCAACTATAATATTTAATGTTCAAAATTATCCACCAACGTCCATACAATTATCACGTCTCTGTTCGAAATTACGACGAATATTTTGAAGTATTTTAGTTACTAGACTTCACGCATGCCCCATTCGTTGCATTAGTTCTTCCAATAAGGCAGGAACAGTATTGTAAATCTTGCTTTTTAAATCACAGCATAGGAAGAAGTCCAGGGAAAATAAATCGGAGGATCTTGCTGGCCATTCTATAAAATTCTTTTCCATACATGACATAGCGAGTAGCAGAAGTTAATGTCAGAAGAAAGACTATATCACAATTTGAACTATTTCAAATAGTAAGAAACTCTACGAAAATGTTAGGGTTTGAACCCTTCCCAGTATAACACAAAGTATGTACATAACTACATAAAAAACTAATAAACCACAATAATTTTAATTAAAATTACATGGTTTTGATGTTTCGACTTCCAGTACAGAAATTGTTGTACTTGTGAGTTTTTTTAGTAGTTTTGCATTGGAGTCAAGTTCAATTTCCAAACTTTTAAATAAAAAAATCAGTAAAATATTTTTTTTCTGTCAATGACGAAACGTCAAAAACATTTAATTTTGATTACAACTATTTCGGTTTATTTACATAAAATATAAAAGATTCAGGGTAAAGTATATCTTGGAAAATAATTTTGGATTCATATATTTATTTCAGAACCATACAGGGTGGAACAGCTAAATGGAATAAATTCGATAATTATTAAATGGGGGTGTATACAAAAAAAAGGTTTAGACAAGACAATTGGTATTTTTAGTTGCGCATATTTTGCAATAAAAATTTTACATGTGTGTTATTTTACAGTGGCCAATACCAACTTTCTTATTGCAAACACAACACCCTGTATATTATTTAATTTTTGGATTCTCCAGAATATTCTAGATATATTTAGTTTACAATATCCTATACCTTTTTTTAACTGTATTGGAAGTATTAAGTGGTTTTATATTTATGCTATAAATTTGCTACAACACACTGAAAAACTAATTAATGATACTGTTTATTTCTTAATAATGTAAAAAAAAAACAAACAAATACATTAATGTGAATGTAGGAGATCTTCTCTTTAAAATACTCGCCGCGAATGTCTTAGCTACATCCTAATCTTAAATAAAAATTTCTTCTAACGTTACTCAACATCTTAGGCGTAACCGATCTAATCGCAAGCGTTATTTGTCTTTTTAAGTCAGCTAAGTCGAGGGGTTTAGTTTTTTATACAATATTTTTCACATATCCCCATAAGAAGAAGTCTAATAGCGTCAGATCAGGAGATCGTGCTGGCCATTCTCGCTCCCTATGAACCGATTTAAAAATATTCGGTTGAAGTACTGCCGAAAATTAATTTGTTAATGGGATGGTAATCCGTCTTGCTGAAATTATATACTATTGCTGCAACTGGTGGGTATGCTGGATCAGGATATAAGTTTGCCAAAGTTGGTATGCCATTATATTTGAGAAGTACTAAATAATCATCGCCATTCAGATTACCATCAATGAATGAAAAATATGACCTTCTACAATTCCTGCCCATACATTAACCTTTTCAGGGTATTGTGTATGTTCTCTCATCCAGTGGGGAATTTCTCTCGACCAATAGCGGCAATTCTGACGATTAGCTTGCCTTAAGGTCCACTCATCTGAAACCAAAACATGTTCTAATTGAATCACATTGCTGTCTAACATTGCCTTCATTTGTTCACAAAAATACGTTCTCCTATTAAAATCGTCTTTCATGAGTTCCATTTTATGGTATTCGTTTAAGTTATGGGTATCAATATGGTATAATTTTATAGGGATGCATATTATTTTGTTTTAATGTTCGAATAATTGATGAATGGCTAACATCAAACATTGAGGTTGTTTTTCGACTAAAAGTATGTGGGTTTTCCTCAAACTCAAGCATAATATCCAATTTGTTATCATCACTTATTGCATTGACAGCTGCTTTTTTATCTGCCTTACATGTCTAGATCCCTAGATCCTAGGTTTGCTATAGGAAAGCTTCGTCCAACTAACTTTCACAAAAGAACACGACTATATTTTGAGCAGGGTTTGTCTAACTTACTGTAATAGTCGTCTTGGTCTCTATGGATATCCGGGTGAATGATTCTTATCTATTTTCATTCAGGAAGTCGATATATTTGTTGGTGGATTTCTACTTGCTTGAGCTGAACTTTAGATAATCGAAGATACCTTGTCATCCAGAATATCCTTGAAGCTCTACGTCATGTCAACAACGTCCTGGATAGCATATGGTGCCTGATGCGTACCATATTTGACCCCATTTTGTCTTATGTATATCTAATATACGATCATGTAGCCACTTATCCCTCATGTTACCCGAGTTCCTACATGAACCAGGTTATAATTTCCGTTCTAGTTAAAGGAGTGGAAGGTTGTTTTTCTAAAAAAACACTGTGATATGGAGCATTATCGATAACAATTAATGACGGCTCTTCTAAATTGGGAATTACTTGTTCTTTCTCATTTTTTTTTTTTAATTCGAAATACTCCAACACATTTAACACAAGTTGTTGTGCTTGAAAATTCAATGGTGTACCAGGCATACTCTAAAAGATAAAAACCCTAAAAAATATTTTATATGACTCGGTTGACGTGGTTTTAGCCATATTTAAATAACTAAATATCAGGTTAGAGATTAGAATAAATATTAGATTATTCGTCATTAGCTAATAAATAAATTCTTTCCCTAATAAATCGAAGATGAAGGTAACGGTTAGTCGTTATAACAACTGTTTGTTAAAAAAAATATACATTCAAACTACGAAAAAGGATTGAATATTTAAATGACACGAAAATAATTCATAAACAACTACAAACGCTGTCAAAACAAAACTTACAAACTTACCAGTAAGTGAATCAGTGAATCAATCACCGACCGTCTTTGTTCGATGTATGCTGTTGTGTATATGAACATGCGGCTTAAGTTCATCGCTTTAGTTTCTGTGGGCAGGAAAGAGACGTAAGATAAAAAATAATTCGTGAATAATGTTATTCGTGTGCAAAGTTCTAGCGGATGGATTGTACCTCTTTTCTTTTTTTTTAAACAAATTTGTTTAATTTACTGAATGTTTGTATTCTTTTCTTCAATTCTGAGAATATAAATAAAAAAGAATTCGGTTGCGCCGTCTCTGGCAAATTGGTTATACAGTAGACTCCCTCTATAACGAGAACTGAAATGACAGACTAATTACCTCGTTATAAGCCGATCTCGTTATATCAGACAATCATAATACTGTGCATACATATGAATCTGTAGTTTTCTAAACCATAGTGAAGCCATTCGGAGCAATATAAGATGCTAATAAATATTATTTGAATGGCGTTTTTGAAAAAAAGCTATTTACTTTTATTGTCAATGAAACATATTAAAACATAAAAGAGTTGTTTACTTTTATTATCAATGATATACGTTAAAACAAAAAAGCTGTACTTATATTTTTTTCCAACTACATAATGTATAAATCGTATTTTCAAGGATAACATGAACTATTGCTTCTGCAATTTTAAGAACTCTGTTATTTTTAACTGTTTTAAATGGTCCAGTATCATTCTATCATATATTTTCTAAAGATGTGAAACAGTTGTATTTATTCATTGTAAAGAAGTTTATTGCGGGCTGCAGTTAAGTTTATTGAGGGGCTGTTTGAAAAGGTATTTATTTATAGCCACGACCGGACTAAAAACGTAAAAAACACGTTTTTAGATCTTATATTCTCTCGTTATAACCAAATTTGCCTCGCTATAGACGGTTATAGTTCAATAGAAATTTTACGGGACATCTAATGTATCTCGTTATAAGCGAAACCTCGTAATAACCGTGTTCGTTATAGAGGGAGTATACTGTAATTTGTTTTCTTTGTTTCTTTTGTTTTATATTTATTTAATATTTCTGTTTTAGCTCTAGTAGCTATCATCTTATAACTTTTTTTCTTCTCTTTAATTTTATTTTTGTTTTTGTACTAGTGAGAATGTCTTAAGAAGAATCCTCACATCTCTTACGACTCTGAGCAACGCAGCTTCGTTGATTTTGTGTGTCTCAAACACTGTCTCTCGTTTGTTGTGTTACAAAATGAATGCATGTCGATTGTTTAGCTCTAATAGCTCATGCTTCTTCTTATAACAGATAGCGCATGCTAATCTAACATCGGAATTTATGCTATTAAATTATCTTGTTATATCTAGTAATTAATAGTTGTTTATGGATTTTTTTATTTTTTAGATCGAGAACTATTCGAAAACCCCCCACACATATTCGCCATTGCCGATGCTTCGCATAAAGTGATGAAGCAGCAAGGAAAAGATACTTGTATCGTCATCAGCGGAGAATCAGGATCAGGAAAGACAGAAGCTTCTAAAATCATAATGAAGTACATTGCTGCAGTGACAAATCAAGGTATGAGAAAAAAATTTTATGTGGTTTGACTAAAAATATTTAAATATTTATGGTTGTCTAGATATGTTGCCTAAGTAAAATGCTGTTTATATATTTCAGAAAGATTAAGCAGCCCCAGTAAGTATTTAAGCTGCAGTATATTATGTTTGTGGAAATGTTTTTCGTGTTTTGACTAACTTTTGAAAGGTATCTAAGGTGTTGAGATTATGTAAATATTCACTGAATTTTTCTTTCCTATAACTCTTCCAAAAAAATGTTATTAAACACCTATTTGGTGACAGATGTATTCTCAATGTTTTTACTAACTATTCTTGTTGGTTTTTCCTCCAACTTTTTACATAAAGTTTTAGATAGTAACATATTTCCAATCTTTTTATTTTTATCTCTATTCTCTATTTGCATCTATATTTTCCAATTCCCTGTATAAGCTTTCAGTTTCTTTAAACATCCCTATCGCGTCTATTTATCCACATATCCAAATTCTCTTTCTTTTTGTCGCCTTCTTCAAATACATTTTGTTTAATTTTACCTCATTTGTAAATATATGCCTTTCTTCTTACTAATTCTCATTATTTTAATATATTCATTATTAATGAGCCAGTGGTTTCCATTCCTGGATATCTTTCATTCTTTACAAATTTTCCATATTTTATGCTGTTCTAGACACCTGAAATTTGGTCTTCAGTGTATGGCATAGTTTTACTAATGCTGCCATGCTCAAATATATTCGTCTTGAAAGATAATCATTATATTCGTCTCCTAATTGAACCTTAATGAAGTATTCTTCCAGTTTGATTTTCTTTATATTTTTAAACCTAAGCAATGGTCACAATTCCAAATTTGTTTAGGACAATATATAGTTAACATTAACTATCAAAATACCTCAATATAAAAAAGAAAACTGCGATCTTTCAAGCTTAGCAAACTAACAGATATCTGGACTAAATAGACGCCCAGTATTTTTTCAAACCGCAACCTAATTTGTGATTGTTGATCAACACTTCATATTAAAAAACTCACACTATTATTTTAGGTGTTGTACCGTCTGCTGAAAAAGGTTTCTTCGTGTATTTTTAACAAAAAGAAAACAGTTAATGCAATAACAAAATGTACAATATAATCTTTCGACCTTATAAAAATAGTATTGACGTTTTAGGAGGACAAAAAGAAATTGAAAGAGTCAAAGATGTTCTCATCCAGTCTAACTCCATCCTAGAAGCTTTCGGGAACGCCAAAACGAACAGGAATGACAACTCATCCAGATTCGGCAAATATATGGATATCCATTTTGACTTCAAAGGTGATCCGATCGGTGGCCATATTTATAAATATCTGCTAGAAAAATCTCGAGTCATTCATCAGCAGCAGGGTGAGAGAAACTTCCATTGTTTTTATCAGGTGGGTTTTTATCCATTAACTTCTTTTTATTATAGTCTTTCAATGTGTGAAGTGTGAGTTGAAATCAGGGTTGCATTCTTTCACAATTACTGTGTAATCTTTATTCAGTAGAAGATATTCTAGAAAACACTAGATAAGGCACAGTAGAACAACCTACAGCGTAATAGAAGTTGGTAGTAAACGGAAAGTTGTTGATCTAACTAAACGAATCATGTGCGACGAAATTTAACTGTATAGATAGGTATATTCTTACAAGACAGATAGAGAGATAATCATAAAATGGAGAGATGGGACTGGAAGTTGAGTTGTTAGAAGAACCTCGTGGCTAAATAATCTTTGGCTTCTTCTGACCTTTTTTATTTTGCATAGTGATCCTGAGAGACTCACATTTGCCTCCACTAGTTAAATAAACCAGACATAGGACGTATAAATTGACTTGGTAGAAGAAGAACCTCATGGCCTCCTATCTACCTTTTTCTAATTTACCTAGTGCTCCTTAACGACTCATATTTCTCACTTCTCGTTAAGTCTAGTTACCAAACACAACATTAAGTCCTTGTTTTGCAAAATTAAGGACAAAATTGATGAACAAAACAAAAGTGGTATTTACAAATTGTGTTGTGCTGATTGTAACATGACTTAGAACAATGAGAACTGTGTCTCAAAGAATCAAAGAACATCTCAATAACACAGATAAACCAAACTTTGGACATCACATCAAATTTAATAATTATTGCTTTTCTCCTACCAAAAACAGTAAAATTTTACATAACATCCCAAATAAAAATTTTAGACTTATAAACCTTTTAGACGACCTTGAGATATCTAAAGAAATGAAACTGAAGCCTGATTGTTGCGTAAACACACAAATCAATCTCAATTGCAATTATAAACCTCTTTTTAAATTATTGTGGGAGACTTTAGAAAAAGAAGAGTGAACTCGTGCAATCTTAACACTATATTCTTTATATATTTATTTTTAAAATCTTTTTAAATATCATTACTAATTCTTTCTTTCTCCCCTTCCTTTTACCCTAATAGGGTGTCGGATTCATTACTAATTCATAACAATTATTTGTAATCAATCATGTGACAAGTTATTCTTCATTGAAACAAGAAAAATGTCCAATTTTTACTTAAAATTGCAATTTCAATCAAGAGGTACAATTTTTTTTAAACTCTCAAGTGTCACACTGAGAAACATCACAATCTATTTTTCTTCTTTATATCTAAATAATTTGTTTTAGGGAATATCCGGTCCATTGAACCTAATTTGACCTTCAGTCAATTTTCAACATATTCTTTATTACGCTATGAAAAGCAATTAAAACAAATAACAAACAAACAAACTAAATTTCGGAGAGACTTTGATACATGTCTTCTTTCATTATGTTTTTCAACTCAACAATGTTTCGATAATTTTTAAAAAATCTTAATTTTCTAATGACATATATGTCAATTGTCATCTTTGAAAAAACATTTAAAGGGCTGGCATTTGATTTTGCTCACTGTATCTGCTGCTTCAACTTCAATACAAATGGTTGGGTTCTGGCATCCGTACCATAACCAAATTTCCAGAGTCCAGTGTACAGTCCTTTGTGTGTTTTTTCATTGTTCATAAAAAATTAAAAAAGAAAAGAAAAAATAGAACCAGCAATTTTCTGCTTACCACATGATCTCTCCTAGTAGGATACTTTATATTTGACATAAGTGAATCATTGGTAAATTAAAATAAGTTATTTACATCATTGCTCTCTTGTAGCATAGCTCCTAAAATGGCTTTGTAAGCCGAAAGTGTTCAGCTGGAAATTAAAATCTTTTAATTATTATTTAAATGGGAATAAGCCACAATTAAAGGTTAAAATACGTTTATTGAGGTTTCAATTTCGACTTCGGAAATCGATCTCAAAATACAAACATAATAAATTTACTAATGTTTGTATTTTGAGAACGATTTCCGAAGTGGAAATTGAAACGTCAATAAACGTATTTTAACCTTTAATTGTGGCTTATTCCCATTTATATAGTAATTAATTTAAAATGCCACAAGAAAATAGCTTCAGAACAATATTAAAATCTTTTACACACTTAAATAATACGTTCCCCTTTTCCAACTTTTGATTTTTATAAATCTTTGCCTTGAAGTTTCAATTCGGAATTTTATTTCTTTATTTTGTTGACTGTTGTTTTCAATCCAGGATCAATCCATTAGGTTTGCTCTTTTATTAGGGTTTCATCTGATTTTGTATTTTTGAAAAAAATATAAATTGGTTTGGTTTATTATTTTAATAATCAGTCGGTCTGTTTACAAGTTCTTGTAACAGTGTCATCGACAAATTTTGTTTTTTTTTTGCGATCCTTCCATTTATAGATATTTCGTCCTGATTAACTCTGATGTCGCTTCCTGAAATATATATTCACTGTATACATTACATTATATGCGGCAACTTGGTATAGCTATGAATTCTGAGCTAAGCCATTCCTTTGGTATTACGTCACTTTCATATATTTTGTTAAAAAAATGTTTTAGTAGATTTATGTTGTAATTATCATTATTATATTACTGTTATTATATTAGTTTTATTATATCTATTTCTATTTCGTTCGATTCACAAGATCTATAATTCCTTGCACATATTTTACCTCTACTTCTAGAATTCGTGTCCTTTCATTTAACGATCCGACATTTGTTGCAGTTCAGATCTGTCATACGCAAAAGAGTTTTCTATAAATTCCTCCCATATTTACTTGAATTTGTCCGCTTCCTTCTATAATTATTTTTCCTTTGCTGTCAGCTAGAGTGCGTATATTATGTTTCTTGTTATTATTCCTAGCTCCAATGAATTCAAATATTGTATATTTTCACCTGTAGATTCCACCATGAGAAACATATCTGTGCTTGGCCAGAAACCTTTTAATAGACAACGTGGAATGAGCTGGTCATTATCTTGATAGAGAGCCTATGACTTGACCTCCCACAATTCGGGTCGTTTTTTCTTCTTCTTTCAACGCGTTCAGTAAGAACGTGAATCTTTGAAAAACGTAGTGAATATTTACAACTTCAAGAAATTGAAAAAACAGTCATTATTACTTATAAAGTTTGTCAGTTGCTGGCGTTTGATACATGCATTCTTCTATGAAAACCTTTTTTCGAGAATTTTTCAAAATTAAGTATTTGTAGAACCTATTTATGGACGAAAGCTAATTTTTACTTCTACTAATATTTCAGCTTCTATCTGGAGCAAATGAAGATTTGTTGAAAAGACTGAACATATCCCGTGATACCCACCAGTATTATTACATCAAGCAAGGAAATGCTGCCGTAGTTAACACTATCAACGACAAAAGTGACTACCGTGAAGTCATGGCATCATTGAATACGCTTCAATTCAGCAAACAAGACCAAGATACCCTCTGGAGGGTGGTGGCTGCCATACTACATTTAGGTAACGTTGATTTCGAGAATGACGATGATGATAAGTTGAGACTGAAGAAATCAAAAGGAGTGGATTATGCTGCAGAATTGCTTCAGGTAATTTATACAACTATTGTTTCTTTTCAGTCTTCAGTCTGAATCATTTACATAACACTTTATGCATTATGTGTGATTTTTAGATAAAAAAGAGTGACTTAGAAACAGCCCTTTGTGAAAGAGTGATAGCAGCACGAGGTGACATAATGAGAAAAGAGCACACCGAAACCGAAGCTTCCTTTGGCAAAGACGCTTTTACCAAGGCTGTGTACGATAGATTATTCACTTGGATAGTCGATAAAATCAATGCCGCCATAGCTGTAGACAAAAACAACTTGACTAAGACGTACAAAAGTTCTTTGATCGGCGTACTCGATATCTACGGTTTCGAGATCTTCGACAACAATAGTTTTGAACAATTTTGTATCAATTATTGTAACGAAAAGTTGCAGCAACTGTTTATCGGTAAGTTTATGAGGATTGTTCATTTTTTTACTCTCCCTCTTCTCTATCCTTCACTGGGATATGATCTTGCGATGTTTTATATAATTTTGACCTGGTCTATTTCCAATGGTCTGAGCTACCGATGGTCAGCTTTCACTTGTGCATTCGCACATTCCAATTTCACTGGGTGTGGGAATTTTTCTATTAATAAACAAAAATTCTTATGTCAATTGGATATGTGCATAAGGTGTGCCTCAGTCGTTCGTCAATGAAGTCGATTTTACATAATAGATGGGCCTTTACTCAATACACGCACTACACAATACACAAAAGAGTTAGGTACAAAATAGGTCATGCTGCAAAGAGATACACTTCTATAGCCTTAAGATCCTACAATATAACATCTCTTCATCTGTTTGGGACATCTTTTCTTTTTTTTTAATGAAAAATTGTTCAACTAGATACTTTTCCTACTTTCCATAACTTTCTGTTCCTTTATTTCCGATCATTTTATAATTTTATTTCATTCTTTTTCGATTTAATGTTCCATGTTACATCTTAATTTCCGAATTCTCGTCCCTTGTGTAGTTTTATTTAAACTTCATCTGTCATATCTTTACATTTATTTATAATCTTCTCTTAGTGATGTTTTCCATACTTTACTTTAATCCAATTATCTATGATTGATATCTGGGCATGTCATGTTTTATGTATTCCACAAGTTCATTTTAGAACTGTCGTACAACGACAGTTCTGACGATGAATGTCACACACTTTTCAAAAATCAATGAATGCTAAGCAATGGACAAACATTACATTTTTATTCATTCGGTATCTTTGTAGAACTGGTGCTGAAACAGGAGCAAGAGGAATACAATCGGGAAGGTATCGCATGGACCAATATCGAATACTTCAACAATCAGATTATTTGTGATTTGGTCGAAGCACCACACAAGGGAATCATTTCAATTATGGATGACGCTTGTAAGATGACTGCCGAAAAAGTAACTGACGAGATGCTGCTCGAAGCTATGGACAAGAATCTTAAAGGTTAGTAGTTCCTGCGGTAAGTTTTACTATTGGAAAATATATATCTATACACATTCTAGATATTATATATTTATATATTGTATCTATAAAATTAATTATCGTAATTTAATATATATATATATATATATATATATATATATATATATATATATATATATATATATATATTTATATACACTATACACATATATAATTTATTCTATATTAGAACAAACAATTGCGGTAAATGTAGCCAATTAACGTTATGTTAGGGCGATTTATTAGTTCACTGTAATAATAATGTTCATTAAAAGTATCGAGCCATGAACAAATCTTAATTGGAGTAGGTTATGCCATAACCATTTCTTCGGTTGGAACGTCTGTCTTGTATTATATGTCTATGGGTTGGTTACTTCGTCACTTCTAAAGTTACATAACCCAACTTGTTCTTCTTCTTCTTTTTTTGGGCTATGTCCTTGCCAATTTACCCAGTTAACTTTGGGGTTGACACTTTTTTTCTTGCCTTAGCAATCAGTGTCTACATTTATATTCATCATCTGTTTGTTTTGAATTATTCTAAATGTATACTTGTATTGGTATATCTATTACGGATATAGTAGAAACACCCAGATCTGAAAGACGGAAGTTAATGGTTTATATTTTAATATTGAAGATAGAAATAAAGTTACATAAAATGTTTATTATATTTTCATCAATATTTGCAAGGATTGTGCAAATATTTATCTACATAACTTTGATTAGACCCGTAGTAACCTATGGTTGTGAAACTTGGGTAATGACGAACAGTAGAACGGTAGAACGAAGTACAGTGGAAGCCGGTAGGAAGGCGGAAAAAAGGAAGACCTAGGACGAGATGGTTGGATGACGTGGAAGACGACCTGAAAAAAATGAATATAAGACAATGGCGGAGAAGGGCCCAAGAAAGATCTGAATGGAAGGACATAGCCAGACAGGCAAAGACTCATCCAGGGTTATGATGCCAAAAGAAGAAGAAGTGCAAATATTTATGGGAGTGGGAAGTTTAGGTTTTGATAATTCAGCATACAAGTCGAAATGTGGGTTTTGATTTAAGCGACATTTTAATAAGATATGGTTTAAGCCTCCCACTTGGCCACATTCGAAATAAGGGTCCTCTTTGACTCCAATCCGGAATAGCTGGTTAATGTGTGCCTTCCATTTAAGGTTCTTCTGAGAAACCATTCCTTGGTATTTAATTTTATCTACCCACTCTATATGTTGTCTCTTATAACTGATATTTTTGGGCTTTATTTTGGTATTACCCTTTGTGAACAAGATAGCTTTGGATTTGTCCACAAAAATGTTCAAATTGTGATAGTCCAGCCAGACCTCAAGATTAATTAAATGTTCGTTATTTTTGATATCATATATATTATGTGCACTCGACTAGAATTACAACATCGTCAGCATACTTTATAACTTTAACATTTTTTGGGAACACATTATGTATTCAGTAGGTATGTAGGTTGAATAGCATTGGACTTAATGGTGATCCCTGTGTGAGTCCACTGCTAGTGGTATTTGGGCCATGTGCTAAACCAGAGTTATCTTTGATAAACAGTTCTGGTTCTTATTGTGTTTATTAATGAAATATTATTAAATATATGAAATAAATCAAATTCATGTATGAAATAAATCTTGCTTTGTAAAAGGAAGAAGTCCAGGGGACTTAAATCGAGAGATCTTGCTGGCTATTCCATAAAAACACTTTACAATCCATTACGTAAGAAACCGTTCATTACGATATCGCCTTACGTTTATGGTACAATGCGGAGTTGCGTTATCTTGTTGGAGAAACAGTACCTTCTGAGCACCTGTTATCATTTTCGATTATATCTGTCAAAATGGGATTAACTGTCTCCTCTAATAATTCTAAATATGCTCCTCTGTTTAATTTTTTTTGCAAAAATAATGGCCCAACAATACGATCCCCATAAATTCCTGTCCATAAGTTTAATACATGGCTGTTGGGTATGTATTTCGTGGAAAACTCCAGTATTCCAGTTATCCGCCCAGTTGTGTCGATTTACAGAACCATTTAGGAAAAAAAATATTCATTCGAAAGATAAATATTAAATAGAAAGTTTGGATTACTATTAAACATTATTTTCTCAATCATTATCTCACAAAACCATGGTTGCCTGTCTGCATTATGTTCATCTATTTCCTTTACCAAGTGTATTTTGTAGGGTTGACATTTGTACTGTTTCAATACTCTGCGGACAGTTATGCGGGAAAAAACAGCCAGTTTATTGTCTGCTCGTAATACCTCTGTACTCCAGATAGTGATTTATGTAATTTTGCATTGTGCAAGAGAAATTAACATGAGGGCTTTCAAACTGAAGCAAATCGATATATGTACAGATAGTCAAGCGGCCGAGAGGACTCTTAGAAGCCCTAAGCGGACCTAGTATAGTGTGTGAATGCCGAGCAGAACTCGGCAAATTTGCAAAACATAACAGTGTCAAACTGGTGTGGGTTCCAGGCCACTGGAGAATACACGGAATGAGAGAACTGATGAACTGGCCAGAAGAGGATCAGCTTTTTCGCCCAGAAGTGCCCAAAAGCACCGCTCACGACTGGAAAAAATCCTGGATCCACACACATAACCTCTGGAATACAACATAAGTCTTACTAGGAGAATGTAATGATAGATCGCCGTACTAGGGGGTGTAATGATAGATCGCCTCCACGTGGTGCACTCTGGGTAACGCTAAATGGTCTATCAATTTTTGGACGCCAAACTAGCCGCTGAGCTCTCCTGGCAACCAGTATGATAAAGAAAAATAAGAACAGGAATCTCCATATAGAAATATGGAAAACTACAAAGGTGTTTATCAACACCATTTGACGAGACGTATCGGGCCTACCCTCCGTATATGTCAAATAAACATAGAAGGAATTAGTAGATCAAAATCCGAATTTCTTTCAAAACTACTAATCGAAAATAACGTTGACGTCATAACCATTCAAGAAACTCACGCACCATCGGAAACCGAGATTCTTAAGAGTGGTAAAATTCCGGGATATAGCATGATTGGAGCCACTTACAGCAATGTTTATGGCACTGCAACTTACGTGCATAACATTATACAAAATGCTAAGATGACGGACTGCAGCTGCGAAAATAATGTGTCCATAGTCTCTACAGAAGTGAATGGCGTAATCATAAAAAACATCTACAAACCACCATTAACTAAATGGCCAGGAGATGTAATAAAAGCTGTAGACAACCAACCTACAGTTTACATTGGGGACTTTAACAGTCACCACAACAAATGGGGATATGAAAACAATGATGAAAATGGGGAGAAACTACTGGAGTGGGCCGAAGCAAATAATATTCACCTTATCCATAGTCTAAAAGATAAAACTACCTTCTTTTCTAGAAGATGGCGCAAAGGCTACAACCCTGATCTATGCTGGGTTTCCACTAACTCACAGATGCAACCACTTCCAAGCTCTCGAACTGTACTTCCCAGTTTCCCTCACAGCCAACATCGACCTGTCATAATTGAACTAGGCATACAAATTCCTATCGTTGAATCCACGCCGAGACCCCGTTGGAATTTTAACAAAGGAAATTGGCCCGAATTCACCAAAGAGCTGGACACCTGCATTCGCTTCATTGACCCAAAGGCCAACAATTACCACCGTTTTTTAGGAATGGTTATCTCTATCGCCAAAAAACATATCCCCCGAGGTTTCCGAAAGGAGTACATCCCAGGCTGGACGGAAGAAAGCCAAAAACTATATGACGAATTTTTGAAATCAGAAGATCCCGAAATTGGTGACAACTTACTGAAGTCACTGGACTCAATAAGACTTAATAAATGGAAGTCTACCGTAGAACATATTGATTTCTCACGTTCCAGTCGAAAGGCATGGGGACTGATCCGCAAACTGGGCGAAGCAAGCAGAGCGCAACACTTAAACAAATCAACAATTGAGCCAAATAAAATAGCCAATAGAATAATTGAGAACTCCCGAGCTCCATCTGAGAAAACTCATACATCTACCGTAAAAAGAGCTCTTAAACAACTTAAAGCAAATACTCCCGCAACATCAGAATACTCACGTGCCTTCTCATTGGATGAAATAAACGAAGCGCTTAATCAAACTAAAACAGGAAAAGCAGCAGGCTTCGATGGAATGTATCCTGAGTTTATAGTCCACACTGGTACAAAAACACGACAGTGGCTCAAAAAATTCTTTAGCGACATTGTAAGTACAGCTGTGCTACCCCCAGAATTCAAAAGAACAAAAATTATCGCAATTCAGAAGCCTGGCAAAGACAACAAGCTGCCTGAAAGTTACCGGCCTATTGCCTTACTCAGTTACTGTTATAAATTACTAGAACGACTTTTATATAACCGAATATGTGACACCATTGAGGATGCGATACCAATTGAACAAGCTGGATTTAGAAGAGGACGAAGTTGCTGTGACCAAGTGCTGTCCTTAACTACATTTATTGAAGCTGGCTTTGAAAGACGCGAAAAATCTGCCATAACATTTATAGATCTCACGGCTGCGTATGACACTGTGTGGAGAGAGGGCCTTATTTATAAGCTGATGAAAATCATACCTTGCCTCAAAACTTGTCAGCTGATAAACAATCTACTGACTAACAGACTGTTTCAGGTATATATGAATGATGCACAGAGTAACGTTAGAAAACTTAACAACGGCTTACCTCAAGGCTCAGTGCTAGCTCCTTTATTATTTAACCTTTATACAGCAGATATACCTGAAACAAAATCAAGAAAATTTGCTTATGCTGACGACCTGGCCATTGGCTTCCAAGATAATAGTAAAGAAGCAGGAGAACGAGCTCTAAACGAGGACTTAACTACACTAAGTAACTATTTTAAGAACTGGCGCTTACGTCCTAACACAAGCAAAACTGAAACCTGTCTCTTTCACCTGTCGAATCAACTTGCGGGCGATACTCTCAATGTAACTCTAAATGATACAGCTATCAAACATAACAACAACCCCAAATATCTAGGCGTCACACTTGATAGAACACTCACCTTCAAAAGTCATCTTACAAACACAGCCGGTAAACTAAGAACAAGAAATAACTTAATATCAAAACTTGCCGGAACCACTTGGGGTGCTTCTGCAGATACTCTTCGGACCTCTGCTCTAGCTTTGGTTTTTTCAGTGGCAGAATATTGTGCACCAGTATGGCTAAATAGTGCACATACAAGCAAAATCGATGTCCAACTTAACCAAACCATGAGAATAATCACTGGAACAATAAAACCAACGCCAGTGAGATGGCTGCCTACTCTGAGCAATATTGCTCCACCAGATCTACGCCGTACAGCAGCATTAGTGAGAGAGTACCAGAAAATTGTAACCAACGTACAATTACCAATACATCAAGATATCCCAGACATCTCAAAAGAGCACCAGCGACTGAGATCTAGAAATCCTCCAATACGATCTGCCCGAAAAATTGGTAATTCCTATGATATACATAGGCAATGGACAACAAGATGGATGCCAACAGTAGAATCGGACTATATTAAGATATCCACCCCAACTCAGGGTTTCATCGGATCAAATCTGCCCCGGTCCACTTGGGCAAGGCTTAATCGTATACGTACCGGATATGGTAATTGTGCTGATTCGCTGTTCAGGTGGGGTCGTGCAGAAAGTCCACAGTGCGATTGCGGACAATCTAGACAGACCATAAGCCATTGTGTTTCAGACTGCTTGAATCGTGCCTACCGTGGAAACCTCCAGGACTTTGCGGAATGTTCCACAGAAGCAATTGAATGGCTATGTAAATTGGACATTAATATTTAGTGTCATTCATTCTGTCATCTTTAGTGTTTTAAATAATATATTTAATATATATGTAAATATTATTGTATTTGTATATTTATCGTACTGTGAAAGTCCATATGCTAAATAATAATACTAGGAGAATATACCTGATCAAGCAAGCTGAAACAGTCAATGATATCTTGCACGTGTCCGGGACATTAGATCGTAGTCGGCACACAATTTTGACGTGACAACGTCTTAAATTAGGTTGTGGCTCGGAGTCATTCATGAAAAAGTGTAACGCCCGCTCACGTCTGTTACAGTGAGTCACCGAACGAGAGAGAGGCCCGCCGGACCGGCGAATGCCTTGCGTCTCTCTCCCACTCAAACATCATCGGTCCGCTGCGCGCGCAGCACTAGAGAATTAGGCGCGTTGAATCGGTGCGTGCTTCCGTGCTTGTGTCTCTGTCTTTCTCGAGCGTTCTTGGCGTTCAAGACACATTACAGCAGAAACACTTCCTTTCATTTCATATTTCTCCTATCATCGTCCTATCCTCAACAAAATCACTCAAATAGAAATTAGTTAAGTTTAAGTTTATATGTACAATGTTTTAGTAAACAAAATATATTTCTATAGTTAAAATTTGTGCAATTCTTATTTTCATTCAATTCCTTGTTCCTATTGTGCAATTTAATAATATTCATATCAATAAATATTCTACCGAGAAAAAGACGTTGTCACGTAAAATCTTCGCCCGTAAAACCGACTTTACAGGCAACCGATTTTTTTAAGACTACCAAGGGACTTTAAAAACATATGGTATTTATCCTTAGACCTGTATAAGCTGGTACAGAGTTCCTGAAATCTAGAATGGGTATCCTGAATGAATGGAAGATGTACAATATGCCAATTGGGTGCAGTATGACCGGTTTATAACAGACCTCTCAAAAAAAATGTATTTGTTACCGTATCTCGACCGTTTCATAAATGTTTTATTTATATTACACACTTGAGAATGAATATCAGTCATGATATCTACATCATCTTCCGCATTTGTTCCACATTCAAAATTTACTCAGAATTATTTGTTGTAGTTTACAAAGTTCCGAAGAACATTAATTACAATTCATATACTGTAATTGGCTAGTTATTCTGGTTTACTAGTCATTACAAATATCTGTAATCTATTATGCAATAACAAGTTTTATTCTATTAATAACCGTATTTCTACTCTTAGGCCACAAACATTATGTCTCAAGACAAACAAAAACAACCGAGAAAAACCTCAGACATAAAGTAGATTTCCGTGTAACTCACTACGCTGGCGATGTGACGTACTGCATCAACGGTTTTCTGGACAAAAACAAAGATACGCTCTTCCAAGACTTTAAACGTTTGTTATACAATTCCAAGGATCCAAATATAAAGGAAATGTGGCCCGAAGGGGCACAGCATATCTCAGAAGTAAGTAAATATTGAGAAAGTAAAATCGTCGATTCGCGATACAAATTTAATTGTTTTAGATAACCAAGAGACCTCCCACGGCTGGAACCCTTTTCAAGAACTCCATGCAATCTTTAGTCCAAAACCTCCAAAGCAAGGAACCACACTATGTCAGATGCATTAAACCGAACGAAATCAAATCTGCGTCAGCCTTCGATGAAGAAAGAGTGAGACATCAAGTTAGTTACTTAGGTCTCGTAGAAAACGTTCGGGTGAGAAGAGCCGGTTTCGCATACAGACAACGATATGACAGATTCCTTAAGAGATACAAAATGATCTCACAGTTCACCTGGCCCAATTTCAGATCCGGTTCCGACAAAGAAGCCTGTAAAGTCATCATGGACGAGAACAAGTACACGGACGATGTCAAATACGGTAAAACGAAAATTTTCATCCGCACACCACAAACTTTGTTTGCTTTGGAGATGGCCAGGAACAACCTTATTCCCGGCATCGTCACTCTAATTCAAAAAACTTGGAGAGGTTGGATGGCACGTCAACAGTACAAGAGATTGAAAGCTGCGATGACGATATTGAGGGCATATCGCAAGATGAAGTTGAGAGAATATGTTTGTACTTTGCAGAGTAAATTTAAAAACGCCAAGAAAATGAAAGATTATGGTAAAAGCATTATGTGGCCGGCTCCGCCGCTGTCATTGAGAGAAACTACGAAAATTTTAAGAGGTATTTATAACAAGTAAGTATGTGTACAATCATTCTAAAGATTTAGTATCTATATTATATTACAGACCATCTCTATTATTCAGAATCTTAACTGTATACTACATTTGTCCGGACTACTGATTTTTTAATATCTGATTTGCTAATTATACTAAGACTTATTCTGTAAGAATTTGCTCCACTGTTTTTACAGTATTTTCATTTTATTAAAAATTTCGTGCATATCCAGAAAATATATTGAGTGACAAAAAAGGTAAACACCTACCATAATTTATCAGATTTTAATAATTTTTGGATTTAGTACGAAAATTCAAAAAATGTTTGATTAGTAAATAAACTTATTTAGTTTATGCAGATAGTGAGATCACTAGGTCTTTCTCTACAAACAAATCAGTTTTTCAGTCAAAGCATCTGCGGTTTTCTACCGAGGTAATATTCTCCTTTGACTTATATTTAGCTTTAGGTACATATTGCAAATATTATAAAATATTTACTTGTGTTGTAGATGGAGGTGCCGCATGATTTTGAACCGTATACCTAGGAATGAATGGGCGCAGATGAGGCTGAAAGTTATCGCCGCCAGTAATCTGATAAACAAACGTCCCCACTACGGTGTCAATCGCAAATGGGAAGGCAACTACCTCACATCTCATTTGGAAAACAACCAATACACAGTATACAATGAAGCAGTAAACAACCTAAGGAACACTAAACACTTTAATAATGTTCTCTTCTCCTCTTTCGTTACCAAATTCAACAAATTTAACAAAGTTGCTGAGAGAGTCATGCTAGTTACCGATCAGTCTGTTTTCAAGTTAGATACTCAAAAGTTTAGAAACATGAAAGAGGGCGTGGCGATCGGCGAATTGACTGGTATCAGTGTTAGTCCAGGACAAGACCAGTTGATAGTTCTTCACTGCCCAGGAGGTAACGATTTGGTGGTGTCGTTGCACTGTGATAGACAAGAGGACAGGATTGGTGAATGCATTGGTGTGATATGTAACAGATATTACCAGTAAGTGTATTTATTCAATTTACCACTGAATATATAATTTATAAATTGTGGAATGTTACCCAATTTTTCATGGAGACTGTGTGAAATTCGGTACTTCGATAGCCTTTAAATGAAACAAATTCTCACTAGTTTTCTATCCTTTGCGCTAGCCGTAAGAACGTGCAAAATAAACCTTTCAGAAAAATTTTCTCTTAAAATATACCTACATTGAAATGATCGAATTTTTTAAACCTCCCTCATTTTTTTGATTTCTTTTTTGATACTTTTAGTATTTATTTTGAAAAACTATATTAAATGGTGGAAGTATCATTGAGAAAACAGGACAGGCTCGATTTTGCGAGACTGTTTCTCACCCGTGAATAGCGACAGACACCTAGATGTGTAAAGAAGTTTGATCAGTTTAAAAATCTATTGAAAACTTGAAACTTGAAAACTTACCTATTTTATCACAAATAGTGCAAAACATTTTCACCTTCGCTATCTTTTAGTTGATTTTTTGCTTCCAATCCTTCTTAGAAAACTTGATTTTTCCGTTGCTACTGTAGACATTTTCACAAAAATAATAAAATGACTTTTTCTGTACACTATAGACAATAACTTGGAATCACAAAAGTTTAACAACCGACCATTGATTTAAGAATAATCATTAATTTAATAATTTAAGATATCTACCCTACCCCTAAAGTTTAACTTTGTTTTCCTAGAATAATTCATAAAGTAGAAAGTACTGGTATTATAGTATTTGTAATACTCAAAATAAAATAGGCATTAATGTAATTTTTTCTGGGAAGTCTATAATCTTAAACACCCGGCCGGTGATACCTGTAGTGATACCGCTCATTATGTTTATGGGTACAACAACAAAGCAGCTTAACAGCCTAATGTATACTTCCACATTTTATTTTAATGTATGTTACTAATATACTGCTATTCCTATATATCAAAATATGCAATTATATCCTCTTAAATCTTCAAATACTGCAAAGCATATGCATTTGTGAAAAACGAGAAATATGCAGCGTATATATGCATATGCATTTTGCATATAATCCAGTCTCTAGTAATGAGCAAATCTCATCAGCCTTACTTACACATTAATATACTACGTGATAAAACATAGTCCTCAGCTCTTGCTAACATACCATAGTCATTCTTTGCTACAAAACGAGAATACTAAGAGAAGCCATAGAAATAGATGCACATGGAAATATCAACAATATAGATAAAGCTCTAAACCTACCCTCATCATTATCATCATTTTGGCTACAACCCTACGTGTTTCCTAGCCTCCTCAAGAATTTCTCTCCAGTTGTCCCTATCCATCGCCTTTCTCCACCAAGCACGTATTCCCATATTTCTCATGTCTTTGTTGATGTTAATCAAGGAACCTTTTTCTGGTTCTTCCTCTTCTCTGACCAATGGGTCTATCAAGAAGCGTTTTTCTAGCTGGGTCATTTTGTTCCATCCACATTACATGTCCTATCCACCTCAGACGTTCTATCTTAATATTATGTTTTACGATATCTGGTTCCTGGTATATTCTATAAAGTTCGAAATATCGTCCTCCACATTCCATTGTCATTCACTGCTGCATAGATTCACCTTAGTACTTTTCTTTAGAAACATCCTAACATGTTTTCATTACTTTTGTTAGAGTCCAGGTCTCTGAACCATATGTTAGGACTGGGCGTATTATTATTTTGTAGTTTTATTTTTGTATTTCTTGATATAATTTATTGTGGATTAAAGGAGGAGATTGAGCAAAAAAAGGGAACTGTTGGCCGTGTAAATTCTGCAGTTTATCTCTGCGATAGTAATATTTCTAGTGTTAAGGAGCACTCTCGGGTATACAAATTCGTTCACTGCTTCGATGACGTGGTTTTCTATAACAAGTGGTCGTAGGATTTGTGTTGCGTGCTTATTTTCATATACTTCGTTTTGTTGGTGTTTATTATTAAACCCATTTTTGTAACTGATTCTTTTAATGCTACATACGCCCCTCGTACAGCGTTTTCCGTTCTCCCAACAATATTGATTTCGTTTCATTCAGTGCTAAAACATCTACTTGACTATGTTTAGTAAAGATGAGAGTGCTCCCGTTCGGTACAGGGTTCGGGTATTCCATGTTCCTAATCTCAATTATCGTTAATTTTCGTTTAGAGTCGTCGTCGTGGGTTCTATCCAGCTAATAGTTCCTGAGGTTCGGTAACATATACTTTTTTACAGGAAGAGGTTGTCGGCCTCCTAACCCCCAACCTGGAGGGCAAGAGACTCTTTTGTTAGGGTTGCCATACCTTAGTTTGTTTTAGTTCGCGGTTGATATTTTTATTTCCCAACTACCCACCGGTCCTAGGACCGGTTAAGGCGTTCACTTATCCACTACCTGGGGACGCGTCCGATGGGAGACATGACAACTCCACACCCTAAACCTACCCTCATTTAGTCGAAACTACTAGTTACACCCAAATAAGCAAAATCACGTACGGCAGTTAACTGGTTCTTTAAGACACTTATAATAACCCTGCCAGCTCACAATGATAGATATATTCAATGAGATGGCTTTTGGCCTATTCCACTGCGGCCGATTACATTCTCTAGCCTGACCCCTTTTTAAAAGGTTCAGTAGCCTCGACACTCAGCCCACTATGTGTATCCGCTATTCGCCCGAGTAGCGATAATACACATAATTGAATGTAAGCACATTACACACAAATGAACTTATCGAAAAGACTAGTTATTGGGCAAATTAAAATGATATGGAATTTCACAACTCCCGGTATATACTTTATAATTATTTCATTTCTGTTTTTAGGATTAAAAATGCTGACCTGCCTGTGAAAGTATCAAAGACTATATCCTGCAGCTTGGGCAACAAACAACGACTAATCAACATTCAAGTATCAGCAGCTGAGCAGCAGGCGACATTTAAAAAGGATGGTCATAACATCTTATACCTTCTGCCTTCCACGTTTTCAATTCTTGAAAACGGCAATAACCATATTAAGCAATAGACTGAGGTCTTACGCCGAAGAGTGATATCAATTTTATAGATTTAGGTTTATTCTACTTAATATTTTTTAGTTGAGTTGAGTTTCTACCGATTTGGGTCTAATGATGCAGAAATAACAATTTCAAACCGAAAAGGGGTGCAATCGGTATGAATAGTGAATTTATATTGCATGCTACGAAAATTTAAAGTTAGTCATCATAAAAGTTAAACAGAAAAGAAGATGGGTGAAATGAAAAATAAATCAATGCAGTAAAGTGAAGACGCTTAAACGGAAATCAAATAGAACTGATGTGAATCTAATATTTTTTATTTGAAAATTGCTTCGGTCACCTTGTTGAGCAGGTTTGGAGATTATTTATTAATAATTTTGTTACAGATCGGTAGAAACTTTTGTAAAAACTGTGTCATAGTAAGTTTTTCGTTTTTAACACTTTTATTATTGATTGTTGCTTTTCTGTTATGTCTCTATGTTGGGATTAGAGACAAAAAATTTATTTTATTTTCTTTCAAGTATTAAAATCTGTGCCTGGAAAGCTCACGTACGTAAAATATAAATCAACGAAGACAAGAATTGCAATCTAAACATCTAAAATTCAAACACTAGAACTAATAGTTCCAGCTGGCAGATTTTGGCCTTTAGATAGCGTTTAGTAACCAATACGAATATTTATAGGAATGTAAATTCTTAGTTTAATGATTGAGAATATTTTTGTCATATTTTCTAAGATTATTTAATCATTTTTTTGCTTACGTGATCTTTCTATACACTGACTTAAGTAAGTCTATTAATTTATTATCTATAGCAATAGATATTCTTAATAAAAATAATGCTTTGCAATATTTTTGAAAAACGCCTCTTTTTGTTACTGTTTTATCTCTTATGTACTTATACATACATAAAAAAATCGTTAGGTGCCTTTTTAATGAAGAGAAAGTGGTCAAAAAGTTTCATATAAATGTACTTACATGTTAGAATTGAAATCTTTTGTGGTCATTTTGAGCTTAAAATCATGAAAGTTTGAACAATTTCATTATTTATTAAAATACAAGAACAGTTTATTAATGAGAAAATATATTAAAACTGCAAAAATATTGGTGTAGGACCAAATCCTAAAATGATCAATAAAATCCTTCAAAGCATTTTTTACTACTTTTACAGAAATACTGTTTTAGTTGTCAATTTCTTTTACATACGCCTCTTATCTTTCAGTAGATCCTTCCTTACAAAGTCTTCTGGAAAGTCCATATTTAACTTTTGGAAACAATTGATAATCTCACGGCGCTAAGTCAGACTAATAGAGTGGATGGAGTGATACCTAGATATGCTACTTCGCTTAAACCACATTTTGACCTTTAGGAATTAACACGTTGACTGCCGTGAGGCAGAAATATTGTGTCTCAAGTCGTTTTCGATAACAACCGCGTGACACACCTTAGTTGTCTCGGTAGTAAATCTGCATTATAGACGCGTGTTTAAAATTGTTTGGTTTTTAGATCTGTGAACCATAAGTGGGTACTCGAGGCCTGAAATATACGTAGATAATTAAAACGAAACTAGAAAGAACGTGTTTATTAATTGAAATATAACATCGACGTCTGGTGTTAATACCAACATCTTCCCAGAAATGTTGACGATTGTCAACAACATTCTGCGTATGCTGATCAACGCCAAAGCCTAAAAGACGGCTGACGATTTCCTGCTTGAATTTGGTTATAGACATTTTTTCATTGGCTACTACTTTGTGTAAAATATGTGCATTCACTAATGCACTACCATCAAGAAGCCCAATGGTCAGCTTGGGGTAACCTTAATCCCTCTGCGTAATGAGGTGGTATAGGACTGCATTTGGTCTGAAAGGTCAATGCCGGCTTCATGCTTTTTGTAGTGTACAACAGCAGCAGGTTTTTGTAATTCTATATTGTTCCCAGCTCTCAGCAACTCATCAGTGTGTTTTGTGGATAAGGTAAGCACACATCTTCTGTCCTTCCACTTACTAATTATACCTGAGTTGCTTTCGGCTGCCTCGGTTTCTCCTTTTTAAACTTCTTTCAAGAACTTGTTTAGGATTCATCTTTCGATTAGATCGTGTAGTTCCAACCAAGTGAATGGTTCTGGCAATGTTTCTGAAAAACAAGGAAATATGAGCGAGCACAGTGGTAGTAGAGAAAGACCACAAAAACGATGGCTAGATGAAATCAAAGCAACAGTGGGGGAAGCTGTCACCAAATAACACAAAACAGAGAAAAATGGAGAACTTATGGGGAGGCCTTTGTCCAGAGTAGATACAGACATGCTATAGAAGAAGAAAAAATTTCTCGGCAAGACTGGAACAGATCCGATAGTCTTCCGAGACGGCATACACTAGACTGAGACAGCAGTGAGAACACTAGTCGGTGACACACAGCATTTGTTGCACGTGGCCATTCGATAAAATTTTATATGTTGAGACCGCGTGAGCATACGTTAAACTTAAACAATTTTTTTTTAAATAAAACACTCGAAATATTTCTTGGCTAATAAAACGTCTTTGAAAAAAAGTAAGATGGCACGAGGGACCGATTTTTTTTAATATGGCAGTCAACGTGTTAAGTGAAATAGTGTATGGAGTTTTGAAAATTCCATGAAATATTGTATTTCTGCTTAGTAGATTAGGAAACATGTCTTATCTTGACATTTTTATACCTTACTACTAGTTTGTGTTATTTTGTTTAATTATTTTATAGTTTTTTCTGATTGTCTCTTGCCATTTCCTGTTTTTTTTTGTTTTTGCTACGCTTTTATATATTTTCTCCCTTTTGGATTTTCTTCTTTTTCGTTCTTAACTTGGTTTTATTACTTACTCTTTCTGTTGTTTTACATCTTCCTAGTGCCTCTTAATTTTTTAGTTTTATAGCTTATAAAGTTATAAATTTTATAACTACAATTGTTAATAATTTTAAACTGCAGTTCTCTCTTTTATCTGATTAACGAGCAGACACTTTTGAAACCACTTTTTTGTATTCAGTATTTTATATCTAAATATGGAGATACATAATATGTCAAGTTCTTGTATCAATATTTTTTATATTGTTCATTTTTGTACAAAACTCAAAAATGTTGAAACACGTAAAACTAGTTGATATCGTATCGTATTGGGATTAATATTTTAATTAAAGAACAATAAATCGTCATCGTAAATATTTAGTTTAACACTAATCAGTGGCTCTTGTCAGTGGCGTCGCTACCGGCTGACGCATGGTTTGAATTATCCATCTACCGCAAAACCAATTTCGTGAGTATTTACAAATCTTTAATACATAATATCGATAATCGTACGAATTACTTAAAGCCTACGCAAAATCTAGTAACTCATGGGCTACACAAAACCTGGCCAATCTCATTATAATAAAACGAAAATATTATTCTTACTTAGTTTAGCGTTTGGTGTTTAACTGAATTCTAAGATGACTTTTGTTACATAGTACTGAATGGAACGATATAAAAGTACAGTACTGTTATGAAATCTATACCATTGAAATCACTTTGCCTGGAGATAATATAAAAATTAACGCACATATTTAACAGACTAGGCAATCATTGTGAAAACTACATGTTTGGCAATGTATGATGATTATTATTAATAAAAAATCCTAATATTGATGATATGCAAGAAAGTTTAAAGTAAACTTTCATATGGACATGTCTGTCACAAACTATTACGAATGTTTCGTAAATTATTCCAAAAAATGAGGCTTTGGATAACTTTATACAATGAATACCGTGATGTATATTTTTTTTATATTTATGCATTTATTAAGGTATCTTGAAATAATTAATTCTAGAAGAAGATGTAATTGTGATCATATTTTTATTAATAGATAGTATAAATACTAAAAAAGGTAATTTAGCGTCCCAAAAATAGAAATGCCCTTAGATAGTTGATTGTAGAAGTATATATTTTGCTATTATTCATTTTTAAAGGCTTTTATAGAGCGCAAGTTTACAGTTTTCTATTTTTGGGACATTTTATTTGTTTAGAAGTCATATTTAACACACAAAGTACTTATCAAATTATTTTGTATGAGTTCGTAATTTAGAAATGCCATATATCGCTTTTCGATACAAATTTAACATATCTTCCCCTGTTTTATAAATTGTCATTTCTTTTTCTCCCAAACGAACCAACAATTTATTCTTTCCTTCTTTACCAAAACAGGTTTGGCACTTATTTTCTATATTAGAGTTTTCTAGTCTTTAAAGAAATCATTTTTCTTGTACTCAAAATTGTCATATAATTCGTACATCTTACCCTGTATTTTCATTTGCTTCTTTGATTTAATTCGCAAGTTAATTATTTTCTTTACAATGTAAGTCTTAAGTACTGCATTCAAATATTGAACAATATCGTTAGATGTTTAGCATTTTCTGGCTAAGAGTTTGATGTGAACAACTTTTTTTAACGAAACCTTTTTTAAATCTCATTTTCAAGGAAATAAAATTTTATCAATCCCTGTTTTTGTTAGCAATTATACGTATATTGTATTGGTCATATGTTCAAAAGGAAAACTATGAATAAAATTGAACAAGCAACTGTCCATTTGTACAAATTGTTACACTTATTTTAGTGTACTTATATAATCTACGTATTTTTCACCCAATTTCTTTGTTAAAGTCCTTCCACATATTTGTTTAGAAGTTACTTCAGCAGTTTAGAGGTAAACCTGGTAAAAGTATAGGAAAATTTGAAAATTAAATCCAAAAGTAAAAATATATTACTTTGCTTTTATAGTACGCCCCATTGTTCTGAAACTAATTTAATAAAAATGTTTAACACAAATATATTTTTTATATTACACCCACATATACATTAAATTTTACTTTTATGTATGTTTACCTCTAAATTTAAAATATTTGTTGTGTCTGTGCACTCAAGTAACGTTGTAAACGAAAACAAAAATTTTATATTAATTCCTTGTGGCATTTTATAGATTTTTTCTACATATAAGTCAAAAAGTGCTTTCGATGTATTTTATATAAACGTTTTGAGAAGTTGTTTATATATAGTGCCATTATTTATATATATTTGTATATTGATTGTACCTGTTAGGAGCATATATTATTAAATAGCTAACATGTGCCTTAATAAAAGTAATTATAGTGTATTTGTGTTGTTTCATTTGAATATTTTTTTTTCTCGCACACTCTTCTCGCCTAGGGACCTATCAAGGCATTTATTTATATAAGACACAACAACACTAGGTCACGGAGAGGAGGAAGTTATACAAATGGTTTAAGACAAAGATAACAAGATTAACTAAATAATTTTTAGAGAATTATGAGACTTTTAAAAATTTAATTAAGGAGTTGTAAATATCTACAGAGCCAAGTGATAATAAATATAGTATATTCCAAGGAGCTGCTATTTTATATTTTAATAAATCATTTATAAGTTTGGATGAGTAGACTCTGTTTTTAGAACAACCAAAAAATATATGATCTAAATCACTTTCCTCTCCACAATGCTCACATTTGTCATCATCCAAAACCCTTATTTTAACTAAGTGCTTTGGATAACATGCGTGTCCGAAACGTATTCTAATAATGGAGGTTATGTGCCTCCTGGAAGCTCTAAAAGACTTGTACCAAGGAAATTTGGGAATATCTGGCTGAATTATCGAGTATCTATTTTGGTTCTCAAAAGAGTATTCCTTCCACTGGTAGCTCCACTCTCGAAGTAATGTTAACTTGCAAGAAACAATACTGTCAGAAAGCGTTACTTTATGTAGAATACCAGTATCGGTTAAAATGCTTTCTTTGGCTAATAAGTCGACATATTCATTATGTTCAAATCCTGCATGTGCTTTAATCCAGAGAAAATGTACATTGATTCCTTTAGTTAAAAGAGTTTGAATAATATGTTTAATTCTATAAATGTATGGGCAGTCTTGTAAGTTAGGTGGTCCATATTTACCAATGGATTTTAACACTGCGAAGGAGTCCGACAAAATTAGAATATGGGCAAACTCAACTTCAGCTACATATAATAAAGCTTCATATATTGCAATAGCCTCTGCTGTATAAATCGAAGTTTCCGGGTTCAGTGTGAATTTCTTTTCTATATGTTCCGATGGTATAAAAAAAGCGCATCCGGTTCCATCTGGAGATTTAGACGCATCTGTATATAGAGCTATTGCCTCTTTGTATTTGCTTGTTATAGATAGAACAATATTTTTATTTAAATATATATTTTCACTATAATTTGGTACAATATCTGTATGTAAAAAGAAAGAAGAGTAATTTTTGAATATGTAATTCGTTATATCTATATTTTTTAAAAGTGCTATATTTTGATTATACGCTTCGCAAAGTAAGGGATTTTTTTTTTAATTATTATTTGTTTTTTATTCAAGGAGCATCGAGTTCAGAGTAATAAAACTCCCCAAATTTTCAACAAAACTTTTTGGTGAATGTATAACTACTTTAGTCCTATTCCATTTCTATGAATTTCAATTATTACAAATAAAACTACACTTCCAAAAGCTTATTAATTCCAAAATTCATTTAACATCCCAGTACCGAGAGATAGGAAATTCATTTAACTTGGTAGATATATAGCAAAAAGGTAGAAAAACGCATTTAACATAAATAAGATGCACCAGAAGGCTATGAAACTAGACATTAAATTAACGTTTGCTTGAAAATATTTCATTATGACGCTAATTACAATACTGCTACATCTGCTATTCATAATTCAAATTTCGCAGGAGGAAACCAAGAAATGTTTCTTCTCCATTCCATGAAATGTCTATTTATCGTTTCCTATTCCACAACCCAGACTGGAAAGTCAAAAAATGTTCCTGGTGGAGGGTAGCAGTCACTGTCATTACAAAGTTACTGATACTGCACTGCTTTCCTCCTTCCTGTGTTCAACAGGTTATACGCCCAACTTGACAAGATCTTCAAATGGTGCAACAAATGGAGAGTCACCCTCAACCCAACCAAGACACAGGTCATACTCTTCAGATATCCGGGTACTTCCCGGCTTAAGAACGAGGGCAACCTGATAGAGTTCTACGGAGCTGGCCTCCTCTTAAGTTTGGTCACCTACTTGGGAGTTCACTTTCAGGGGAACCTTAATTGGGACACGGAACTAAATCTCACCCTAAACACAGTGAGAAGGGTAGACTCCTAGGAGCTCTGTCAGGCAAATCTTGGGGTACATAGAGTAAAACTCTCCTGCACACCTACAAAAATTACATTAGACCGATAATTGAATACATAGCTGTTCTTTACTCTGCACTGAACAACCGCCAAATAAACGCAATCATGGCCACAGAACGCAAAATCATAAGAAATATCATGAGTGTTGAGAAAACGCGTGATTTTAAAGTCGAAATTAAATATTAGCCCGCGAAGTAATAAATAAGCCGATATATTATGTCCACGTTTATTAGTAGAGCGGGGAGAGACGGTTTTCGTCCGTCCTTAGAAGTTAAAATATTTAGTAACTTAGCTCAGTTTGAGCTGTACACACTTGTGTTGCCAACGAAATTTGCCAACCACACGTAAAAGTTTGTAATTTGACTATTTGACTTGAATAAGTGTTTGTTAAAATAATTGTACCTTAACTCCATTTAATTTATATAAGAGTGAGTTGGGAAAATTGTCACCTAAGTGTATAATTTAGCATAGATCATTGGTATCTATTTGTTTAGTGATTACACCGCTAAATCGTAAAAGTGCTAAGGAGATTGCTGATTTGTGTAGTAGGCTAGTGAGCCGTGGCCCAAAGTTTCAAGACCACAGCAGATTTGCTTCGAGTTCAAGGAACAGCCAGTGATCACCAGCCATCGTGGTGTACAATATGATCACAGCAGATTTGCTTTGAGTGCGAGGAATAGCCAGTGATAATCAGCCATCGTGGTGTACAATAGGACTGGTAGATATAACAGAACTTTTTAATAAACATTTTAGAAGAGTTTTACATCCATAGACTCTCAATTTATCTCTTTTTAAGTTTAATATTTTTAATTTTGTATGTTTGTTGTTTTGGAATAATTAAACCTGTACTTAATCAACTCAACTATAATTTTATTCTTACTTAAAGGATTCGATCAACTTTTTACCACCTCTTTATGGGGTGTGATATTGCTCAAAAGAGTTGGGGAATAATTACAGTCCATAAAGATCATTGGGACCATTCTATTTATCAACAAATTGGGCATTTAGCCCCAATTTGTCCAATGAGGAAACGTGCAGACTATCCGTCGGCATTAATCCACTAACTCGCAAATATACCTACCATAGAGAGTAGAATCAGAGCTTTCGGCAAGAGATACGTCCTACGAACCATCAAAAGTCCAACATCAGAGCAAAGGAAGCCCTAAAAACATCTTGCCCGAAGAAAGTTCCCTTCCTCCCTGCCAAACTTCTCAATTTGGCTGGAAACGAACTTCCTGATGAGTATTTCAACACCCTACAAGCGACGCCACTAAGATATCGCAGATTCTAACAATATACAAGCCCAAAATGCTCAACCGAAAGAGTCGTTCCCAAATGTATAACTGGTAACATGCGAAGGTGTCCCTCTAACTGCTTTTACAAACTGACGTCTGCTTTTGACAAACTTTCTCTGGCAAGAGAGCTCATACCTTGAAGAGGCGCCCCGCCTAAACGTGTTGTTGAAACAACGTTACGCTCACCAAGTTAAAACGCATAGGAAATAATCCTAGACCAGCTTATCATTTGATTATCCCAAGCAGAGCTGTACCAGCGAAAAAGTTGTGGTAGCGATTATGGCATATACCAAAATAGCAATATAAGTGAAATAGGGACAGTATTATTCATGGCCCGAGCAAGGGATGGCGTTACTAGTCTCGCCGTAACTACGATGCCAGCTCTACCGATTCGGCAGTAGAGAAATAAAAGTGTACCGGAAAAACCTAATTACTATTTAAATGGGAATAAGCCACAATTAAAGGTTAAAGTATGTTTATTGACGTTTCAATTTCCACTTCGGAAATCGTTCTCAAAATACAAATTCCCATTTAAATAGTAATTACTTTAACATGAAACAAGAAAATAGCTTCAGAACAATATACGGAAAAACCTAATTTTATACTGGTTTTTATTCTTTGGTACATTTTATTCCAAATGTACCTAATTTGGTACATTTTTCCACTTAAGTTACAAAGTTCTATATATATATATATATATATATATATATATATATATATATATATATATATATATATATATATTTAGGGATTCTACAGTATTCACTGCCTTCCCTCGCTCAACCGTTTCCATCTCTCTCTGTTGTTCCATTCTCCATCGTTTAGTCCTCTCTTACTCATGGCGTCGTCTACTTCGTTCCTCTAGCATTTTCGGGGTCGTCCTCTTTTCCTCCTTCCTATGGGGCTCCATTCGGTTATTCTCTTTATCCATCTGCTGTCGCTAGTTCTTCTTACATGTCCATACCACTTTAGTCTTTTTTGTTCTATATATGTTAGTATGTCTTTCTATTGATGTTCTTTGTTTTATTTCGTCGTTATCTCTGCAGCATCTTCGCAGGCATTCCATCTCTGTTGCTACTATCTTACTGCTGTTTTTCTTGTTTATGATCCAATTTTCAGCCCCATATGTCATAATACTTCGCACTAATGTTTTATAAATCTGCGTTTTTGTCTTCATATTTAGGTGTATATCCCACCATACTGAGTTAAGTTGTCGGATTGCTGTTCTTGTTTGTTCTAATCTTTGTGTAATTTCTTCCTCTGTTGTTGCCTTTTTCGTGATTATAAACCCCAGGTATTTGAATTTATCCTTTCCTTTGATTGTTACGTTGTCATCAATCTGTAGATCTTCTATGTCTTCTTCACTTGTAGATAGGTACTCTGTTTTTGCGAGGTATGTGTTCACAAAGTTATATTTTAAGAGAAATCACCCTATATTGGGAACATTTAAAAAAGCTGAAGGTTCCTGTATTCAAATCGTTTAAAACAGTGTCTTATTTTTAAAATCATTATGTACCTTTTAATTCGGGATAGCTTAAATAAGTCACGAAATGGGAGAGATGAAGCGAGAAGGGATATTACAGACTGCGAGAAAATCTGAGTAACGTAATGGTTAGAGTAAGACACAGTACCATCATAAATGAAATTGGGGATATCGTATAGAGGATGACTTCTGACCATACGATACCAAGATATAGGTCTTAAGTACCTTTCCAGGTACACTTCTTGTCCACGAGAGTAATGGGATAAAGGACTGTAGAGCTGCAGGGTTACACATGATATATAAACAGGTCTAAAACTACATGAGGTGCGGATACAGGAATCTCAAGTAGTGTTTTAAAGGTAAAATTATTTGTATTCCATTAGCAGAAATACTTCTATATTCCAGGTAGAAATATAAGCAATCTTGCTTTGAGCAAGAGAATTTTGATTTTACCAGGTCAATATATGCACATATAATCTGGTTGTCATCATCATTCTGGCTTTAAAACCCTGCATGGGTCCTAGCCTCCTCAAGAATTTCTCTCCAGTCGCCCCTATCCATTGCCTTCCTCCGCCAAGCACGTATTCCCATATTTCTCATGTCTTCATCGATGTTATCAAGGAACCTTGTTCTGGGTCTTCCTCTTCTCTGACCAATCGGTCTATCTTTTCTAACTGGGTCATTTTGTTCCATAACGCATTCAATGCCGTATCCACTTCAAACGTCCTATCTTAATATGTTTTACGATATAATCTGGTTAAGTACATGGCAAACTGTATAGTGGACGAACATGCGAGTAGTAATAATTGTGACGAAGGAAACATATACAGCTGTGAAAAACATCTTCCTATTCTCAGACAAGATACTAATGTTATAAATACAATAAATGTGAATATATTACAAGCATATGCACCTACACAAGACTATGAAGAAGAAGAAATTGAAAAATTCATCATGATTTAGAAAAAGTATTCGCATCTACAAAGAAATACTGTTAATATTGTCATGGGAGATTTTAATGCGAAGATTGAAGGAGAGCAGGAAAATGTGGTCTGGGAATACGAAATAAAAGGAGAAATGTTGCCATCTTTTTGTGTAGAGAAGCAACTAGTAATAACAAATATAATTTTCAAACTCCCAAATCGCATCTTTACACCTAGAGACTACCAGCAAATACGACCGAATGAATGATTCTTAACCAAATAGACTTCCGTATGTATAAATAAAAGATACAGAAGCTTAGTATTATCAGTCACAACACATCCAAGTGCAAATGTACCAACAGATCACAATACTTTGGTAGAAAAAATAAGACAGATTGAAAGGAGTTACAAGGACTAATAAGCAAACAGTTACTATTGATACAGAAAAGATGTCAAATGATACCGCAAACCAAGAAATAACCAGTGTATTAGAATAAAAACTAAAATTGACATCAGGCAAAGAGGAAAACTGGACCAGACTTAAAGATATATTAAAGACAGTTCAAGAAACAAAATTAAGTGCAGTAAAAACAAGTGTGGATGAAAGTAGAAATACTGAGACTCATGGACCAAAGAAGAGAAGTTATAGAAAGAGAAGAAATAAAGATAAAAACGAATATAAGAGGATCGACGCAATAATCATGCAGAAAACACAATTTCATAATAAAGAATATATTGAAATTGAACACTATAAAAACAATCACGATACATTTCATCTGCACCAGAAATTAACAACAAAGGATTATGTACGATACTTTAATAGAAGCTGTGAACATAGGATCTGGTGGAATTTACTTTCTTAATGCTCCGGGAGAAACAAACAAAAACATTACTAATTTTATTGTTATGGCACTGATCAGATCGCAGTAACCCTAGCGTTGGGTTCATCTGGAA
Organism: Diabrotica undecimpunctata; assembly: GCF_040954645.1. Classification (NCBI taxonomy): domain Eukaryota; kingdom Metazoa; phylum Arthropoda; class Insecta; order Coleoptera; family Chrysomelidae; genus Diabrotica; species Diabrotica undecimpunctata. The sequence continues at coordinate 56,061,134 of NC_092803.1, forward strand.
TATCAACTGTATTACAAGGCGGACGAACTGCACATTTTGCCTTGAAATTACCATTAACCATACACAATTATGTTACACGCGATGCTACAATTCGCTGCCTAAGAATTACAAGGTTGTATGATACAAAATGTAGAAACTGAGAAAAAGGACTTTGAATATTTTGACTATTAGATTTGGTATACAAGAAAGTATATTTGCTTTTGTTTTAAACATAATAGATGAAAGTCTACTATAAAAGCACATTTAACAAAAAGGAATAGAAAATATTTAATTTTTTCCATATTTTCATTGAAAAAATAAAATAACATAGAACTTCGTGACTCTAATAAAAAACGAAAAATGCAAAAACATGAAACACAAGTCTTGGTAACATTATCTTCTGATCAGCAATCTCAGTTTTACTGTTTATGTTGAGACATTTTGGAAAACATGTGAACATAGAAGTTTCTGTCTACATCTGGCATCCACTTGTACATAGATTTCAGAGCTTCTGCCTTGTTTTGTGTCAAGGTAACTTGAATATCATTTTTGTTTATTGATATGGGTATTTATTTTCAGCAGTATGTCTCCTCGCATTACGTTGTCTTGAACTGATGATTCTGTACTCATGTTCGTTAAAAGTGGTTCGGAAACCGATGTCATAAAAATCTGTAGTAAATTGTAAAGAAATCACCTTTGAAAATGGAAGTGCAGTATAATTCAGTTTTGATGAATAGGTTGAAAAATCCAGAAAATCTTGCTCTTTCATTTTAAGTATGGTGTAAGGCTCTCTTGTGTTTACTTTCACAAGGACTCTTAATAACGAAAGTGGAAAAAAGTATTCAGATTTTCTCAAACTGAATCAACCTCTTGTATGCAGGAATGTCCAGGTACTGAAAACTTCATTTGAATTTTCATAAATCTATTGCGATTTTGCGGAACGCAACTATCGCTCCACAAAGTCAAATCCTCCAGTAAAGAATAGTCTTCTACAACCCTTTTCAGAATTCCCAGCCCGACCGTGCATTGCCTCTGAACAACTCGCGCAATAAACAGTCCGGTTAATGTAAAGGTGCGCTGTCATGAAGGGTTTATTAAATGAATAATTATATTTAGTGCAATATATTTTGCGAGAAACATTAAGTTTTACTGGAGTCAAGTCTTTCTTCTTTATGAAATCCTCGTACATATTGTACATTTTTTGCAGTAATAGGTCACCCTCTATATATTTTCTTTTAGTATCAGCCCTACAATAATGGCTTTCAATTACAGGGAACATATTAATATGCTCTCTAACAAGATTGGCAGTTGCATCTGATGTAATTTTTTTTTTCTATGCTTTCCCTGAACACTTTGGACGAATTGTGTTCGTTTCTGTAGAATTTTTGTAAACGGTGTATATAGGTTTTTGACTTATACCTAGTGTTCCGCAGTAAAACTGTTTGCAAACCTGTACTTTGTTATTACTTAAAATAAATAAGAATTTAAAGGTTTTAGTTATTTTTGAGTTTTGGGGATTTTTTCCTTTTCTTCTTCGCTGTGGAATACTCATTCCAATTGTGCTTAAAATAAACATCCTTTTTTCACTGCTATAAGCTTGTAATAATCAGAAAATAAATTGTTTCTGTCTTCTTCGCTTATATTTTTGGCACATTTATAAATGCATTTCTCGAAGTAGTCTTTATGTGTTTGTATCCCTCTTGCTGGTTTTAACTTCTTTCGTGAAGAAACGTATTCTAGCCCTTTATCAAAATTTTGTTTTCTAATATTGCAGGCCCAACGCTCGGGATTTCTAGATCTCTTTCTAGTACGTTTTTTCTCTTTTAAACTGTTATTATTTGTCTGCAGTTGATTTTCGGAATTTTTCTTATATTTCCGTGTGCATATTTCTTTATTTTCCTTGGAAAAGTCGTCTTTTACTGGAATTGTTTGTTTTGTACAGATATAAATCGAGTAATAAAATTGATGACAGATTTTATATACTACACAGGACCGTGTTATTCTGAGGTTGGAAAGTTCACTAAAATTTTGCGAAAAACAAAGTCGTATTTTTAACATAGGACTATGTTGCGCTCTTTTCATATTTTCATAACATACACTAATGATTTTCGATTAATTTTAGAGGATTGCATGCATATATTTTAGATTTAAAAAGTTCTATGGGTGCCTTATGATACATAGAACCTTGTTATGTTAAAATTGCTGATTTTTTAATTTTGTTACATACATCCTTGTAATACTCAGGCAGCGAATTAATGACACTAAATTGCAACATCGCCAAAAATAGCGTAAAATTTTTGAGAGTGAACAGATCAAAGTATTGTGTTGTCGATATTGGAAATAATAAAGATCCTATTGATACCTCGACCGGAACAGACTCGACTCGAGGAGCTTATTTGACTTCTTTAATTCTAAGGCATTACGAAATTCGCGGGGTCAGCTAGTTTGATATATTTTAAAGTAGGCACTTGGAACTTGTTACAAAATATAAAGAAATGTCGGAGGGCATTAAATTAATTAAAAAATAAGACATACATTTTTGTTTTATATTTAAAAATATATTTAAATAAGAGAGACAAAATTATTATCAGTAATTTGGGTTAAATTATCATATTTTGGCATCAAAGTTGTACAGTTTATATATTTACATATAACAATGAAACATCCTGGATAAATTAAATTACTGTCTAATAAGTCTAGTAATGTCTTATATAACTAACGGTAAATTCAAAAAAATCTACAATAGAATACGTTACAATATACATACAGTAAAAGTTTTTTATTCGCGGATATTTGATTTGCGGATTGAAAATTTCCGATTATTCACTTTTAATTAGTTTTCAAAATATCTTAAATATCTTAATTTACCACTTGTCTTATTGTCGTTTAACTAAAAGTTATTTGACAAAAGCTGCAGTTACTTTTAAATAGATTGTTCGGTTTTAAATAAATCATTCGATATTTGAGAAATATTTCCAAGGTAAAAATCGAAGCGCCAAATATAATGTATTTGCAATTAAAATTGTGGTTTATTCCTATTAAATATAGTAGATAACACCAAAATGCCACAAGAAAAACAGTTTCAGAACCATTAAAGCTTAAATAGTTTCGTGATTCTTAATTTCTTAATTAAGAAAACAATGGAAACGACATGGATCTAATGAATTACAGTTTTAAGTCTTTTAAAAGTAAAATTTCAAAAGTACCAAAAGAAAGCTCTCAGTGCATTTTTTAAAAATAACAAAAAACAACAGCATTGCATTGGATCAAAAGGAAATATATGAAATTTGCCTTGTATGGCAAAAGTAGGTACATACTAGATCTTCCCTCTGACAATCGTAACGTAAATACTTATGGTAGAAACATAGAAGTAACTGGATCATAAATATTAGAATTAGAAGTAGAATATACAATCTATAAAAACGATAAGCTTATTGGACCAGATGGTATAAATGCAGAAATCCCTAAGCTATTTGACATTAAACGCTTATGTAAACTGTTTAACAACATATACATAGAATACGGGACAAATACCAACAGATTGGCTAAAATTAACCTTTGTGGTAATACCAAAGAAACATAATGCCAGTCGCTGCGCCTGGTCGACTGCTAAAGAACACCGTTTAATTAGCTTAATGAGAAACGCTTAAAAGCGTTCCTAAAAATAATACATAAGCGAATTTAAGGATTTATAAAAAATGTGAAGAAAGAACAGAAGATTTACTATTATTGTTAGGAATACGCAAAAAATTTACTTTAAAATTAAGTTTATTTGACGTTTCGATTTCCACTTCGGAAATCGTTCTCAAAATACAAAAATTTGATAAATACCTCATTAGGCATGAAGTTCCTTTAACCCTTAAATCTGGGTCTTGAAATGCTATATGCTCCCGATGTGGACTTCCTGGAAATTGATCTACACATTATACAAAATCAAACCCTCACGATAATGTCTTACTACAGACATCCCGGCCAATCGCTTTGTGTTCAACTATTAGAGTATTTCACTACTCTAAACAAGCTATTCTAATGGGTGACATAAATTGTAGACAAACGCAATTTGGTGATCACAGACTAAATTCGTAAGGCATTCAACTAACGAATGTACTTTTAGACTTTCCTGTTCCAAGAATCACCAATAAGGAACACACGTTTTTGAACAAAAATGGGACATATCCATCTTGGATCATATCCTTGTTACTTTCTGGATCCATTCGAGGACAGATGCCACATAAGCGACACAATAATATTTGACCACCTCCCTTATTTTGGTCAACTCGGATATACTTTCTCCTCGAACTCCCAACACCCCAGAACAATAAGAGATTATCGTAATGCTAACTGGCACCTTTTCAAAGAATACATCACTAAAAATATTCCAATGTTAGACGAGCTCAATACAAATGAAAGTATCGACACGGGCAATTCAAATCGACAGTCTAATTTTTGTGTGTGTCTTATCATACACCCCATTCCGACAAACCAACTAAACTATAGATCTCCGACACTTCCACAATAGATCATTGCCAAAATAAAACAAAAAAGACGGCTGTTCCGTCAATACAAGACCAATAGAGACCCAATTATTAAAACAGAGTATAACCGCATATCTGCTAGAATAAAGAGGGAATGATCTATCCTACAGGATCGTCAGTGAGAAGATGCTACCTCAAAACTGAATTACAGAGACTTTTGGAACACATTCAAAGCCCTAATGAAACAAAAACAAACTCAATATTCTCATCTGTTGGTTGATAATAAAATAATCAACTCAGTATCATCCTTTTTCTAACAAAAATTATTAATGCATGTCTCAGAGATACTCATTTCCTACTCCTTGGAAAATTGCTAACGCAATTACGTTACCCAAACTGCGTAAACCCCGTACCGATGTGGAATCCTATACAACCATCTCTCTTATAAACACGCTAGGGAAAATCCTCAAATATATCCTTAAGGAGAGACTCAATGGTTCTCTCGAAGCCCATAATATCATCCCCAAATTTCGATAATGATTCAATTCTGGTAAATCTACTCAAAATAAATCAGTAACTAAAGTCACACAAGCCCTAACCGACAATACCATCGCCATAGCCACTTTTCTTGAAGTTCAAAAGGCTTTCGATCAAGTTTGGCATGCCGTAGTTGTTCGCAAGCTGATTTAAATCAGGCTACCCTTTTAATTTGTAAAAATTGTAGACTCCTGTCTAAATACCAGAACTGTCAGCGTGAAAATATGCGACTAACTCTCAAGTTCCTTTACTCCACGGGCTGGAGTCCCACAAGGATCAGTACTAGCCCCACTGTTGTACAGTATATAAAACAGTGAAAATTCGATCCAAAACATCCCAGGTATATAGTTGTTTCTCTACGCAGACAATACGGCTTTGCTCACAACAACGAGAGTACCACCCCGAGAGAACCTTTAGGAGAGCACAATCTCTACTAAACGGTATCAAAGAATGGTGTAATAAGTAGAGAGTCACTCTAAACACCAACAAAACACAGACTATCGAGTTTGGCAGTCCAAAATATCCTTCAAAATTATTCATAACAACGATGAAGGCTTAACGATAAAGAGCAAGGCTCTCTATCAACCCGACAGCACCCTACCTGGGAGTCCTGTTTACCATGCTGGAATGTTGATATAAAAGCTACTTTAGATAGGGTAAAAAACAGAGCTCGACTCCTCAATCTACTTGCAGGAAGAATTCATAGGACAAACATAAAGACTTCCATTCACATTTACAAAACCTATGTTCGACCCGTTAGAGAGTACAAATCAAACATCTACTGTCTCATAAATAGCTCTCAAAAACTAAAACTTAAGAACCGAGCGTTCGGTTCTTAAGTTTTAAAAACCACAAAACCTGGTGATTCCCCTCCAGCGAAATCCATAACATTTCCAGTGTCTCTACAATTATCGAGAGAATAAACTCTCTGAACAGAAACTTTACCCAAAAAGTCATAAACGAACCACACTCCAACACCCAAGAAGCGTTAAAAAGTTCCTGTTCTTCTTATGGGAATGTACAATTCCGCACTCCCAAAAACAAAAAAACTTTATCTTGACGAATAGAATAAAGAGCTTTTACTGTACTTAAATAATTACATACACAAATTAAAACTGCCATTATGAGCAAAAATCTTGGTACAATTAAAGATTTTCGCTAAAATCGGCAAAAAATATTTCAGGGCTGAATTTCAAGCGATCTTCCACTGGTGAGACACGCACATCTTCCTCTGTCTTGGAAAGCGGTTGCAAATAATCTGACATATTGAATGATTTATACAATGTTGTTGGTTCTACTTCTAACATAATGTCATTTTCTGATTTCAAATTGGTAGGGTCCATATGATTTGGGTCAGAATTAGTGGCATAGGCATCTTGGAATTCCATGTCACATATGTTATTTTGAGTAGTTTGTTCCTCTGGTTCATTACGAAGACAATTTAGTTCTTGAACCTCTCCCAATTTGCCGTCCTCGTCTATTACTTGGTACTGTAAACCTGAAAATTTAGTTATTATTAGTATTTTATATCAAGTCTGTTAATTATATTGAAAATAATTTGATGGAATAAATCTAATTTAAACTAATATAATCTAAACGGATCGACAATAAAAATTGTTTTATTTTTTATGCATACAATCAAGTTAGCACCATCAGACCGACATACCTTGAATATGGACATTCTAGTCTTGCAGAACACTCTCACTCAGACATCATCTGAAAAATTATCAAAAATTTCTGGAACAGGTCTTTTTAAAACCTTTTCCTCTTTCCGAAACGGGAAATAGGCCTTTTTAGAACACTGGATTTTTTGGACTGAAACATACAGTGTTGTCCACCCTGATATTGATCAATATTAATTCAACTTGAAAACAGTGAAAATACTAAAAAAATTCGATTTTTATTCCAAAGCGAACATCTTTTACCGATATGGAAAGCTGCCACTTGTCAACACACTCCCCTCCAGTACCACAAATCTTTAATTTACCATGAGTTGCAAATGAAAAAGTATCAGTTTATTGAAATTGGTATATCTCTTAAAAACTAAACATAATGAATATGTTTTGTTAGTCTTAATTTCCAATTTTTCCCGTCACGTCAAAAACTATAATAAAACAACATTTTCAAAATTAAAAGGAAACTTTATTGAATGTAACGTAAATAAAAGCAACAATGCCGAGACTTAGACTCTGAAGGCTGATACGATCAATCGCCTAGAGACGTTTGAGATGTAGTTGCATAGAAGAAAGCTTCGAATACCCTCGACAGCGATGCAGACCAATGAAACTGTGTTAAATAGAGCAAATGCCGTTCGTGAGTTACTCTAAAACTATTAAAATGAGAAAAAATTGCTTGGTAAAATCAAGGACCGCAGAGGAATTGGAAGAAAGTGGTGTCATATCTCAAAAACATTCGCCTTTGGACAGGAATATGCAGTGCCGAACAACTACTTCAATTAACTGAAGACCGTGAATAACCCTCCTATACGTTTAGCCAATTGCCAACGTTAGGGGGACCTAAGATGACACAAAAAGAAGAAGAACAAGTCTATACAAGTCGCTGTTCGAAATTACGACGAACGTTTTGAAGCATTTTAGGAGTTTCTTGACTACATTTATGTACATTCGTCGTCTTAGTTCTTCCAATAAAGCAGAAATGGTATTATAAATCTTATTTTTAAATAACCCCATAGGAAGAAATCCAGGGGAGTTAAACCGGGGGATGTTGCTGACAATTCAATACAACCTTTTCGTCCAATCCATTGCCTAGAATCAACAATCCGTTAAGGTATCGCTTTACGTTTAGGCTATAATGTGGAGGTGCGCCGTCTTGTTGGTAAATCAAAAAATCATCTTCTGAGTACCTGTTATCGTTTTCGATTATATCTGTCAAATGGGATAAATTCTAGATATTATGCTTCTCCGTTCAAATTTTGTTGCAAAAAGAATAGCCCAACAATAAGATCCCCATAAATTCCTGCCCATTCGTTTAATTTCCATGGGTTTCTAAACTTACGTAAAATTGTTACTTCTACCTCTTCACTCCTAATATGTTTTTCACACTCCCTTTTTTTATAAGCTACTGATCCCGTTTCATGAATTTTTTTTAACTAGTTTTAATAAGTATGAGTGATAAAGCTGTTTATCTTGATGAAGTTGATTAAATATTTTCGGTGTTGAAATAGTTCAAATAACTAAACTTTTTGTAAATTTCTTTCAATGTAGTTTTTTATGTAACGAAAAAAAAAATTGTCATTAACACTAGCTCGTAGTCGTTACGTTTGGTTTTTAAGAGTTGTAACACTTTTAATAAATTGACACTTTTCCACAAAAACAGAGTTATAGTTGGTCCGCTATTCCCAGTCCGAACTGTCTAGTGAATTTAGTAATTATTTTTTTTTGCGAAGTTAGTTACTTTTTGACAGACTAGAAGTGGCTGGAAATTACTATACAACCAAGCACACGTGCTCATAGCCAATATTATAGTAAACAAACGTAAATAAAATAGAACTTTATTAATTACCGACTAACTGGATAAACTTTAAATTCTGGACTAAACTTTATTCGTTTATTGAAACTATTCTAAAGAAACTCAAGCTAAATGTTACCAAAAACTCAAGTTGGTTGCCTACATTTGGCGCAACTCAACGATATAATTTATATTAGCCCAACTTTTTTATAAAATATATTGTTTATATATTATAGAAATTTACTTTCTTCGTAAGTGGGATAAATTTCTAAGCGAATTTGATTTTTGACGCTATCATTTGTCAGTCGTTAATTTCCTTTTGCGACTTTTTTCTCTTTAATGTGAGGGTTTTATGGGTTAAAGCCCATCTTTATATTTCCGCACACTTTTTCCTGAGACTTTCAGACATTTGGATGTTAACTGAAATGTTTTTGTTATTAAAAACATTTGTAACATTTACATAATTCGATAAATATATTTTAATGATCAACTTATCTTAACAGGGTTTTCATTCAGCAAATAATTTAAAAAACCTGTTAGACATTTTGAATAAACCTTTGTGCAGTTTTATTACCTTGTAATTAACAGCAATCTTACTCATCTAAAATATTAGCTTTTAAAGAACATTTTATCATATTTATTTAAGAAAAACTTACTAACGCTTTAGCCGATGGAACAAATGGAAAACTTTGACTATCAATAATGATAAAATTCAAAATAGAACTAACTAATTAACTAAATAGAACTAACAAACCTCAAATATTATATTTTAAATATACAGGAAAAATTTTATGGGTTTAGTATACACTTCCACTATTTAGAATAAGTCTTCTTTTTTCAAAGGAAGAAGTCTGCAATAGTAGTATATTTGAGCTATTAATACTGAGAAGTAGGAGTTTTTGTGTTGTAGGTTTCCGACTATGAATCTGTCAAAATATGCCCGAGCTAAGCGAATGTACCTTAATATGAAAAGAAAAATCATGGATTCCTGAATTGGCACTGGAAGAGAGTGGGTTGACAAATGACAGATGTCTATATAGTTAAAAGATGAACAACCCTGTATCCCTCGTTTGGTCGGAATGTATTTTTTAAATGTTCTGCAAAACATTTAGCGTTTTGTTCATTGTTTCTGGCTCAGCTACCATCTGCATTTCTTATTGGAGCATGATAGGTCTTTTCAGTTTCTTAGTAGCCTTCCATAATGAATAGCCAGTGCTTTTGTCATACGTCCTTTCGCTTAAATACACTTCAATTAATTCATGTATATTTCTTATTGTTTCTCTTCTCAGTTTTTGCATTGCATTGTTTAGTTCTGTTTAGTGGGTTGAATATCTGCTTCGTTTCCACCTTCGTCTTAGTTTTCTAATTTTTTTTTAGATTATATCCCTTATTTCTGTTGGGTAATTCCTTTTATTCTAGTTAGTGTATTATTCCATGCTGCTTCTTGGATCTGATTTGTAAATACTTTTCTTCTGAGACAAGTTGTTCGAATGTTTTGAACTTCACAGAAAGATTAATCATTACTCCCAGTTCTTGTTTGAAGCTTTCCCAATCAGCGTTCTGTTTACAAATCTAAGAGATAGCTTCTTTTGTATCGCTTCTTGAGTGATTGTTAGAGGGATGAGGGAATTATAATATAATAGTCTCCCGTTTTATACCGCTGTCGCGGCTTTGGGAGTATAGCAGGGTAGTCTGCTATATCTAGGGCCTACGGTATACAAGGAAGGTAACATGGCCAGTGCTACGCTTCAACCGTCTATTATTACCCCTGGTTTTACCCAAGGTACTCATTTTTATTCAGGCTGAGTCGACCTGGGGCCTATAGACATTTTTAAAATGTCTAGATGTTCTTGCCGGCGGTGGGATTCGAACCCCGGACCACCGGTTTGCGAGGCAAACATCCTACCGCTTGCGCTACGCAGCCCCTGAGGGAATTATATGAATTCATAATCCCACGAATTCATAATCCTATGAATTTATAATCCCATGAATTCATAACCCGTCCATTTTCAAAAAGTTTGATACTATATTCCTGAATATGAAGAAGTCAATCAAGTCTGGCATTTTGTTCACATCAGTCGGCTAGTAAGTTGGCTTTCCAGTGGATATCGCATTGCAATTTCATGGTTTACGAGCCTTAAGCAGTTCTCTACCTTTTGTGGTCATTAATCTTGATCCCCATTCCGTATGTTTTGCATTATAGTCTCCACCTATTACCTATGGAGCTCAAGAAGTCGTTGTACATCGTATGTACATCTCCTTAGTGAAGTGTGTTTCAGCTATGAGGTATACATTAATTTTCAAAGTCAAGAACCACTTGAAGGTAATTTTTTTGCTGTAGAAGGCCATTTGAATTCCACTCTATAATTCTGAGTTTCTTAGCCATTTCTGACTTTAGGTATCGCATCATGGCTGCGTTTTTCGAGGTTTGCTGTATTTAACTCATATTTAACTTTTCCAATATAAGGTTTAGCATCTCATCTGTAGGTTTTTTGTGGTTTTGCTTACCAGTATCATTGTTATTCTGATTCCTATTAGTCTTTTCATTGGTAGATATAGGTAGTGACTACTTCATTATATGGTTTATCTGCTAGTCTGTTATTTACATTGACTTTTCCTTAAGTAGGTTCTGGATTTGGGGTTCCCTGGGCTGCTTTGTGGGGCTGTTTACGCAACCGAATTTTTTTTCATTTATTTATTTTTAATTTTCAGGAGCTCTCTCTTACACTCTTGATAGTTTGCTGGATAGTTTATTTCAAAATGTATACACTTAGGAGAAGCATCTTTAAATTTATTGCACTGGCTGATTGGATGGGTACCAGTGCAGAAGTACACCAATATAATAAATTTTTTGGCATTGTTTTATTGAATATGTAAAGTAATCTATCAACTGATTTCTGTATTTCAACGTAGGTCAGTCGAATAAAATTCCCAATAGCCCTTTACCAAGGAAACTATATGAAATTGAACTTCAGCCAAAAAAGACTTACTTAACTAGTTTATTAAAATAAAAAGTTAAGTTAAACATTTGCAAAACAAAGCATTTTTACTAAAAAAACTTAATTATATGCGAAAAAGCAAAAAAGCAAAATACTTCGGAGAAAGTTTTATGACAACGCATTGAAAATATAGAAGCTAAATTCCTGAAGACTGAAAATATACTATACACCAAGATAAAAAAGCAATCAACACATAATATAAAACAAGAAGCAGATTATTAAAGGAAAAATAACTACACCTGCATTTATCAGAAAACCTTTTGTGGTAGTTCTATTATAGAAAACAATATTAGGTATTAGACCTACTCACCCTCTTTTTGTAAACTCCGCAACACTTCATCCGTTACAGTAACAAAAGTCCCATCAGCAGTTTTAAACATGACCTCTACATTGGAGTTTGCCCGATTCTCCAGAACTTGCTTGATCTTGTTAGCAGTCCAACGCTGTTCTCCATTTTGCACAGTTAGTATTACATCTGATTTATCAGTGGCTTTCGGCTCAAATTTTGGATTTAATTCATCCACGTCCAATGTGACGAAGTTTTTCCTATCTGCAGGTATGAAATTCTCTACAGTTGTCTCTGTATAAGAATCTTCAATAATGAAAATGGGAGGTTGAGGGGCTGAACTTATCTCTTTCTTCAAATTCGCAAGCGCTAATTTACTAGCTATGGCTTCTTTCATACAAGCCTGGTGTTCTGCATCTAAATACATTCTGCGATTTACCTTCGGCATTGGATTTGAATTACTGATCGTGGAGTTGGTCGATTTCAAAATATTTACTGCAGAACTGGCAGGTTTAAAGGGAAAGGTCGGGTATTTTGGTTTGGCAGTTATGAAGATAGGTTTCGGTACATCTATTAAGGAATCTGGAAACAAGATTGCTTACTGTAAGTATGGAAGGAACAAGAGTTATGTAAAGATATCTGAAACAAAAAAAGCAATATAAATGTCCATAGAGATAGTAATAAAAAAAAACTGAATAAAATAACAATCTATAGGATATCAAACCATAAGTGGTTAAGAAAAATATTAGCACCTTATCTTTGTTAATATATATATATATATATATATATATATATATATATATATATATATATGTATATATATATATATATATATATATATATATATATATATATATATATATATATATGTCCAAATGAAATATATAAAAGAAAAGTTACGAACAAAAATATCCAATACTACTTCCCAATGAGCCATAAATTCTACTTTACAAAATATTAACACTTAAGATAATTGGTCTGAAGATATTTGAATTACAATGATGTCAGAGCAACTATTATAAATAACTGTACCTCCCTTATGTAGCTTTTGGATAAATAGATTTATGTGAAGTAAATTTGAATTTATTTCAAGAATTGCAATATTATTTTGTAAATTTCAAGGGTTTATTTTCAATATGACAGAGCCCACCTTTTTGTTAATTATGTGTTTTTGACACCTTTGTGTAGAAATAATGAATGTGCAGTTCTTTGTAAAATGGTTTATGCCTACATCTACTTAGAAACAAATATTGAACCATCTTAAAATAGAATATAACAGAACAGTTGCATTTTTTTATTATAATTAAACACAATCCACTATTTTTCATAAGAGGTGATATGACATGTAATCTATTTAAGATCTATTTGTTAGATTAACCTAAATATGAAATGAGTCTTCTGGACTACTCCTTTTTAACTAATCTAAGAGAAGATGTGTACTTACAAACTGTTTGATAACGTGGTTGTTGGATGACAAATAACTGACAACTATACTTAAAATCAACTAAAGTAATAACCAATGGTAATATATATAAAAAATATAAATACCTGAGAATTCATAGTTAAGTGGAATATGCAATGAATCAATATGAAGCATTTTAGCCATAGCAATAAAATTACTGGCATTTGCTTCACTTACACATGTTTCTCCATCATACATAAATTTCACTAAAGCTTTAATTATTTTGAAGTCACAACCTGAAAATATAACCTGCTCTATGTTGGGATTTTGCTCAAACTCGGTCTACAAAAAAAATATTTTAAATAAGTGCAAAAATAAATCTGGGACATACAATATTTCACCAGATTATGTATCTCACAAAAGCCTTTTCAAGTAGAAAGGTTACCCATAGAAAGAATAATATTTAAACTGGAAAAGGAGTACTTGTAGCATTAGTTTAGCATATTAAAATAAATTAAATACCTACTGATTTTATATACTCACTCTAAATAGCTTGCTATGGCATGCTAACACAATTTTATGTGCATGAAGACAATTATTACCACAACACAGGAGGATATCCACTAAACTCTGATGTTCAATTAGGTTGCATAGTCCTGCTGTCGTTTGTAGACAATGTTGGTCGGATTGAATTACATAAGAACATTTTTGAGATGCACCTTCATCCATTTCGGTAGATACTAGAAAGTTTCAAATTATTTGAACAAAACCTAAAAACTTATTTTCTATAGGAGTAGGCAATAATTATATAAATTATGAATAACCTACTTCTCCAAGACAATCGACTTTATGTTGTACTAACAATTAGTAAAAAACGGACAATTTGTAATAATATGAACAACACAAAACAATTTATACCTGCAACTAATTATGGTTATAATTAATGTTAAATTACCATCTCAATAGTTAGAAAGAGTCAAATTAATTTATTTTTTAACAATTATATTACAGTAATTAAATACATACTAAAAATATCAAAATTCAACAAAAATTACCTGTGTATGTAGTTTGTTTTCTTCAGATTCAAATTTGAAATTTCTGTCAAATTCAAAATAAATAATAGAGAGCGCATGTTGAGTGATACATGTAACAGATTGTTTAATAACAGTTGAAAATAACATACAATTTGTACAAAACCTGCGAAAACAATTAATAAATACAAGATATATCAAGAAATATGCTATTCAACACATAATAAAAAAGTATACACATAATTTATATAATTTATTAGGGTCATTATACCAAAATGGTAATGATTTATTTGCCTATAAAAAGTTTTTAAATTCCATCTCTGTTAAGTGTAATTTTAAGAATTTGATATAGATGGCAGTGGAGTCTATACAAAACAATTTAGGGGAAATCACTTTCTTGGATAACTTTAGATATTTTATGTATTAGCATGATACTGATGTATTAGTATGATTATAATGTAATCAGTACGTAAATAGAAGTATTAAAATATTGCCTAACCTTCCTTCATTCATTATATTTAAATACTAAACACCGCTGTTTTATTAATCGCATATTTGTAGGGAAAAGCACGTATGGACATTTCTAAACATTCCAAATAATATCAAAAATCTTTATTACAAAGATAAATTAACATTTCTATGAACAAAGTCTTTATAGGTACATCAAATAGTTATCACAATATATTGTTTAAACATTAAAAATCAGTCTGGCTTCACGTACATCTCATTCGTTTACGATTCTTTTTGAAATCTTTACACTTCGGGGTGGTAAACGTTACAAAAGTGTCATGAGAAGATTTCACTTCCTCGGCGGAGACTTTTTTGACGCTGACTTTGTAGCGACAGTTAAACTGTAGATCGAAGAGATCGAAATATGTAGCCTAAAAAAGAAAACTGTTTAGGCTATTACATTAATTATTACCTATGCTACCGCATATAAATACCTAATGCGCAAATAATTTTCGTGTAGGCAACAGTTAAAAAATTATTCTAATTGTTTATAAGCAAAAAATCAACATGTATTTGCAAAACAATTTTGCAATACTTAAAATCGTTTTTCTTTATCTTTTGATAATTATATTGATAGAATAAATCTTCTTCTTTCATTAGCTATCCGGAGAATTAATGTAACTTTATATCATATTGATAGAATAAATCTTCTTCTTTCATTAGCTATCCGGAGAATTAATGTAACTTTATCATTTTCTGATTTATATTATTGCAAAAAAA
Source organism: Diabrotica undecimpunctata (assembly GCF_040954645.1). Classification (NCBI taxonomy): domain Eukaryota; kingdom Metazoa; phylum Arthropoda; class Insecta; order Coleoptera; family Chrysomelidae; genus Diabrotica; species Diabrotica undecimpunctata. The sequence continues at coordinate 56,076,541 of NC_092803.1, forward strand.
TTTAATTTGGTAGGTATAAACAAATAAAATACCTTTTAAACTATGTAACCGATTGCTTTGAAATTATGATCATATTTAAAGCACCATAAGAACCAATATTCGGTGTAATACGAAGCTTCTCTATTTATTTTCAAATAAGCTAACTTATTTTGCTGATTTGGTACTTTCTAAGCAACAAATAAAGACGAAAACATTTAAAAAACGATATTTTGAAGATTTTTATATGACTTATGACACTATTACCTACTCTTAAATTTGTTTCAAATGCTTCAATTTTTACTGATAGATAAAAACAGTGCAAATTTAGCGTTTTTTGACCTAAGTTTGTTAATAATTAATTAAGTCCAAAAAATCGACTGCAAGAAACACTATAGGTTCTTGTTACAGAGGTACATACTACTCAAAACAACTGTCGTTTGCCTGGCCGGTTCACTGGTCTATAGACTCAATACAAACTTAGAAGATGAATTAATGAATCTAAAATTGATATTTCGATGATGCATAAATATATTTTACCTTAGTCATAGCAGCAACTTTAAAATGCTTGAACGTATTTATCCTGCCATCGCACGGTGTAGACCACCAAGTGACAGTATATTTCGTATATTCTTCTGAGGGATTCCATACTATTCTAGCTTTCAGATTTCCTTTGTTCCATGTAATTCTCAACAATCGAAGCCCTTCTATTCTGTTAGAGTTAGTTCGTTCCAAATCTAATGTGTTATCGTTTTCTACAAAAAATATATTTAAGTAATTTCAGAGACAGACTTAATAAAAAGTATTATGTAATTTTAAGAAAATAGTTCTTTCTGTATCTAGAGCTCCTGCAGAAAAACGAAAAGTTAAGGACATCTACCTACAACACAAGAGAAATTATGCAAGACAGTTAACACGACAAAGCAGGAATCCTGACAAACATGTATTTTTAATATACAACGCCATATACATGAAGGACAGACATTAGCATATAAAGTCATGATGGGTCATATGAACTAGATAAACATAAATGTAGCAAAATCTAACATAATCAATGAGTTACTATAAAGAAACCACTCCTCTGATATAAATAAGAAGAAATTAGAAATAATGGCACATGATGGATGACAACAGCGAAATCGAAAAGATCAATAAAATGATAATGAATTTGTTATTTTATTGACTATGAACTACAAACCACACTTAATCACATGAAAAATAAAAAGGGCTGGAGTAATTGATGTAATAAACACAACTAATTAAATATATAGGAACTTTCTCCTCAACCTTTTTAATGTTCTAAAAAATATAAAAAAGACGAACAAATGAAAAAACAAAATATGTTATTGCAAATAAATTGAATGTGAATGTAAAAGTAAATGATGTTCAGAAAATATGTGATAAATCTTGCGAGGGAAGCCATTGAAAAAAATGTCACTATAAAGGATTAAGAACTTATGAAGGCTAAGAATAAACTAAGAAGAACACAGTATTTTTGTAAAAGTGATTTAATACAAGTTGAAGCAAAACTATCGAAGAAATCATTACAACATAGCGACATTGCGAAAGAGGAAATGGGAAAAGGTAATGAAACTGAGGTATATATATCAGAAAGTATGTATAAAAATTGAATGGCAAACATGGAACCATAATACTGAAAAACTCGAGAAAAGGAAAAAAAAACTTATTACAAGAAATCACAAAAGTGAGGAAAATTTGGAAACGAGTAAGGCGCAAAATAAGATTATGATTGGACAATGGAATGACTCCTTAGAAAAATATGAAATAGATATTGCAGATAATCAGAAGACTAAACAAAAAGGAAACTTCTTCACAGAAATGGAAAACTAGGTATTTTCCAAAAGTGGAGTAATCAATTCTGATCCAAATTAAAATCGTATATTGATAACTTTTCGAGAAAATCGTAACATTGAATTTAGGAAATTAACAACTGACCTGAGAATTACTACTATAAAGATATTGAGCCCTACTTAGATAAAATATACGGGAAAATACCGATCGTTCTATCAAATTAAAAAAAAAATGTTTATTAGCAGTTTTTATGTAGAATGAACCATTCTCTTAGAAACAACGCTTAAAGCGACCGGCGGTTTTGAATGTCAGTTCATCTGCACAGTTTTTCATTTATTTCTGATACTAAATGTCCGTCCTCACCTTTATAATATTTTGGGTAGGGTTTTATATTGACTTCGTTCTCTTCTTATTTCTTGGCAGAAGATCCTGACTTTGTTATTTATAAAATCTTCTTCAATATTATTTAATTTTTCTTCATTGTACAACCTTTTCTCCGTTCTGCATATTTTCTTTGTTCCCTTCTCTTTTCAGCATATAGTTCTCTATTGTTCAAATTATTCTTCCTTACGCTATTGATTCTGGCTTTTTTCTTCTCCTCAATCGCTCTCTTACAATCATTATCATACCAATCTTTTTGTCTTCTTTGACAGGGTTTTGGTAGTGCTAACTCGACTGCTTGTTGAATAGTTTCTCTGAGTCGTTCCCACCTACTGTATATGTCCCCTCTACTTGTTCTTGGAATTTTTTCCTAATTTCTTCGTTCTGCAATGGTATCAATATCGTTTCACTTGCTGGCTATTGCTCCTAGTATATGTAGACACCATTTTTTTCATTTTTACTTTTACCAGTAATTATCTCTACTGTCATTAACGGCTTTCATATGTTCCACTTGAATTAATATATGGTCTATTTGAGTAATCGTTTGACAATCTAGTGATATCAAGTACCTTTATGAATCTCCTTATGCTCACAATACGTGTATTATTTTCAAAACCAAATTCAGTCAATCTTCTGCCATTTAGATTGCTGTCTCTGTGTTTGTTCTTTCCGCCAGTTATTTGTCTGTAAGCATCATTCTTAGCAACTTTTTGTTTAAAAATCTTGATTCTTAAAATCTCGATCTTGATCTTGAAAAATTTTGATTAAAATCTCGAGTTATTCATAAAAGTAGTCTTTAATATCCTCATCTTCTGTTGGGGCATGTACGTTTATAAATGTTGGTTTTCTGTACTTTCCCTTTATTCTTAACTGACGTAATCTGCTTATTATTGGTTCACCTCTAGTTCTGCAATTTTCCTTTTGACAAAAAACCCTACGCCAAATACTCTTTCATTGTCTCCATGTTGAAAAATATGTAGTTCTTAATCTCTGTGCAGAAAATTCCCTTTTGTTTGGTGTCTTGGATAGCTGCAATATCTATATCGTACTTCCTTAGGGTATCCGCTAAGATTTTCAATGCGCCTGTTTCAAATGTTCCTCTAACATTCCATTGTCCAATCAAAATCCTATTTCGTGCCTTTTTCGTAAATTATATTTTATATATTTCTTGTCGCTGTATTTTTTCGTTATTACGCTTTTGGCGTTTTTTCTAGCTTTTCGGTAGCCGGCTTCCATTTCCACCATTCGATATTTACGCATAGTTTTTGGTATCCGACCTTTTTATCTCTTCTTGTTCGCCTTTCATCTCTCGCTAAATCTCTCAACTCCTTCAGTATACACGTTCTTACGTGTATACTGAAGGACTTGCACAAGATCCGATATCGAATTTGGTTATTAATTTTTGAAAAATCTTTTACTTAAAACTTAATGATTCACTTCTTCTTTTGGTACCATACTAGCCTAACCCAACCTAACGTTGGCAACTACATTTGTGAGTTTTTCACGGTCTTCAGCTAATAGGAATAGTTGTTCGGCTAATAGGTATTAGCCTTCAGAGGCCAGGTCTCGATGACATGTAATAACACTGACCAAATATAACTTTTTCAATATTTTGTTCATCTATTTGTAGGGCAGTATTATATTATGAAACTAAATATAAATTTTTGTCTTAAAAAATTTTTGTTTGTCTGATGCTTCTTTGAATGTAAAATTTGTCGCTTAATTTCCCATCGACTCGTATCACTGCTTTCTGCTTCCAATAAAAGCTTTCTATGATACGTAGGTCTCTACTATCAATACCTTTGGTTCCTAATATACCGTTCAAAAATACCTTTACGTTTGTCGCATTTTTGGAGAGTACATTTAAGCGGTAGTTAAGTACGCACGTGTATCCAGCGCATTCCTAAATCCAAACTAGGTTTCATCTAGGTCTCTTTCACAATGACTTCGTATTCTTCTGTGAATAATGCGAAGAAAAATTTTCAATGTCAATTCAATTTCAATTCTCATCTAAGACTAATTCACCTGTATTCATCGCATCCTTTTGCCCGCTGCTTCTTCGGAATTGCTATAAAAACTAACTTATGATTCACATGTCCTACGTTAACCAAATATGAAAAATAACAAGCAAATTGCAGTAAGAATCTTTGATGAAAACTTACCGTTCACAAAATCTGTAGTATTAAGTACCAAGCCAGATTTTTCTCCCTTTAGCCTTTCTTTTCCGTATTGCAGAAGACCTTGTACTTGCAGAAAATACTGTGAATTCGGTTGAAGGCCTTGGATCAAAAAATGAGTGGTATCCTAAAAAATTAATAAAAAAATGTAATACTAAAAAATTAAAACTAAAAATCAAGCAACTAAATGAACTAAATTGTTACAATTAGCAACGTGTTTATTAGGTTAGATGACAACTTGATCAATATTGTTTCGGGCAACGTTCCTATACTTCGTAAGGCACTTAAGAAGCCTGTCAAATTGTGATATTATGATTTTAACTCAGAGGATAATCTAAACATTGAACGTTTTTGTTTTGGCTTGCCACCCATTACTACGATATTTCCAAAGTACCATGTAAATTCTGCTATCAGTTCCAATATTTTAATAACGTACTTAGGAAGTCAGTCAGACTCGTTAGTTATTTATACTGATGCCGCAAAGTCTACTGTTGGTTCTGTATGTTATTTCTACATCCCAACAGAAAAACTTTTTCGATTAAATCTTAATTTTCCAATCTTTATCGCTAAAGCTTCCGCAATTTATGAAATATAAATAAAAACTCAGAACACATAGGTTACAATAGTATCTGACGCACTATCTGTTATGATAGCCATTGAAACTTAAAACTTTCCTGGCAATAAGTCACACATATATTATGTTCTTCAAATTAAAAAAACTTTTTTATGACAAATTATAGAAACCAAAGAATTGCTCATTTTTTGTGAGTTAAAGCTCGCGTAGGTCTTACATACAATGAACAGCTTGATCTATTAGCTAAAAAGCCATTGATACTGTAAATGTGATGCAAACTCTGTAGACAAGTCTCATTAATAATAATTAAAAGTAATATCAATAGCAAATGGAAACGATCATGGCATATAAACTGAACAAATTCTTTCTCCCAATATGCTTGTAAACAACTTTCAATTCCAAGTGATTATTAGTTAAAAAACTATTCTGTTCTACGAAGATATATATCATCCATAATTAGAATAAAATTTGGACGTATCTTTTATTCCAGTTATCTAATAAAAAAAAAATCGTAAATTCAAACTAATGTCTAGTATGTCAAAAAGAAGGAGATCTCAATCACATTTTCTTCGAATGTAAAAAATATATAAAATAAACGGAAGATCTAATAAAACAATTTAATTAATCTCTATCTCTAAATATAAAAATTTGTTTGTAAATGAATGTTTAATTGCATTTATCTGCAAAGCTTAATATTTAAGTGTAATTAGAATGCGGTAAGGAAAGCTCAACTTTCTTCTTAACGTGTCCTATCAAGTCCCCTTGACGTTGGCGATTAACATGGCGAAACTGTCTCTGTCTTGAGCTATTCTAAAGAGTTGCTCAGCTTTCCTCATTCCTGTCCACTCCCTGATATTCTTGAACCAAGAGGCCTGCTTTCTACCAATTCCTCTGCGTCCTTCGATTTTACCCATCATAATAAGTTGAAGAATATTATATCGGTCTCCCCTTACTACGTGTCCAAAATAGGCCATCTTTCTACATTTGATGTTATCAAGCAGCTCGCGAGCAGCATTTGCTCTCTCAAGGACTGCCACATTTGTCAGCATAGCCGTCCATGGAATTTTTAGTATACGTCTGTGCAGCCACATTTCAAAGGCCTCCAGACGATTAATGGTGGATATTTTTAATGTCCATGCTTCGACACCGTATAAGAGGACTAACCAAATGTAGCATTTAACCATGCGCTTTCGAAGTTGAAGTTGCAAGTTATCATTACAGAAGAATGACTTCATTTTTAAAAATGTCGACGTTAAAAATGTTTTAAAAAAGCTCAACCACAACTGACAAACGGATTTGCCGCACAAGGATCAAAAATACTATTGGCGTTTGCGGATGACGTGGACACAATTGCACAATCCACCAGAGATGCAAAAGAAGTTTTCACCCTATTCGAAAACGGAGCTAAGGAAGTTGGTCTGAAGATCAACAAGGACAAGACCGAGTACATGGTGGTTACGAAGAACCCAAGACCAAGGGTTAGACAAAACGTAACAATCAATGAATACAACTTTGAAGTCGTCAAAGAATTCAAGTACCTGGGAGCGATCATAACATCTGAAAATAAATATGAAAAGGACGTGGCAGCCAGGATCATTGCAGGAAACAGGGCATATTACTCATTAATGACCGTACTTAAATCAAAAATACTCTCAATATCAGCAAAAATAAGAGTGTTCAAGACAATAATTCGTCTCACAATAACATATGGAAGCGAGACATGGACTCTGAACCAGCGGGAAACGACAAAATTACTGGTACTGGAAAGAAAGATACTGCGGAATATTTATGGGCCTTGCAGAGAACAGACAACAGGAGAATGGAGAAAAAGACACAATGATGAACTCCAGTCAGTATATGAAGATAAAAACATAGTACGCTACATTAAAGCAAACCGAATAAGATGGGCGGGCCACGTACTAAAACCGAGTGACGAAAGACTTCTGAACGCCACATACTGTTGGTCGCCCAAGAAAGAGATGGAAGGACGCAGTAGCCAGTGATCTACGTAAAATGGGAATACAGAAATGGAAAATAGCTGCTCAGGACCGAGAACAATAGAGGCAAATAGTAAACGCGGCCAAGACTCACATAGAGTTGTAGGGCCAAATGATGATGATGATGATGAATTAGAATCCCAACCTCTGTTTTACCCCATGTATCGTTACCTCTTGTCCGGGACCTAGTCTAGTTTATATTGAAAAAAAAATTGATGGGCTCGTAGATAAGAAACGAGTGTCCGTTTTACCCCTGTCTTATCTTTAATAATTATTTTAATACTTAATGATAATATGAATCTAATAATCAAGAAATCAAAATATGAGACAAAACTTTAACATTGGTTAAGAAGGTAGAAGCTCAACTAGTGGCGTAGTACCAATGATGATGATTATGATGATGTAGATGAAGTTTCCACAATAAAATTGGGGAACATGTAGAAGAAGAATAATGGAATATTAAAAATATTGAAATTCCATGAATTCAGAAAATAAAACAATATATAAAAGATGACAAGTCGTTATCAAAAAGAAAATGGAAGAAAAGAACGAAACATTTGAAATAAACTGTTCTGGAATATATACCTCTTTGACTGGAAGTAAAAGTGAGGAAAGTTAAAAAATTATAAAAAATCTAGGGAAGAATATTAGTAAAGAGAAATTTGTTCCATCCGCATTACATGCCCTATCCACCTCAGACTATCTTAATATGTTTTAAGATATCTGGTTCCTGGTATATTCTATAAAGGTCGAAGTTGTATCGTCTTCTCCACACTCCATTGCCATTCACTCCTCCATAGATTCGCCTTACTACTTTTCTTTAGAAAAATCCTAACATTTTTTCATTACTTTCTAATAAAGTCCAGGTCTCTGAACCATATGTTAGGAATGGGCGTATTATTGTTTTGTAGAGTTTTATTTTTGTATTTCTCGATATAATTGTGGATTTAAGGAGGAGACTTAACTCGAAATAGCATCTATTGGTCGTGAAAATTCTGCGGTTTATCTCTGCGGTAGTATTACTTTCGTTGGTGTTTGTTAGTGTAGCGTTGTTAGTGTTGATGTTTATTACTAAACCCATTTTTGTAGCTGATACTTTTAACGTTACATACGCCTCTCGTACAGGGATTTGCACTGTTTTATTATATATTGTACTAATGGTTGTGATTTGTGACATACGTATTATTTTTCCAGAGCCAGATTGAACAGTATACAAGAGAAAGAGTCTCCCAGACACAGCCTGGTATTTGTTTTAAAAGTAACTTTAGACAGTTCCCCCTGAATTCGTACTGTAGATTCAACTTTTTCAAGAGTTAGTTTTGTTAAATTTACGAACTGATTTGATATTGCTAGCTCTTTTATTGCTTTAAATATTTCTCTTCTATTCACAGAGTCGTAAGCTGCTTTGTAGTCTATAAATATGTCATGATCATCAATGCCATATTCCAGTGTTTTTTCTAAAATTTGTTTAAAATCAGGGTTGCAATCTGATGAATTGTGGATTTACCACCAAGCGTAATTCCTCTATGGTTAGAGCATTAAAAGATATCTCCTTTTTTTGTGTATGGTGCAAAGTATTCCAATATTCCCATCATTGGGGAGAGATTTCTGTGTCCATATTTTTTTTATAGACTGCTGTAATGTCATTATGGTATCGTGGCCACCTTCTTTATATAGTTCAGCTGGGAGATTATCTATTCCGGGTGATTTGTTTCTGGCTAGTGTTTTAAATGCATCTTTAACTTCAAGAATCGTTGGTGGTTCCTCTTTCACATCGTCTGTTCCCCTTACCCCATCTCTTTCGTCTTCCAGGTTATCTTCTTCTTCCTCTATATTAATTGTCTGGTTAAAGTATCCCACTCATCTATTCAATACATCTTTCCTTGTTGTTAATAGGTCGCAATTCATATTTCTGCATTGTCTTGTGGTTGCCTTGAATTCTTTTCTGTTGATGTTACCTTTCTCATATAATGCTCTAAATTCTTTCTCTGTGTTGTGGTTTTCTATATATTTTATTTCATTATTTGAGTGGTTTTGTTTTTTCTTTTGTGTATCCTCTTTTCTTCTCTTCTCTTTGTCTGGCAATTCTCTATAATTGTTCTCGTTCGTCGGGTAAGCATCTTTCTGTACGCTTCATTTTTTCTTTTGTTGCATTCTTGCATTCATCGTTAAACCAATGATTTTTAGGGGCACAAATTCAACCTTCCATATTAGTCTTGTAATAATAGTATGCAGTTACTTTTTCGTAACTGTTTTTCGTTAGTTTCGAAGAAATTTTTTTTTGATTTTACTGTAGTATTGAGATATCTGTGCACAATTGTTGCGATTTGAAATTAAATTAAAATAAAAAAAACTAAATATAAAATTTGAAATTCTATAAATCTACCAGCATGTTTTTATAACTTGAATCCCTAGCATTGAGAGAAAAGCATAGTGCTTTTGAAAAATAATAAATGAAATCTTTGACGTCACAACTGTATATACTTTCTAGTTTCTGTAATAGTGGGTAGAACTGTAGGGGGAATTAAGCACCGAGTTTCAATATTTCCTAAATTCAGCTTAAAAATAGAACATAAAATTCCTTGTTGCTCGTAATGTATAGAAAGTTATTAAGAGTAGGCCAGTATCTGGTTGTAGAGTATTTGAAGAAATATTAGTAATTACCAAAAAATCGCAAGAGATACGATTAAGTAATCATGTAATAAGAAACTACATATTTCATGAAAGTTTTTACATTTTTATTAATGTAAAATAAACAATAATTGCCGTAGGATCTAGTTACCATGATAAACAAACTATTCTTTAAACTTATGTTCATATTAATTTGTCAAATGTTGGATAATTTGAGTTGCAATGATTTGTTAGAAATTTTTAAGAAATATGTAGGGGAGTGTTGGACAAATCCGGATACCGTCTCAGTCCAAAAACTGACTGTATCTTGTGGTATGTTAGAGTAGCAAACGTTTGCTGCAGTGAAATATTCTCAAATGACTTAAGTTTGATATACCAATGTCAATTGTTGTAAATATTCTTAAATTTAATTTTTTTTTATGAAAATATTGCAAAATCCTGGTTTTGTCCAACCGATATGATAAAGCGGGTAGTAACCTAATTATCATGTAAAAAGACTAATGAACAGGAAATAAAATATTTATTGAAAATATGTTAACAAAAATCGAAAATATATGGGCAGAAGTCACAAATAAAAACTTGGTACATCATGGTAGGCACTACAGGCTTCATGAACCCATTTGCTGTAAGATACACATTTGATCCAGCCTTCCTTCGCCTTACAATGTGAAAATAGTTCATTGCAATAAAGACATGCATCGTCATTATTATCTTATTTCTCTGAACTCTCAGAATTTGCAATCGGTAAATTCGGAACCAACTCAGACTTATAAAGAGATGATGATATTATAGCAGCCATTACTCTTCTCCTGTTATCGTTGCATGGCTTCCTGGTTGCCTTGGGGATCGGAAAAATCTCTTTTGGAGAGACTGAAAAATCACCTATTATTTTGGTAATGTTGCTTGTAAACTATTAGATTTAAAAAAAATGAGGCTAATCTTTGTAAATGGGTATATTTTATAAAAACCCTTAAAAGGGCTACATCAAAAACACGAACGTTTTCGGAACAACTGTTCCATCATCAGGTTAAAATGCCTAAAATAAGTATAAACCATTTAGTTACAGCAAACGTGGTTTAAAATTTTGACTAAGGTTAAAAACAATAAAATGGTTATACTTACAGGTTAACATGCCTGAGCCACCAAAATATTAGGGTAAAAACCCTTTAAAATATATAAAGTTACCAAAGATTGTACATGATGTTATAAATATTATTTGATGTTTCATTGATATTGTCTTTAACAATATCAAAAGAGAAAAAAGATGACTTAATTTTTCTACTAACATTGATGCCAAATGTTTTGCATAAATTTTATATATTTGCCTAGTAAGGAAAATGTAGCTAATATGGAGCCTCATATTTTACATGACGGGGATAAATAATATTAAGAAAATATTGTGATGTAACAAACTAAATTAAATGTTACGTCTGGTCGCAACTATTGTACGGGGTAGAAACATGGTCATTAAAAACGGAAATAATTAAGAAGCTTGAAGCCTTTGAACTTTGGATATACAGGAGAATATTGGAAATTCCATGGACTGCCAGGGTCACCAATGAGGAAGTGCTGAGAAGGATGCAGGACTGCATACCTTGGACACATACTAAGAAATGATAAATATAATCTTCTGCAGGTCATCATGCAGGGTAGAGTTGATGGCAAAAAGGGAATAGGTAGAAAGAGGAAGTCATGGCTGCGAAATATTCGAGACTGGACAAACATGACTGTAGACGAATTAGGAAGGAAGAAGAAGAACAAACTAAAATACCTAGTTGTGCTGTTAAACATAAGTCATATATGCCAATGTTCTTTTTAACATAAGTCAGGAAAAACAATTTTCCATACTTTTTTATAGAGTTGTACTTAGCTACTAGTAAATATGTTGTACACACTCTCATAAAATGCAATAAACGTTTTTAAGAAATATTGAATTATTTTCTTTATATAGTTTTATTCAATTTCTGAAAATCTACAGTTTTCGACTTATATACTTTAGTCTGTCGACCCTACAATTCTGTTTTTTTGTCATAGTTGTTCTATATAGATCTAAATATTTGCAAAGTTAATTTGTGACATGTCACAAATCTAGTTTAATATTGTTGATTGTGTTTGACTTATTGTGATTATCTTCCGTGCCACATGGTTGTCTTATGTTTCTAATTTTAGTAAAAAACCCTGATTAACTCCCTAAAATCTCTGGATAATCATATTAAATTTTACTAAGCCGTCTTACACGCAATTCTTGCTGATTTTCTGTTTTGAATTTTGATGATTATTTCTACTTGTACCTCTTCTACCTCTATTGTACCTCTTGTACCACATCAGTGAAAATCACTGAAAAGACATTACCAAATCCATAAATAAAAAAATGTGTGTCGTGATTCTCTTCAATATCTCTATAAATTAATATTAACAGGTATGAAAAAAGCACCGGGGAGCTAATAAAGTAAATTTGAAGAGGCAGAATCGTATCTCGCGTTGAATCACAGCTCGTATTTCAGTTTTATGAAGGACGTTAATGTCATCCAACCACATTATACATCCAATTTAATTAAGATATCATTAACGATTTTACTTTTTTAATTTATTTACGATGTAATTTTTAAGTGTTGCTAGTAAGACGAGTTAAACGATGAATTTTTAAAGTGCCGATTTTCTTAGAAACTCAGGAGACTTTATTTGCAGTTTATTTAATATTCTATATTTGCATTGTAAAGACTGAAAGAGAAATATGTTTAGAAGATATAAAATAGAGGAATTGAATTTAAAAATAAATATAACTCTAACTTTAAGAAACTATACAAAATAATATTTTGACACTATTTTCTTGTGGCATGTTTTTCATTGAATTTTTTATTCATGAGGAGTAACTATTGATTTGAATTGATTTTAATAAAAAGTAATTTTTTATTTAGTTTTTGGATGATTCGATTTTCAATTCGGAAATCGTTTTTACTGCCACTTGAAAATAAAATTTACAAGTTATATCAATTATTTACAATTTTATTTCAGTAACTTTTTTGAAAACGATTTCTGGATTAGAAATTGATCGAAAACTATTAATTTATTCGACCTTGAATACTTTAATGCACTTGTAATTGCTGCTATTCTGTTCTTATTTTTTTTATTAATCCTAACATGAATATTTAACATAAAATCATGATCAGCACTGATTTCAACAAGAAGACATCCTACAAATCCTCATCAAGATACAGGATAAAAATTAGTATTCCCCCCACTCCATCTATTGTTGGAATTTGAATTAGGTCGAAGTCTACTGGAATTCGAAGTTTAGAGAGCTTTGGAATTACTCAAAAACAATCAAAAATCCGAGACATGATAATGGCTTCGCAGAGATTAGGCAAGATTCGCAGAACATATCGGTTTAAGAGAATTATATGATATAGGTTAATTCACATTTAGGGGGTGTAGAGTTGTGTTATAGAGGTAGCACCTTTTATCGGAACGACCACATCGAGCGTCATAGACGGGAGATGGTTCTTGATAACTGGTCCTCATAAGACAGCTAACTCTCACTTATGGCTCCACGTGCCACACCCCGGGCAACTGCATTGGTCTGCAGGCTAAACTAAGTGAGGGTAGCCAGATATGGCGAAAATTCCACCGAGAGATTGCCGGTATAAGCAATCCCCCGTTTACTGGCCAACAGCTTCGTTTGGAGGAGCTAGTAAATGGTAGGGCACCTCTTTGTCCTGGAGTTAAGAAACTGGCTTCAAAGGCGGAAGAACCGTGGAAGCGGTCAACGGCATAGAGATGAGGAAGAAAGATTGGGACAAGACACCTCATTAAATATCCGGATTGGATAAGTCCTAGTAGAATCAAATGGCTATGCTTGCAGCGAAATTCAATTCCGGAGTAAGCTCCTCAATCGGATCTCCAGGAGGAGCAGTTACAAGTATAACAAAAAGATTAAAATGCAAAGAAGACATGAAAATAGGCACATGGAACGTGAAAACCATGGCACAGGAAGGTAAAATCCATAATGCAATACAAGAAATGGCACACATGAAATTAAATATTCTGGGAATAAGCGAAATGCGTTGGCCAGGTTCAGGAACCGCAAATATCGGGGAACACCGCGTTTACTATTCTGGAACAGATAACGGCAAACATGAATTGGGTGTAGGCATTATATTGACAAAAGAAGTGGCAAAGTCTGTTGACAATTTCTTTCCAATCTCAGCAAGAGTGATGCTCATACAACTAAAAGCAACACCAATCGACATTAATATAATTCAAGTGTATGCACCCACAACAGAAGGAACAGAAGACGAAATAGAAGAACTATACCATAGTATTAATCAAGTCGTGAAAAGGTTGAAAAAGCAAGACCTAACAATTGTCATGGGGGACTTCAACGCTAAAGTTGGGGCCAGCAAAACATCATCTGCGGTTGGACCATTTGGTCTAGGAAACCGGAAAGATCGGGGAGATAGTTTGGAGATTTTTGTGGAAGCAAATCAATTAGTAATAATGAACACCTGGTCTAAGCTACACCCAAGGAAACTGTACACCTGGAAATCTGCACAGGATTCTGTGGGAAGGATTGTAAGAAATAAGATTGATTACATGCTAGTAAATAAGAGGTATAGGAACAGCTGTACATCTGTCAAAACATACCCGGGGGCAGACATAAATTCTGATCATGTACCAGTTGTAGGTAATTTCAAAGTCCGAATGAAGAAGGTTACAAGTAAGTCGATGAAGAAGTATAATGTTAGAAAACTGAAAGATCCCAATATTTTACTGAAGGTGAGTGAAAACCTCAATACAAAGGTGCTAAAATGCAAAAATGCAGGAACTATAGAGGAAAGTCTGACCATCAGGCCCGTTCCTAGGGTAGTGAGCGCCTGCGTGCAGGATTTTTTGTGCGCCCCCATATTATGTTTTTAAGATACCTATATCATAACATGTTCTTGTGATATGATTAAAAATACGATATGAATGTAAAAAGAAAAATAAAACGAACCATGTTTGAAAAAAGGTTTTATTTTCAAAATTAAATGAAGAAAAAAGGTCATTTTAAAACAATATTATTATGTAAGTTAACAGTAAGAAATAAAACACTCAATTCGCAAATTAATAAGGTATTGTGCAATATAACATGAAACAATAACGGAAAGGAGATACTCTCAATGCAAAAAAACTTTATTAAATAATACATATATACCAAGTGAAAAATAATTAAATAACAAATATTGGAATTACAACATGACACGTCGTGCTTTCACAGATGCAAGCTTATTAATCATTTCATTGTGATCAATGGCTTCACAAATTTTATTTTCAATTGAAATGACTGCCAAATCTGATAGCCTTTCTTGGCACATTGATGTTCTTAAATAATTTTTTATGAGCTTTAGATTTGAAAAGCTCCTTTCGCCAGATACCACCGAAATTGGAAGGGTCAGGAATATTCTCAAGGCTATAAATAGATTTGGAAACAACTATTGTAAATTTTTCTTTGTTATATAATTTAAAATATCTATGGGCGAATCCGAAATTTTGCTAGAGTCTGTGATTGGGTTAAGAACTTTGTATGACAGAATTTCATTATGCAAATCAAGACCATCAATATCTTTGCATACGTTTCCTTTATGTTGAATTTGTAAAGCTAAATCCAAATCCATACATGATCTTTTAATCACATCAGACTCTAGATTTTAAAAATTACCCAAAAATCCAAATAAATCGTGACACTTATCTATTCCCCCAAAGCGTCTTTGTAGGGATTGAATTGTTTTGTCCAAAATTTGAAAATAAAAACTGATCTTAACTTTTTGTTTTGGATCGAATACTGTTTCATCTGTACCTTCATACGAAAATTGAAGCTCCGTCTTTCTTTGTCTTAATAATGGAAATGTTTGCTCTACATCACTTTTTTCTGCTTCTGCTACAGCCTCATTTATGAAAATCTCGAAATGTTTGTCTGACCTTTTTTCAGTGAAATAAATAATAAGATTTTTTATTTCTGTATGGCATTCATTTAAAGTTGTATTTGGATTCTGGACAATTTTACTTACTATATTAACTTTTGTTAACACATCATGCCAAATTATAATAGAAAAATGAATTTGAACGTTTTAATTTTGTCTAATAGTGACCTTGCCGAATGTTTCGTGTTCATATCTCTTGAATTATCTTCCACCAAATTATGTAAACTTTTACAAATTTCGAGGAATTGAAACCTAAGAGGGCGAATGGCTTTGACTTTGTTTTCCCATCGTGTTTCACTTACTGATTTTAAAGTTAAGTTTGGTACATTCCTTTTTAAAATGTCCCATCTGTAGGGTGAAGCAGAAAAAAATTGAACAACTCCTGAATAATTGAAAAAAAAAACCTACACTCATACGAAATTTTAGCTGCATCATTGACACTTAAATTAGAAGTGTGAGCTGAACAAGACAAAAACATTGCTCTGGGATTAATTTTTAGAATTTGAGTTTGAAGGCCCACATGCTTGCCAAACATATTTGCCCCATTGTCGTAACCCTGACCTCTCATGTCATCAAGGTTTATTTCAAATTTTGATAATATTTCTTCTTTTAAAAAATTGAAGAGCCCTTCTCCTGTAGTATTTAAAACTTTGAAAAAACCCAGGAAGTGTTCTCTAATTTCGACTTCATATGGAGAACAATAAACGAAGCGAACTATGAGCGTCAGCTGCTCAACATAGCTAGCATCTGGAGATTCATCCAAAATAATTGATTAATATTTTGCTGTTCTGAGGCAACTCAGAATTTCTTTCTGAATATTTCTTGACAATAAATGAATTAATTCATTTTGGAAGTGATTGCTCAGGTAATGAGGCATATTTCGGCATAACCCTTTAGACCTTCGAATATTGCTCAGGTGTTCCATCATAATTGGATCGAATTTAGCAATCATTTTAGTAATCATTTTAATTAGTAATTTTGGTATTATAATAGGGAATAGCAATCGGATGAAGTGATTGCTTTAGCGCTTACCGGGGAAATACTGAACACGGACTTTTTTGTTTTAGAAGTGAGAATATTTTTGTAATGGTAACCAAATATTTGGCGCCCCTAAAATTTAGCGCCTGCGTGCGGGGCATTCATTGCATACCCGCCAGGAACGGCCCTGCTGACCATCATACAAGAAACAGTGAGAGAAATTAAAGAACAACACCTGAAGAAAGAGACAGAGAAACGGAAATCGTGGATGACCGATGAAATACTTGAACTTATGGATCAGAGAAAAAAAAACAAAGAAAATCTCCAAGAATATAAGAGAATACATACCATCGTCAGAAGAAAAATAAGAGAAGCCAAAGAGAAACAAAAAACAGAACAATGCCAAGAAATAGAGGAGTATCAGAGTCGATATGATAACTTCAATGTTCATCGAAAGGTGAAGGAAATAACTGGAAAGTTCCGAAAACGCAACAGCGGAAAAATAACATGAAAGCAATCTTGCCATAACCAAAGAAGATAAAAAGAAAGTATGGGAAGAATACTTGAAGAGGCTTTTCCATGACCTTAGAACAATACAAGAGCCCATCATTAAAGAAAATTCAGGTCCCGAAATCCTACCAGAAGAAATAACGGCAGCCGTCAGACAAATGAAAGATGGAAAGGCACCGGGACTTGATGAAATTCCTGCAGAACTGTTGAAGCTATTAGACGCAGAATAAATAAAAATAATAACTGAAATATTTAATGAAATATACAAGGCAGGAAAAATACCAGTAGAGTGGCTCAAATCGGAGTTCGTACCATTGCCCAAAAAAACAGGAGCAAAAGTCTGTGAAGATTATAGGACCATAAGCCTAATGAGCCATCTGCTGAAGCTGTTTTTAAAAGTCATCCACAAAAGAATTTACCGGAAATGCGAGGAACAAAATGCGCCCATTCAGTTTGGATTTGTGAACGCCGTTGGTACGAGGGAAGCTTTATTTAGCGTGCAGGTATCATTTCAGAAATGTAGAGATGTCAGCTGTAATGTTTTTGCATGCATGATTGACTACAAAAAGGCTTTCGATAGAGTCAGACATGAACAAATGATGGAAGTGCTGAAGAGGACAGGGATTGACGGAAAAGACTTAAAAATAATAGCTGACCTGTATTGGAATCAATCAGCAGTACTCCGAATAGATGGAGAATATACAGATCAGGTCAAAATCTTAAGGGGAGTGAGACAGGGGTGCATAATTTCACCACTGATATTCCATCTGTACTCGGAGCACATTTTTGAAGAGGCTCTAAAAGATATTGAAGAAGGCATCCCAATAAATGGAGTCAAGCTCAATAACCTGCGGTATGCAGATGATACAATAGTGTTTTCCAATACCATAGAAGGGCTGCAAAACTTAATGAACAAAATAACGGAAACAAGTAGAAAATAAGGACTGGATATAAACACCAACAAAACCAAGCTAATGATCATCAGCAAGGAAAACATAACTGGAGCAAATTTGTATGTGAACCAAATGAGAATTGAACGTGTCTCACAATACAACTACTTGGGAACTATAATTAATGAGTCGTGGGACAATACCCAAGAGATTAAATGTCGCATCGGAAAGGCAAAAAGTGCATTCTTGACTATGAGTTCTGTGTTCAAGAGCCATGACCTCACCCTAGATACAAAAATAAGGCTCCTTAAATGTTATGGGTACTCAGTACTTCTGTACGGAGTAGAAACGTGGACATTGAAGGCGGAAACTCTATCAAAACTTCAGGCTTTTGAGCTATGGTCATACAGAAGGATCCTGAAGATACCATGGACAGACAAAGTCCATGAAGAGATACCAATTAAGAAGTACTGCGGAGGATGAACATAACTGCGGATTTGGTCAACATCGTGAAGAGCCGTAAGCTGCAGTACTTGGGACATATAATGAGAAATCAAGCAGATACGAGCTACTTGCAATTTGCAAGGTAAAATTGAAGGAAAAAGGGCCCCTAGGACGAAGAAGAATATCCTGAGAGCATGGTATAGAAAGACCTCAACACAGCTATTTCGTATAGCAACCAACAACGTCATCATAGCCAGGATGATCGCCAACGTTCGGAACGGACAGGCACCCTAAGAAGAAGAATTCACATTTTATTTAGTATTTTTATTCATAACTTATTTATTTATTACACAAGTTTTACTTTTAAATTTAATATTTCATTTATTTAACATTACTTAAAATGTTAACAGAATAATTGTTTCAAGAAGTGACCGATACCAATTTTTGCGCCCCTCGAAAGTTAGTGTGGGTTCCACGGCACTCGGGCAAAAGGGCACCTGGAAAGAAAGAAGAGAAAATAACCCAAAATGTACTGAAGGTACACAGGTCTAGATAAAGAATTCGCTTACTTTCTTCGGAAATGAATGTATTTACTGAAATATTCTCTACAGAATTATGAAATTTATTCCTAATCTTTTATTAATATAGTTATTTGTTAAACAATAATATTCAACGGTAAATTCTAATTTATCAATTCAAATACAGACAAGAATTATTATGACCACATTTTCTAGAGAAATCTATTTTGCGGAACCGGACTATGGTCTAACCACCAACCCTTATGTATGCGTTTTCTGCTCTATTTGGTAACCTTATATACCCGACATACTCGACAATACCGATACAACAACGAAATCTCCACTAAAGATCCATTATTTATCTATTCAAAGAGCATGTAACTCTATCGCTGGTCACTGCTGAGTAGCCCATTGTTGCAGCATCATATATAAAGCGACCCCCAGCATCCGATGGGATCCATTCGAGAATTCGATATGGTGCATCCTTCAATGAAGGTGAGTGTTTATTAAGAAAGCTTGGTTATTGTTTTGAGATGATAAACAGGGCGTGGTATTTTAACACACACACATATACATATATGAATATATATAAATATATATATATATATATATATACATATATATATATATATATATATATATATATATATATATATATATATATATATATATATATATATATATATATATATATATATATATATATATATATATCATCATCATCGTCATTACTCAGCCCTTTGCGATCACTGCTGGACATAGGCCTTCCTTATTTTTGTCCATTGTGCTCTATCTTGAGCACTTTTCATCCAATTTCCATCCAATTGAGATCGTCAGTCCAACGAGTAGGGGGTTTTCCTTTACTTCATTTGTCTAATCTCGGCCTCCACTCAAGCAATCTCTTCGTCCACCTTTCATAACTGATTCGGGCGACGTGTCCGGCCCAGATCCATAGTCTTTCTAACTCGGTCACGAAGCGATATACTTAGCATTGACCTTTCCATTTTCCTCTGAGCTATTTGCAGCGTTTTAGAAGTTGTAGCTGTCAATGTTAAAGGTTCGGCACCATAGGTCATCACAGGTGACACACATTGGTAAAATGTTTTACGTTTTAAAGACATTCATATATCGCTTTTAAAGATGTCTTTGAGTTTTCCATAGGCTGCCCATTTCGTGTTATTTCGTGTCCAAGGTATATGAATTTTTCCACCAGCTCTACTTCGTTGTCTCCAATCTTGATATTTACGCTAGGTACTAGGTTTGTCATGAATTTTGTTTTGGAGATGTTTATTTTAAGACCCACACTGGCACACACTAAATGAAGTTCATGTAGCAATGTACATATCTCCTTGAGGTTGTCCGAGAACAAAACTATGTCGTCTGCGAATTTCGGTATTCGGTAATCGATGCGGCATGCTTGTAGTGCTTCCAGGATTTTGTCAGATTCTACCGTGTCAAAGGCTTTATGAAAATATGCAAAAGCCAGAACGAGTGGTCGATTGTATTCGATAGTCTTTTCTATTACCGTTTTAATGCTCTGTAGGTGATCATTTGTTCCAAATCCGGTACGAAATCCCGCTTGTTCTATTGGCTGGTAGAAATCAAGTTTTTTCTTAATACGATTCGTTACTATTCTTGTAAGGAGTTTGTATAGGTGACTAAGAAGACTAATAGGTCTGTAGTTTTCTAATTAATGGGGATCTCCTTTTTTGTACAATAGAATTACCTCAGAATTGTGCCATTTGTCGAGTATATTACTGTCCAAAAGGCACATGTTAAAAAGATTTTTTATTTTCTTAAGTAGGCAAGTGCCTTTGATCTTGATTGCATCAGTAACTACCCAATATTCGCCTGGAGATTTGTTATTCTTAGCTTTTCTTAGGGCTAGTTTTATTTCGTCTATTGCGATTTCCGGTAGTAGTTCTGATCCTAGGTTGACAATGCCCTTTTCTTGTTAATATTTCTGGTACCTGACCTTATCTGCTATTTGCTTTGTGTTGCAAATAACGCACCTAATGTAACTTCACTCATGTAACTAGGTTGACTATCCGAGTTTAAAGTGCCACTTATCACACAAGTTCGAAAGGTTTGGTGGGTTTGAGCCTGCGGACTAGATCTTAATTATCTAGCAGTTCTAACACTTCTTTGTTTATATGGTTATATTTTTCAAGACCCTTGGCAATCTTTTTTATTTCTTCTTTATGTAGAGTTCCTGATGTAGGTGTTTGTTGTAAATATAATACAGTCCCATATTTGTATATCATAGGACTGTGTACTGGTGTGAACTTTTGTTTCTATCTTGTTTTTAATTGTATGTTGTGAGCTTTTTCCTTAAATCTCAGATTCAATTCAATGGCAGTTAACTGTTATCTTATAAGGGACACTATAACTTACAATCGATATAGGCAGATGTCTCTTTATTTATTTTTATGCGCCATTTGTAATTTCATGTATTTATTTTCTTCACTGCGTTTTGGAGGTGTTTGATCGTCTCGTTGAATGGCTTTATAACCTTTACTATTGTAATATTGTCAGCAAATGTGGCCAGTTTAACGTTTTCCATAAAAGGGATGTCAAAAGTATACAACAAATACAGTACTGGTCACAAAATACTGATTTTTTGTATAAAGCTTTTGTGACACCCTTTATTAAGGCTCTTGCTGTGTCTCGGAAAACAGCTGAGCATAGTTGATTTTCTTAAATCGGTCTCTCTATAATATTTATTATACGGTGTGATTGATGTATTCTTCTTCTTGTTATTGCATCGTCTCCTTACGATCTTTTGCCCTACACTTTACCTTAAAATATGATTTGGAGTGATTCATATCTTTCACCTCTCAACACATGGCCCAACTATTGTATTTTCCTTTCTTTGCTGATTAATTCTTTTTGTTAACTCATGCGCCAAAGTACCTCACCAGTGGTAACTTTTTGTACGCATGGAATTCTCAGCATCCGTCTGTATATATACATTTCAAAGGTATCTATTTTTTTTTCTGTTTCAGAGTTCATTGTTCAACTTTCACAGCAATACAGCAAAACTACGAATTTTGAGCTCTAGACAAAGGTCTGATCTTTTAAAAAATGTTATCATGTTCATGAGTGTTTTCCTCGCTTGTTCGATTCTTGATAGGATTTCTTTTTTTGGGTTATACTGGCTGTTGATATTTGCTCCCAAATATTTTTTGGAAGTTACCTGTTCTGTTATTTGTCCCTTGGCATACAAGTGTACGTTTGTTGGTATATTTGAAAATACTAGAATTTTAGTTTTATAAACATTTAAATGTAAACCGAACATTTCGTTATGACGAACTACCGCATTTATTATATTGTGTAGTTCTTGTGCGTTGCTTGCTACTAGGACGGTATCATCAGAGTACCTTATGTTGTCTATGCTGGTTCCGTTAATCTTGATTCCACCTTGAACCTTAACTAATGCTTTTCTGAATATAGATTCCACATACAGATTAAATAATAGCGGTGATAAGACGCAACCTCGCCGGACTCCTTGTCAAATTCGTATATCTTCGGATGTTGTATGCTCTATTTTAATTGCTGCCGTTGGGGTGCCAATATAGTTCTGAGACAATTCGCAAGTCTTGTTCGTCAATTCCAGCTGTTCTCAGAATTTCGATCATCTTTTGATGGTTAACGCAGTCAAATGCTTTTCGATAATCAATAAAACATTCATGTTTCTGCATCGTTGTGTTAACATATTTAAGGCAAAAAGAGCTTCTCGTGTTCCCAATCCATTTCGAAATCCGAATTGAGTGTCACTCATCTGAAACTCAAACTTCTTGTAAATTCGTGTATGAATGATTATAAGAAACTTTTTATGGACCTGAGACATCATGCTTAATATTCGATAGTCATCGCAGTATGAGGCATTGGATTTTTTTGGTCATGTTACGAATGATTTTAGCTAGTTTGATGGTATTTTATCTGTGTCATATCTTATTGAATAGTGCTGTTATTAAGTCGAGGCTTTTACTTTCGTTGTCTGCAAAGTATTTCGAACATTGATATTGTCTGGACCGGTGGCTTTTTCATTCTGATGAGCTTTTACTGCATAAATAACTTCTTCTTTTGTTATTTTTGGACCTTTTTCATTCATTCGATCATTCGTGGATGGTGGAGAATAAGGTTTATCATCGTCAAAAGGTGTCTGAATGTATTCTTTCCATCTCTACAGTTTGTCTTGTCTACCTATATTTATCTCGTTATTATTATTTCTTAATATTGTTTCTTGTCTCTTTCTGTGTCCACCTGTCATTTCTTTCACTTTTTTATGGACATTAAAGGTGTCCTATCTTTCCTGAAGTTTTACAATTTCTAGGGATTTGGTTGACATCCAGTTTTCTTTAGTTTCTTTGCACGTTTTTCTAATGATTTTATTGACTCTTTGTATTCTATTTGGTTTGTTTTATGTTTTCGTCTTACGTCCATGAGGTCCATGATCTCTTGTGTTATCCATTCTTGTTTTCTGTTGTTTTTCGTGAACCAGATGTCGTGTTCTTGTATCTTTGTTATTTTCGTTTTTAGAGCAGTCCATGTTACTTCAACGTCTGTCTGTACCAAGTCCTCTAGCGTTTCTATTTCTTTCTCAACCTTGATATTTATTTCATTTTTCTTTGCTGGGTTCTTCAGTTGTAAGATATCTATATTTCTTGACACTTTTTGCCTTTTAACTTTAAGAAACCTTTTTAGTCTAAAATCCAATATAACTAGATTGTGATCGCTATGAATGTCAGCTACAGGATATGTTTTAGTAGATTTTCTGTACTTCTTGAAGTTACCGAGCAAAATGAAGTCATAAAATAGTTGTAAAAGTCAACAATACTTGATGTATTATTGAATATTTATTACTCAATTCAAGCTGATGGTGTGGAATTATTTCTTTTTGGTCAAGTATAGATTGTATTCCTATAATTAACAACAGGGTTTTTTTAAAAGATTTGCTTTGTGTTTGTCATCACGTTTCCATGCTCCATCTTCTTTTCGACTTGACGAGATTTGTTGAGTTGATCTGTTTATTCACTTTGTATATTTCCTAAACAAATAGTTCGTGATTTAGTCATCTTTCAGATCGTTTAGGAGTTTAGGTTGTGGATCTATTTCTAATTTTGACTATTTCTCTTCTTAACTGTTAAGTGGGATTACTTAACACATTGTTGTATTATGGAGTTCTAGTTTTATGTCAGGTTTTTCTTTTTATTTGTCCTTATTCCTCGGTAGTTAATATTGTCTCTGCTTACTTACTTTACGTATACAGTTCAAACACTTACATATTGTCCATTCTAAAAAGAGCGCTATGAATGGTCGTGTCAGTTGCGTGCAGGAGGTCGTGTTCAGTGCAAGGTTTCTATAACAGATAATAACTAAGTAGATGTAATAAATCTTGTACCGCCCCACATTCATACAGGGTATCGGAGTCAGCAAGCAACAGTCCCCATTTCTCCATGTTGGTTTTACACATGGACACTCTGACTCACACACAATTAAGAGTCCTCCACACAAGATAAGAAAGATGAACCTAGAAAGACTACCAGATGAAAATTCCTTTTTGGCTCTTCCTCTGTTTTGGCTATAAGACGAGTTATTTCTGATGTATCTTGCAGATGTGTTTATTTGATTAGAAAGCCTCACCTCGGTTTAAGTCTTCCCGCGGTAGACTGGTAATCGTGGAATGTATGTCGCGAATCTACAGTTTGTTTCTTTCGTTCCACATCGGTAGCTACTTCTCTTCAGATATCAGGCGAAGTGATACCTACGATTAGGTAGAGCTTATGTATAGGTGTGGGTTTCAAATATTCACTGATGATCCTTGCTGACTCATTCACAGCTATATCTACGTATCTAACTGAGAAGCTGATGCTTCTCATACTGGCGAGACATATTTGGCAGCAGAAATATAGAGTGCAAGCATCGAAGTTCTAAGGGTGAAAGAATTAGCGCCCCGGTGTGCCTTTTAGTTTTAAACAAAGTTCTTTGAATGACAACGTGCGATCCAAAGTAACTCCCAGGTTTTTAGGAGAAGTAAAGTGTACATTTTCGAAATTAAAAGAATGGTTATTTTCTAGGATGTAGGCGGATATTTAAAATACCACCCTGAACCACTCGTGTTTTGAATTACCTGCCAGATATATTTGGGGTCAGATACCACTTTTGCATTCCATGTTAAACTATCAAAAAGTGCAGGCATAAAATATTCTATATTATGTAATGTTCAAATAATTAAAAGTGCTTATTGAAAACAGGATTAATTACAGGACTACACTGTTCTATTGAAGAAGCTATCAAATATATATCTATATTTGTTTCTTGAAATCTAATGGAAAATTGGAAAATCTGGAACACAGCTTTGATTAATTTAAATTTTTTTTCTAGATCTATTTGAATGTGCTGCTGTTGATTTTCCTCCAACTAAGCAATGGATTCGAGTACACTTTTATGGACGACAAAGCCGAAAATCAACTTTACGATGAAAATGAGAATAAAATAGACGACAGAAAGTTTAATAAAAGGATAGAAAAGTTGACAGTGCCTAATGAGGCTTTCAAAAGAAATTTTCGAACTTCGGTAATCTCTAAATATATTTTTTTATTAAAGTGAATAATATATGCGAATTGAAACATTTCAGATATTATTAATTAAATATGATTGTTTAGTTTTTTGTAGCTTAATTTTATAGCTCCGTAACCGTAAAATCGGAATGAGATTACTTTTAATGTGCGAATATGAAATATATGTTTTCTATACGTATTTTAGACAACAAAACAGGGTATTTTTCCAGATATTTCCTTATTTTTTCTGTCCAATACTTTCTTTAATTCTTTTCATTTGACTATTTCAGATTTAATTTTCCTCTTTTCTTTTTACTTGCCGGTATTTTCCAGAAACTTTTTATTACTATTTGTTTTTCTATGACTTGATTAACTTTTTTGCTAATTCTGGAGCTCTTTTAATTTCTTATTTATAATTTATTATTGTTGCACTGTATATTTATAGTATAGTACTAAACTTTTCAAACCTTTTTCACTGAAAATAATATCGAATAATAGGTTAACACCACAAGTATTAAGCTAAGGACATATTTTTAACACGCGTCGTGTTAACACGCATTAACACGTGTCTTATAAATATCTATTACTCTATACATATTATCTATACATATTGTGATATATCGTCAGAGACCGACAAAACGCTTTAACACGTCATACCGCGTGTTTTCGATATCTAATGTGGTCATATTTTCGACAGAGTTACAGGATGTTAAAACATCAAGACAAGTCTATATTCATCAGGCCGCGAGTTTGTTTACATATTTATTATATTTATACATTTAAATATGGAGGAAAAATTAATAGAAGAATAGAAGAGCACGAAAATATGATTTTTTCTACAACGTACAAAATAAGGATGAACCCAAAACTCTCTGGATTCATATCATAGCACATAGCACAAACAACGCCACAGTACTAGCTACCATTTAAGTTTCAAAACTTAAAATCAAAATGTTTTTATCAAATCAGATATGTGTCAGATACCTATGTAACGTGCCGTGTTGACACGTGTTAACATGACACGTTTTAAAAATGTGTTTTCTTTTTGATAATACCATTACTGTTGTATTGTCAACGGAGCATTATCTCGGGAAATTTACAATTTACATAAGAGGAAAAGATAGTTAAGATTTGATTTCACGTGCAGTGCGTCTGTGTATCCGCTTATACGTATTTCGGCCTAATATGCCTCTTCAGAACGGCTTTCACAGTCGCTCTGAACGTGAAAATAAATCTATTCTGTCTTAGGAAGCAACTCTAACATGGCTTCGAATGGACGCAAATAAATAGCGACATCTGATATTAAAATCCGTAAACTAATTGTCGAAACCAAATTCAGATTTTTGCTTTAATCTGTGCCTTCTAAGAATTGCAAGGCAAAACAGACGTTGATAAAGATGTTAATATAAGAAATTCTTAGAAGGCACAGATTAAAGCAAAAATCTGAATTTCGTTTCAAAAATTAGTTTACGGATTTCAATTTACATAAGCTTTAAATAAAATGCAGCCAACGATAATGTCTGGTCAGTGAGATGGGAAAGTAAAATTTGTAAAACCTGTAATCACATGGTTGTCAAACTTCTTTGGTATGGCATGTGCAGCATGCTATCCCATCTTGCTAAAAAAAAATGGTTTCCGAAAAATAAGTTTCTTATCTGCAAGACCTCTGACGATTATCTACATCTACCAATGGTGTGAGAACTTGACGAATATAGCTCTCTTAACTAACTAACATCCATTTTCATGAATGAAGTAAGGCCCAAGAAATCCTCATCCAGAAATATTGCTACGGCTATTTACATGATCTGACAAATAAAAATGACTTTTATCACTTTACAATATATTTCTGATGAAACTAAAATTATCTATTGCAAAGCAAGGATTTTACAACAATAGTTTTGCAGCACAATCACCTATTCTCAATTGTTGGGTTGCCTGAAAATCGTATAAACGGTAATTATGTTATTTCAATATTTTATAAAAAGTCCTTTGGTTTACTTTTTTATGTTTATAATTTCTAAATTTTGGTAAATCAATATCCTGTTTTGCCATTTTCCAGAATAATAAAATAATCTTTTTTAAACTGTATGCCAGATAAGACATATACTGATCTACATGACTACAAGATCACGCATGAAATTAAAGATAAATCAGCTACGGCCTGTCATTAGGTAAAGACACATGTTATTTTTACGATCACTCTAGACTCAGTAAATAGAAAAAAGATAGCTACAAAAAAGACGCTTGGGGACGTTTTCAGTACAATTTGTGACGTTTATGGTTTGTTTACTTGTGGCTGTCAGCTTCTTTGGATTTTTTGCTGTTTTTATGTCCTGTTTTTGCATTAAGAAGTTATTTATATTACACAAACAGTTATTTTCACAACTAATGTTTATATTGGAGTTTGAAATTTTCTGGTAAGTGTATTTTATTTTGCCATTAATTTACATACAAAGTTAACCTCATTCACACAGTTAAGGAATATTTTTGTTTAAGTTTTCGAAAAAGTAAAATGACAAAAAGAAAACATTTTATTTACTCTTTTTAGATCATGCCTGGAAAAGTCTTACCTAATTCTTTTTTATCTTTTCTGGGAAAAAGCAAACCTCGTTTAAAAATGCAAACTACTGATTTACCTGAGGACAATAAAATGGCAATTCGAAATACAATAAATAATATGTACCAGGATAGTAAGTAAACCAACTTTCTGTTGAGAATTACGAGTAGGACTTAACATATTATAGTAATATGTACCAGGATGGTAAGAAAACCAACTTTCTGTTGAGAAATACGAGTAGGACTTAACATATTATAGTAATATGTACCAGGATGGTAAGAAAACCAACTTTCTGTTGAGAAATACGAGTAGGACTTGTATTAAAATTACTTGTAGAAAAATTACAAAAATGAAAAGCAGTAAAGTAGCTGGAATATATGGTGTAACAGTGGAACTGCTTAAATATGCAGGCAATAAAATCTGGAAAATCTTAGCAGGCATATTTACGAACTGCCTAAGATCGAGATGCATACCAGGCCACTGGAATACATCAAACATAATTCCCATTCATAAGAAAGGTACCAAAGAGGATATCAAAAACTACAGACCAATCTATTTACTACCAATCGTATACAAGATATTCACAAAGATCAACAACAACAGATTAAAAAACGCGTTAGATGCTGCACATCCGAGAGAACATGCTGGCTTCAGAAGTGGATTCAGTACCATAGATCATATTCATACACTTTGAGAGCTCATGAGTAGAGCTAAAGAATATGAAATATCACTAACATTAACCTTCATAGATTTCGAGAAGGCTTTCGATTCTATATATCCCAAGGCAGTAATAGAAGCTTTGATCAATTAAGGCATTGACAAACCATACATAGAAACTTAGCTAATATATACAGACAAGCAAAAGCTAAGGTAAACGTTTATAAAAACACTCCAGAATTTCCCACTACCAAAGGCGTCCGACAAGGAGACGCATATCTAATAATCCTACAGAACTACAGGAACTTATAAGCGACCTAAATACAGCTAGCAATAAAGTTGGCCCAAAAATGAACTTAACAAAAACAAAAACCAAGTACAACGATCTAGTGGATGTCCAAGATGTAATAATAAACAACACTGCTCTTGAGACAGTAGACGAGTATGTATACCTGAGACAATGAATACATAAATGTGGTACTTCGTACCGTACTTCCGTACTTCCAGAAATCAATTAAAGAATGAAACTAGCTTGAACATCTTTTGGTAGAAATGTAGTTATATTTAAATCGAAGACGTCAATCCACCTGAAGAAAACAGCATTCGATCAGTGTATACTACCAATAATGACGTAGGGCTGCGAAGCTTGGACACTAAAGAAAGAGATAATATCGAAACTCACTCACGAGATAATATCAGGTTACTGATGTAATCCATAGAATTACATCTTTAAAATTGCAGTGGGCGGAATATTTAGCGAGAAGAACTGACAATAGGTGGTCCACTAGAATTACACTGTGGTATCCAGGAGGCGTCAAGAGATCAAGAAGACATCCAAATTTAAGATGAGACTATGACATAAGGAAATAAGCCGGTACAACATAGTAGCACATAAAAGCGAATTTTAGACAGCGTGGGCAGATATGAAGAATGAATATGTAAGGAAGGCTACACCAGAACCGGTAGAATGTACTGAGAATGATGATCATGATGTATATATATATATATATAGAAAGTATATATATATATATATATATATATACACGAACCTGTATTAACATTGGAGATAACAGTTTAGATTCTGAAGGTAATGAAAATGAAATATGAGAAACGAAAAACATTCGTAATATTGCAACAATATTATTTGAGCTAGCTAAATAACTTTCTATTCTATAATTAATTTTACTGTTTCCTAATAAAACAACACACTGTAAATATTATTGTATATTTAAATATATGTTTTTATATAAATTGTTCATTTATTTATTAATCACTAATGATATTAACAGAATTTATTAAGCTTCTTCAAATGTAGCTGTTATTCTGCACCAAAATTTTAAAGCAAAACCAACATTTTACATTCTATTTATTTGATAACGTCAAATTTTATAATATAATCTGTGATCGGACTAGTTGCCACTTTCTGTGTCTTGCTGTTGCGTGGAGTAAATTTCCGACTTATTTAATATGCTTTAAATGATGACGCACGGGTAACGAACCATGGACTTAACTGTACGTTCTAAATTTTGTGACAAAACCAAAGCAAGTGTTATATGACCCATAATTTTTCTCGTACTTTATATTTAAAGCGTCTGTTATAGTCGTTTTCTGTTTACTTGTTTTAGACTAGATCTCAAAGCAGTCCAATATACAGAACAAACAATCGTGCTCACTGTTCATGTGAAATGAACTTTCAACAGGTTGATCTAGGACGAGAGTATTACCCAAGGTAAAGTATATTCACAGCCATCTTGAATAATTTTAATTAATTTTAATAAAATGTTAATATAAATCGTTTCTTAGAATTGGGCTGTAGAAGAAGTAGAGTTCACTACCATTCCTGCAATTATGTCAATTTTTTGGTATCTTTTACTCTAGTTGTTTCTTCAAACTTCCGAAGAAGCTCCCTAAAATAAGACCGCGATATAGGGCGATCGGGAAACTTCTCAATAACAAGACGTTCCAATGTATGGAAATTGTTTCTACATTCATCAATTATTAAGACAGCTGCTACTTTGTCGGCTACAGTACCTTACATTCTGCCTATGTAAACATTTAAACGTCTTGTTAAACAATAATTAAACTAAATATTCAAGGTATAAACACTTTTGCAAAAACTTAGCTAAGAAAAAACAAATAGAGATTTGGAAAACGTCAACCAGAGGCGGACGTTAGAATCTTTATTAATTAAATGCGAGACAATAATTTTAGTATGGTTGAATGGGTATGTTCAATTCCTTTTAAACGATATATTACTTGCCGTAAGGTTTATTTAAAATTATCGGTCACAGCGGCTTTATAACGTCATCTATGACTATTACGTCACCTGTTATGACTAGTTGAGAATCCTACGTCCGTTTATTTCCTTCCACCAAATTTCACTATTGTCGGTATAACCGTTCAAAAGATATAAGGTGGGGAGGGGACTTTTGGCTAGCACGGTATATTAAATAATAATTATATGTATTCGTATTATACATGCGTATTACAGTATATATGTCTGTGTATTTGTAGACGATGAAAAGGCATTGGATACTATAGATCATCATAAAATGCTTCGAGTATTGGCTGGCTACTTTATTGACTACCGCTATATTACCTCGATTTCTTGTATCTACAAAACATGTACAGCTTGTGTCCGACTTTATGAAGACACCGAAAAGTCTCGAAGAGATAGTATCACCCTATCTAATTCAAAGTTCTATGGTTTACAGCTGTACTCAATATACAATATGAATGTTCAAGCGAATAGAAAGAGAGGATTATATGGGAATTATTATAAATAGAGAGGATCTGGACCAGCTAATATTTGCCGATGATATCGTTAATATCTGATAGCGTTGATCTGTCTCTTCAGTCCTGACTCCCCGGAGGTAGTGTAGTAGTCGTCGTGATGTCATGTATTGTCCGTCTCCAAAGATCTTTGTCTCTGGTCATTTCTTTTAACTCTTGTATATCTTACTACATCTTACCAATGTATAGCTTTTTTGGATATTCCTGTAAAGTGATGGATTTATCTTGTTGAGAATCTTTCTTGTGATTCTTTGCCTTCTACCTTTCATTTAATAATAAGTCTTTTCATGTTTTCTTTGTCTGATCTCATAACATGTCATCATCATCATCATCATCTTTTGCTTGACAATCCTCTGTGGATCCTGACCTACTCTAAGATTAGCCGCCATTCTGTTTGGTTTCTGGAAACGTGTTGCCATCTTCTGATCTTTAGTATCCCTAAGTCGATCTTAACTTCATCTAACCACCTAATTCGCGGTCGGCGATTTGGTATATTTCGAAATTAAATCTTTTGCGCCACTGCCCTTGCTCGTTTATAGCTTCAAATATTTTGCGGAGTATCTTACGCTCGGATATATCCAGAAGTCTTTCATCCTTCTGCGTTAGAGTCCATATTTCCGCCCCGTATGTGAGGACCGGACTCAGCAGTGTTTTGTAGATAATAATTTTGGTTTTTCTTTGGATATTTCTTGAGTCGAATTGGTTTTTCAGTCCATAGTATGCCCTATTTGTAAGGTTTATTCGTCTTTTAATTTCTTCGCTTGTTTTATTGGTAGTAGTCACTAGCGAGTGAAGATATGTGAAGCTGTCAATACGTTCAAAGATATGAAATGCTCTTTCCCGTTCCCTATTTGCTATGGGATCCTTCGTAACCAACATGTACTTGGTTTTGTCTTCATTGATGACTAGACCGACCTGTATCACCGCCGTTACCAATTCTAGGAAATATTGGTCAACATCTCGCTTGCTACGCCTTATTATGTCAATGTCATCAGCGTATGTTAACATTTGTAACGATCTGGTCTAAATAGTAACGCCGTCTCTAATTCGTGTGTCGCGGACTGCCTTTTTTAAGATAATGGTAAATAGGAGGCAAGCCAGGGCATCTCCTTGTTTGAGTCCATCCTTTATCTCAAAGGATCAAGAATTTTCTCCCTGTATCCTAACGCTGGCTTTTAAGTTAGACATTGTCATTCTCGTTTATCGGATAAGTTTTTCTGGTGTAGAAACTCACGCATTGATTGGTATAGTACTGTTCTCTTGATACTGTCGTATGCTTCCTTGAAGTTGACGAATAGGTGATGGGTTTCAATGTTAAATTCTAAAGTTTTGTCGAGGATCTGTCTTATTTAATGAACCTGGTCAATTGTTGATTTTTCTGCAGTAAATCCGGCGTATTATTTTCCAACTATGCCAACTATGTAAACTTGTAGCCCTTGTAGAGAATATTTGCTAGTATTTTGTAAGCAGTTGTAAACAGGGTTATACCTGTGTAGTTGTCACACTGGAGTTGATCGCCTTTTTTATGTAACGAGTATAACACGCCTTGTGACCATTCACAGGGCATGGTCATATTTTGCCTGACAAGAAGTAAAAGTTTATGCAGTGCTTGTAGCAGGGCGTCGCCACCATTCTTGTAGAGCTCACTACAAATTTGATCAATTCCTGGTGCTTTATTATTTTTAAGCTTTTTAATGGCTTGGGCCACCTCTTCAGTGGCAGGTGGTCTTTCGTTTAGGTTAAATAGATTCCAATTATTTCGATCTGCTGCGGTGTTATCTGCTTCTTTGATATATTGGCCATTAAATTTTGCGTCGAAAAATTCAACCCATCGGTTCAAGATTGAGGCCGTATCACTTAGGATATTTCCTTCTTCATCTACAGCTCCCTATTCTTGGCTTAAACTCTTAACTCATTTTGTTTAGGTACATTTTTGTAGAACTTTCGAGTTTCGTTTTGATTTCTTAGCCATTCTATGTTTTCTAACTGCTTTTCTTCAAATTGCCTTTTTTTCTTCTGT
Source organism: Diabrotica undecimpunctata (assembly GCF_040954645.1). Taxonomy (NCBI): domain Eukaryota; kingdom Metazoa; phylum Arthropoda; class Insecta; order Coleoptera; family Chrysomelidae; genus Diabrotica; species Diabrotica undecimpunctata. The sequence continues at coordinate 56,109,979 of NC_092803.1, forward strand.
GATATTTTTTCTTTCCTTCTTAAGGTTTGGTATTCCTCCTTTGCACTTCTTGTTTATCTAGCTTAATTATATATGCTCTATTTTTGTTATCTGTTGTTTTTTGGCAGTCCCTGTCAAACCGTTCGTTTTGTACAGCTGGTTTGGTTTTTCTCAATATTTTCGATGCCTGTTTAGTTACTATATTTTTTCATTTTGTCCACAATTTCTCTACATTTTCCTCTTCTTCCAGGTTCTCTATTTCCTCATCCATTTGTTTCCTATACTCTCTTGAAACGGTTTCAATGCGCAGATTACCAACACTAATTCTGTGTTGTTTCATATGTTTATCCTACTTTGGGTTTGACATTCTTCCTCTGATTTTAGCCATTACAAGAAAGTGGTCACTATCTATGTTTGAACCTCGGTAGCTTCTGACATCCATGAGATCGGAAGAATGCCTTGCATATATTAGGCTGTGATCTATCTGGTTAAAGGTTTCGTTATCAGGTGATTTCCATGTTCCTTTGTGTATTATTTTATGGGGAAATCTTGTTCCTCCTACTATTAGGTTTTTGGTGCTTGCAAAGTTTATTAGTCTCAACCTGTTATAATTTGACTCTTCATACAAGCTCTCACATCTTATAGTTGGCTGGAAAAATTGCTCTTTGCCGATTTTTGCATTAGGGTACTTAGCAATTTCTTTCACGCCGTGACGTGTACATCACTCATATTCTTTGTCTAAGGTATCGTAGAAGTCATCTTTTTCTCATAACGTGTGCAAAGCATTTTAATTGTTGGAGATGGACTTTGCTGAAGACCCGTTTGCTGACGTTTAGCTCATTTAAAATAAGTATTTTTTCTGTAGTTGATAGCGTCGATAAAGCCATACAAATGTTAAAAATACTCTCTGAAGCGCCAAAACAATTTATCTTAAAATTAATACCTTAAAGACCTACATTTTTAATTAACCTCATAATAAGAGAGAAATTTAAATTGAAGGTCATAGCGTCGACCAAGTAACTGCTTATAAATATTGTTCTGAACCTTGGAAATTGACCGCAAGATTCAGTTTGACGTTTTGATTTCTACTTCGAAATAAAGCTATCTATTTTGAAAGTGAAAATTGAAACGTCAAAATAAACATATTTGCTACTAAAATTGCAGTTAATTCACTGTTAAATAGTAAACTTCTTCTTCATATTGTGCCGTCTTCTAACAAAGGTTGGCGATCACTTTTTTAAACGCTACCCTATTTTATGCAACGCGAAATATCTGTTCAACACCATTAGTCTAATCTGTGATATTTCTCAGCCAAGATTTCTTCTTTCTTCTCAAGCCTTTTCTTCCCTCTAATCTTCCTTGCATGATGACGTACAGAAGAGAGTATTTATCGTTTCAAAGTATGCGGTCCAGATACGATGTTTTTCTTATTTTAATTGTGTTCATAAGCTTTCTGCCATGTCCAACTCGTCTTAACACTTCTTCATTTAAGACTTTTGCAGTCCACGGAATTTTTAGAATACGCCTATATAGACACATTTCAAATGCCCTAATTTTTTCATGGATTGGGATTTCAAAGTCCAAGATTCTACCCTATATATAGCAGTTGTGACCATACAAAACATTCGATGAACCTTAATCTGATAACCATACTCAATTTCTTATTTGTAAACACTGACTTGTATTTTATAAATCCTTTTCGAGCTTTTTCAATTATGATCTTTATCCCTCATCTTAATCTAACTGTAAGTTTATAGTTGCTTTAATGATTTCTATAAGAATTTGTAAATCTTCTATATTTTCTGCCATGATTGCGGTATCCCCTGCAAATCTTATGTTATTAATGATGCTCCCTCCAATCCTTACACCTTCAGTTTCTTTCATAGTAAACTATAGCTCATCCATAGTAAACTATAGCTTAATAATATCTGGGGCATAAGATACTACTAAGATAATCAGACAACTGAAATGCAAAGATAGGTCCCACTTGCCAGACTAAAAAACATTTTTAAGTCCAATATTCCGGTTTGATTAAAAAGAAAGGTTTTTAATAATGTGTTCTACTCGCTCTTACATATGGTACAGAAACACTGACTCTGACAAAACGTGCAATAAGTAAAATAAGAGTTACACAACATGGAAAGATCAATGTTAGGAATTACCTCAGAGATACAGTAACAAACCTAGAAATAAGAAGAAGAATAGGAGTTGCGAATGCAGTTCAAAAAATAGCCATGGCCAAATGTAGTTGGGCTGGAAATGTTGCAAAACTGACGGGTGATAGATCTTATAGAAATATTCTGGAATGGCGACCAAGACAAGAGGCATATCGAAGCAAAGAACGCCCATTGCTTAGATGAATGCATGATAAAAAGCGCATCATCTCGCATATTATGCAAAAAGCTAGAGATAAAAAGATAAATAAATATTGATTTTGAAAAAATATGCGAAAAAATAATTCTTACGGAGAGCAGAGGAAGAGTAGGGTTATCTTTTATGAGCATTTCTATGACTTTATATTCCTATATTTATGTTTTCTTTTACTTCTTTATTGTTTTTTGTAGATACGTCCAAACCGGAATCTGTCAGTCTAACTCCTGCGACAAATTTTACCAATGTATCGAAAAAGTATACAAAATAAAAGTTTTGCGAAAAAGGGAGGCCAAAGACGGCGAGGAAACATTGTCGTCAGGTTTACCGAAGCCTTTGAGGGATTTTTGGGTAGCCGAAACAGTACCAGTCGGTGTATCCTGCGAATGTGTCCTGGATTTACAATCGTTTCCCGACGGCGTATAAAATTTATCCTACAGAAGTTGTACTCATGTAGTTATATAACAAAATAAAATAGTTTTTGTTTTATGAATTTATTCTTTGTCATTTATATTCCGATTAAGTTACTTGGTATCTCAAGCGGAAGAGGTAGTTCAAATAAAATGCGTACATGAGATAAAATCAAAGGTAATAATAATATGTTAAAGATTACTACTATCTACTACTCTCTCAAAGTGAAGACGATTTAGGACGTATGCTGCACCAATTTAATATAACCGCCAGAAAATTTAACATGTTAATTTCCCCAAAAAAGACAAAATATATGGTTACGACAGCAAATTGACTAAGATGTAAATTGGAGCTGAAAGGTCAAATAAAAGTGAAGGAGTTTAAATATCTAGGCATCACATTATCTAGCTACGGAAAGCTCGAAACCGAAGTGGAAGACCAAGTGAATAGAGCAAACAGAGCCGCAGGCTGCCTAAAAGAAACAATATGGAGAAATAAAAATATCGGGAAAGAAACGAAAGGCAGAATTTTCAAAACAGTCGTCAGACCAATAATGACATATGTGGCAGGTAGAATGGAACGATCATATAAGCCGAATGACAACAAATAGAGTAGTAAAGACGGCAAGAGACGGTTCCCTAATAGGAAGACAGTCAGTAGGAAGACCACGAAAACGATGGAACGACAACTTACTGGAGGCACATTGAAAAACGGATAGAGTCGTGTCTACGTAAAAAGAAGAAGAAGAAGAAGATCTTACTTTTTACATACTATAGGCACAACCCAAATGTAAACACCCTTTGATTGTACAGACGTATATAGTGCAAGGCCTAGGGGTTGACGGCACAGCACAATCAACATCAGTATATATTCAAAAAGAGAGAAATAATAAATCTCTCAAAGAGCGATCTCAGAGAACGTGTAGTGGCGTTCTTGATCGGCGGAGAGAAATAGAAAACACGTAATGGAAAAAAACAAAATATAAAGTCTAGAACCAACACAACGTGAAATTCCGTTTATCTTCCCAATATTTGTGGTTTACGATATCTGGGATAGGAAAAAACTGTCTATCCCCTTGTTTGTCGATAAATCGACCCGGTTCAAAAGAAAATCGGAAGCTAATGCACGGCATATCCAACCCTGTCCAAGTTGTGTTAAAATTTTTATCATCGTATATTTACCTAACTTCTAAAATTTTTACCGCGAACACTGATGGCGTAAAACAGACTTAAGCCTCGGTTATACCATATTGCTAAAGAATATTCTTTAGCGATATACTGTGGGACATGGAACAAACATATGATCCAGAAGAATCACATTAGAATGTGAAACCTTTAACAAGATCAAAGAAGAACATCTAATAGAAAATAAGGAAGAGAAGAAAGTTGGATGAATGTCAATATACTTTAACTCATGGAGGAAAGAAGAAAATTAAAGAATAACAAAAGAATGTACAAAAATATTTAGAGACAAATAAGAACCGAAATACGAAAGGTGAAAGAAAATTGGTTAAAAACACAGTGTGAGGAGATAGAGTTGTTGGAACCAAAATACGATACATTTAATATGCATAAAAAGGTAAAACAAGCAATTGGTCTTCAAAAATTCAACACAGGGAGCAAACTGCAAGATCAACAGGGGAACATCATCACAGATAAAGATCAAGAAATATGCACTTGTATGTATGGGCCACATACATACAAGAACTCTGATGATAATAGGTCCGAACAACCTCCGTCCTACATATGTAATGACCACTTACTAATCACAGCAGATGAAGTGGAAGAAGCAATATCACACCTAAAAGATGGCAAAGCTCCTGGACCTGACAATGTACATCTTTACGAACGCTCATCTTGCTTTCACTATGTGTTCTTTTATTTCAGTAGAGTGGTTTCATTGGCTGTTTATGTTCGTAACAAAGTATATGTAGCTATTTAGTCTGTCAATTGACTGTTGGTTAACCAAAAGCCTTGTATTTAATATTTCGCGCACATATCTGATATGTGCGATATTATTGTTTTTAAACCATTCAAGCTATCTGTGTATCAAACACTACTGTGTCGTCGGCAGATCTGGTGTTATTTAGACGCACTCTGTTGACTAATACGCCTTCCGGTAGTTCTCCCAGTGCAAGGTATGCTCAGAGTACATTTTAAATAACACCAGAGACAGAATCCATCCGTGTCCCACTCCTTTATCTATGTCAACTATCAACTGGTCATCCACTTTAATGTTGGTAGTTTGGTTGTATCTTAAATTATATATGATTCTCAAGTCTAAGTCCCATCTAAGCCCGCTTGTATTAAGATGGTTCAGTACTTATACAGCGAATAGAGCCTCTCGGGTGTATAAGGCATCGTGGAATCCAAATTGGGTCCATGATTCTTGTTCTTCGCATTTTTTGTATATTATACTGTGTATTACTTTTAAGAACCTTTTAAATAAGTGGCTTATTAGGCTCAGCCACACCTAAACATTCACAGACACACGCCGACTATTAGTAGTACTAATCTTCGAATCTTTAATTTCTAGGAAGATTAATTCGTATACTTTCACTGTTAATAGATTGGTACTTTTTTTTAAAGTTAATTTTTAACCTATCTAGTGTAATTAACAACTCTTTGGTTCCTTTGAAACTGTCTAAAATCAGCAAAATATCGTCAGGGAAGCGTAAGTGGTTCACCATCGATGTTGATTCCCATGTTTTCCCACTCATCATATAATAAACATATATTTTAGCTGCATTGTTAGCAGTTTTATTATATTATACTGTGTACCACTTTTAAGAACCTTTTAAATAAGTGGCTTATTAGGCTCAGCCACACCTAAACATTCACAGACACACGCCGACTATTAGTAGTACTAATCTTCGAATCTTTAATTTCTAGGAAGATTAATTCGTATACTTTCACTGTTAATAGATTGGTACTTTTTTTTAAAGTTAATTTTTAACCTATCTAGTGTAATTAACAACTCTTTGGTTCCTTTGAAACTGTCTAAAATCAGCAAAATATCGTCAGGGAAGCGTAAGTGGTTCACCATCGATGTTGATTCCCATGTTTTCCCACTCATCATATAATAAACATATATTTTAGCTGCATTGTTAGCAGTTTTGGAGGACATTTTATCAGATTGTTGTATTCCGCGTTCTACTTTAAATGACGATGTATTCTTCTGGCAATCTTGCCCTATATTATAAGGTAAAGAAGGTTATTTCTCTCTGGATGTCTCATTACATGGTCGAAATACTGTACCTTCCGAATTTTTATTGTTTTTGTTATTTCTGTGCTCTTTTTCATTCGGTGTAAAACTAGTTCATTTGTTATTTGATCAACCCAACTTATCCGCAATAATCGTCGGTAAATCCACATCTCAAGGGCTTCAAGTTTTTTCATTAGTGTTGTTATAAGAGTCTAGCTCTCCATGCCATACAGCAATGTGCGCCAATGTTAACGATAACGCAGTTATCGTTAACATTGGCGCCCAAATAGGCGATATTGTGGATTCTTTCTAGTTCTATTCCATATGCTCTGATGTTTATTGGTTATAACTCTGTTTTGCTGATAACCATAAGTTTTGTGTTAGAAGTTATAAGCTTTAGCCCATATTTAACACACGTTTCGGTCACCCTGTTTAAAAGTCGTTGCAACTTTTTTCATTGAATACAATTAGTACCGTGTCTTCTGCGTATCTGAGATTGTTGACATTAATCCCTATATATTAACATTTAATACCTGTATATTTATCTAAGGCTTCTTTAAAAATAAATAGATATTAAAAAGTAGAGGTGATAAAATACATCCCTGCCTCACTCCACGTCGTATTTCCACTGCTTCCGTCGTATTCTGACCAATTCGTATGTTTGCACATTGATGCCAATACAAATCTTTGATAATACGGAGGTCTCGGTAATTAATTCCCACCTATTTCAAGACACCTATCAATTTGTTAAGGGTGACCCTGTCAAAGGCATTTTGTTGTTTGATGCTTTAATATATTTTAATTACCGCACAATTTAGAGCTTTAATATATATTTTTAATTAATGTTGCATGTTCATTGTGTCTTAGTTCACCAAGTCAAACGCTTTCTCGTAGTCCACAAATTTTAGGGCCTGATAGAAATATAGCTTGGTAGTTAATCGTTTGACTGGTACTTTTATGAATAATTTATACATGTTGGAGAAAAGACTGATTCGACGGTAGTTTTTAAAATCTGTGGGATCGCTTTTCTTGTGTATGATTGTCATTATAACATGTTTGCATGACGGGATTCTTCCAGTTTCTTCCAGGTGTTATAATGTGTTTTACCAAATCCACAATTTATGAATTACTCAAAAGAAGCAAAGATGAACCTTTTCACCCTTCAATCCCTAAAACTTATCAAGGCTGATAATAAATTGAAATTAATTAGTCATTAAAACAAAGACTAGATCGTAAAAAACATTTTTTTACTTGAGGAACCAGATTCTAACATTTAATAAAATTATGACATAAGTTGAACAGGAACAGAACTATTTGAAATTCAAGTCAATTTCGTTTTAAATATGAAAAAATAAGGTCGCTCTTGATAAACAAAAAAGTAGTACAATAGGCGGTATCGTAGATTGGCGAAATTTCATACTATGTTTTCTGTATTTTTAAAATTTAAATATTATTTTTAAAATTTAATAAAGTAATTTTATTATTTATTTATTATTTTTATTGATTTTTACAGATTTTAATAAAATTAAAAAAAATTACTTGTTGTATACCGGACTCTCCTCGTCTTTCATCGTCGCGTTAGTGAACTCTTCCAACTTTTTTTTACTGCTATTTCGTAAAAAGCCATATTTAATACCTATATGTTAATTTAGAAATCTTTTCCAAAGTATAAGTATGAAAATTCAACTTAAAATATTTTACTTTTATAACTCTTTTTGTTGCACTTTAATACAATAGTTGAACTGATAATTGTAAAATTTCGACATTGTATTTATATAAAATGATTTTAAAACGAGAAGTGTCTAGAATAAAAATATAAACAAATGATTTAATATTGTTACTAATTGGATGACATTTATGATGACTTAAATTTTGACCGTTCGAGTATCGTTAGGAATCGAATTCTAGTACCGATGTTTTATTTTTCTGGTGGTTTTAGTACATCATTTATTGACAGATATTCCTTTAATTTGTTATTCTTAGTTTAATGTCTGTATTTGGTAGTTATTTCTATGCAGTTTTTAATTTAAGCCTGCTTGGAACAAATATATGATGAATAGAAACAAATTGATTGAGAGTAGTGAATCAATATGAAGACCGCTATTTCGTGTCGCTACTTTCGTGACGATGTATCGTACCACTACTTTCATGACGCTTGCCTTAGCATATTATTACAGAGAAAAAGTAATACAACGCCAGTATAGAAGCGTCACTTCAAAAAGAACATATTTTTTTGAGAACCTCTGAGCAAGTTATAGGCTAAACTTTGATTCTTAAAATTAATTGTCGCTTATACACAAACAAGAATTTCGTTAATTGTATGCTATGCAATCTTCTTCTTCTTCGGCACTACAGCCCAAATTGAGCCTTGGCCTGCTTTATTTTTTGCCTCTACCCTTGCTTGTCTGTGGCTGATCATCTCCATACACGGACTCCTAAAAGGGCTTATGCGTCGCTGTTTACTGTGTCTTCCCAGTGCTTTCTGGGCTTTCCAACCGGTCTCTTTCCCTGCATTCTAGCAGTCAGTGCTCTTTTTGGTAACCTATCCTCTTCCATTCTTATCACATGTCCGGCCCATTGTAATCTTTGTATTCTAATCAAGTCTGACAGTGGTGCTTCCTTATAAAGCTCGTTGTTGTATCGACTTCTGAAGATTCCATTTTCCCTCACAGGTCCTAGTATTCTCCTCAGTGCTTTCCTTTCGAATGTATTGAGTTTGCTTTTAGATGTTTCTTTCAGGACCCATGCTTCACTGCCATAGCATGCTATTGGCCGAGTTAAGGTTTTATAGATTCTCATCTTTGTATTTCGGTGGACATTTTAAAACCGAAATATATGAAAGAGAGCAAAATAAGCTCTGTTTGCCTGCGTTATTCTCTCCCGTATTTCTCCATCTTCTGATCCGTCGGCATATATTTCTACTCCTAGATATGTAAACTTTCCAACCGTTTCAATGTCATCTTCATGTATAATGTATTGTGGGACTATATTTCTTCTCGTCTGAATCATTATTTTTGTTTTTTCTGTGTTATTTCCTAGCATTTTTGTTTGCTTTTTTAACTCTGTGCATGTTTTACTCATAATATTACTATCATAGGCATAAGCGGCCAGTTGAACCGTTCGGTTGGTCAGTATGTTTTCTTGCCCAGTTTGCATTTGCTTAACTGCATACTATAGTGCCAGGTTAAACAAAATTGGAGCCAGCCCATCTCCCTGCTTTAATCCCTGCGAAATTTTGAATAAATCTGTTCAGTGGTTTTGTATTCGTACACATGCTTGAGTTTCATCCATTGTGGCTGTAATAAGTTTAATTAGCTTGTGTGGTATTGCCAATTCAGTCAATATATTGTAGAGTTTGTTCCTTTTGACTGAGTCGTATGCCTCTGTTTGACTGTAAATATTTGATCCAGTGTCGATCTTCCCCGTCGTAAACCCGTTTGATACTCTCCAATAATATTTTCTGCTAGTGGTTGGAGCCGCTGATTTATAATATACGTGAGGACTTTATATGCTGTACATAATAGAGAAATTCCACGGTAGTTTTTGCACTGTTAGACAAACTGAAGTTTGTCTCCTTTTTTATAGATCGGGCATACTATACTTTTCTTCCAATCGTCGGGTATTTTCTCGTCTTGCCATATGTCTTTGATGAGCGCGTGGATGTGACTTGTTAGATGGTCGCCACCTATCTTATACAATTCTGCTGGTATTTCGTCAACTCCCGGGGATTTATTGTTTTTCTGGGCCTTAATAGCTTCGAGAACTTCCTCTCGTATGTTATACAATTGTATGTTAATTGTATGTCATATAAATATCAATAAAAGAACAATACAAAAAAAGAAACAATAAACTACACCTATTATAAACTACGATAAAAGAGCAGGTGTACAGAACTGTCACTTTTTCTACTGTTAAAAATACGAAGTACCTATGGTTAAAAACTTGGTATTTACGAGTCATTGTATATTTAAATCTTACCTTGGGCAGTACTTGTTGTTGTACAAGTACTGAATCCAACGCCTTGGCTCCTTGTAGCCTTCTGCTCCAGAACACTTTGTACCTCTCTATTGGCAAGTCAGAAATGGGAGGAGTCCATTCCAACAGTACGTTCAAGCTGCCATTTGTCTTAACTAAAGGACCTACAGTCACGTTTTGGGGAGCCTGTGGAGGCTTAGGATCTAAAACCAAAAAATTATTAATATGTTTGTAGTAAATAAAATGAGAAAGAAGAATTTGAAATGAAACAACCTAATATAAAATCCGTTTAAAGAATAGGAGATTTTACTTTACTAAAACCTTTCTACAATATGAAATGCAATAAACACAACAAGCAAACTATTACTACAACAGACTTCCAGACAAAACACACTTTATTCGAAAATTAAAGGGTGTACTGGAAAAATTTACCTAAATAGATGGAAACATGAAGGAATTACAGTGAAACAATGGACTTTAGGTAAAAACGAAAACAAACTAACCACACTAAAATTAATAACAGGCGGAAACCTACGTAACCCGTCGGTCAATAAGTCCCGAGCCTAACTAGTACAGCAACATTTTTTTGCAATAATTATTCTTTATTTATCAAAATAATCTCCTTTAGCGGCGATATAATCATACCAACGCTTATTTAATTTTTCGATGCCGCACTTATAAAACGATTTAGATTTGCCTTCAAAATAGGCTTCAGTTTCGGCGATTACTTCCTTATCGGAGATATATCTGCATTTTTGCCATCATTTTCATCGACCTGTGACACGGTCTTGGTGAAACCAAAATTTTTGCTTGAACAAATAAGGCCTTTTCTTTACGATTTCGGTCTTCAAACGCTCCAATAAACCAATTTAGTAGTCCCTATTGATTGTTTTTACAAACAATTCCTTATGGGTTTCAACATACAGGGACCATAACCTTTTTGGCGGTTTGTTGCGTCTTTGAATGGACGTCTTTGGACGACTTTCTCCGGGTGCTGTCTACTCAGATGACTACCGATTTGATTCCAGAGTGAAGTGATGGATCCATGTTTAATCCATTGTAACATACCGATGCAAAAGCTGAGACTTATTCCCATTAAACATGTCCAAACAGCTCTAATATTCATCAATTCGTTATTGTTTTTGCTCTGGTGTGAGAAAACACGGCATCCATGTGTAAAATAGTTTTCTCATACCAAATGTTCATATACAATAGTCAAGGTACTACTCTTTGATTACTTTGAAGTATCAGCCATCCCTTGCAATTTTGCGATTTTCTGTAATAATTTTCAGCATTTTATCGATGTTTTTGAGAATAACTACATCGTTTGGCTTCCGGAGTGCTCAGCATCGTTGGTGACCGTAAAACCGCGTTTGAATTCGGCGAACCATCGTTAATTGGTTGTAATCGATGGAGTAGAGTCCTTGTAACACTTTTTAAGTCACTGCTCAATTTGGAACGTATTTTTCCCATCAAATAACAGTGATAACTCAACGTAGGGAATTACTTTGAAGCCATTGTTTATAAAAATCACAAAGTAGCCTCAGTTCAAACACTGTAACTCGGTAAATAATAATCCAAATGACATTCAAATTTTAACAATATACTTTCCACGGTTAGGACTACCGAAACGTAATATGGAAAATTCATCTCATGGTTCGGTCCGGGACTTATTGACCGACGTATTCTATACTATATCTAGTTCTTTGTCTATTACTGCTAGAAAGGTAGCTGAAGCACTATGAACATTTAAGAATAGAAGTTCACCTCGAGAGGAAAGCATACCAGAGGAGATCTTAAAATATTGTGGACTAACATAGGGTGACCATGGTTTTTCGACAAAAAAAAAGTACATTTATAATTTTTAAGGAACTACACTGCTAATGACCTAGGAAATTTTTCTGGTAAAAATTGTAGGAATTTTTATTCAAACAAACAATAAATTCAAACAATAGGACAATATCTATACTGAAAGTCGTCATGCAAGTCTACACAAACTTTAAAGTTTCGTGCAATGAAATGTTTCAGGTCTTAAAGAGTAAACCACAACTTCTCAAGGAAATTCATGGTTCCAAAAAGTACGACTGGTACTAAAATGATCAAGCAGGAACTTGAACAAAAGTTCAAGCAGAAAAATAGTTTTTTAAATTTATATATATATATATATATATATATATGTATATATATATATATATATATATATATATATATATATATATATATATATATATATATATATATATATATATAGGACAACTTAGAAGACCTACAAGTTCTTATGAACAAAATCACGTATTACAGTCAACAATATATACTCCATATAAACGTTAAGAAGACAAAGCTTATGTTAATTAGCAAGAAAAGAATAACAAAAGGTCAACTATACGTCAACCAATCCCCTGTAGAAAGAGTCACGCACTACAACTACCTTGGCACCATAATAAATGAAGAATGGACCAACAACCAGGAGATTAGAGCACGCATCGGAAAAGCTAGATCCACCTTCAATCCGGTGGGGGCCATCTTCAAGAGTCACAACCTCTCTCTTGATATAAAAGTAAGAATGCTGCGATGCTACGTCTTCTCTGTCCTTTTTTATGGTGTTGAATCGTGGACCTTGAACAAAGATATGTGCAGAAAACTGGAAGCATTTGAGATGTGGCTATATCGAAGAATGCTTAAGATCCCGTGGACTAACCGAGTCACAAATGAGGAGGTACTCAGAAGAATGAATAAAAACCGAGAGGTACTGACCACCATCAAATCTCGAAAGTTACAGTTCTTCGGACATATGCGAAATGAATCCAGATATGCTCTCCTTCAAGCCATCCTGCAAGGAAAAATATTTGGAAATCGAGGTCCAGGAAGAAGAAGAACATCTTGGTTAAAGAACCTCAGAATCTGGTTCAAAACAACATCTGTGCAGCTTTTCCGCGCTGCTGCAGATAAGATAAAGATTGCCATGATGATCGCCAACATTCGTAACGGATATGCACATCAAGAAGATGATATATATATATATATATATATATATATATATATATATATATATATATATATATATATATATATATATATATATATATATATATATATATATATATCTTTAAGGAATATGACCGTTTAATTTAATATAAAAAAGTGCACTCGCAAGTGAATGGGATGTTTTCGGTCAATTTGGAGATAAAAAAGACAAGAGTTGTGCTACTTTATCTATTTAATGAAGACGTTTCGCCCACTATTTAATGAGCATCATCAGTTCATCTAAAAGAGTGTTAATTGGATATATTCTGTAACTTTTAACAAATCGAATAGAAATGACCAAGTCGAATCGTAATTACCTGAAATCGGAATGTTGGATATCTATCGCGTCGTTTTTTTGTTTGGATTGGCATTCTGTAACTCACATCGTAATCGGTGTAAATCGAAAACGCCAACTTCTACCTGACGCGCTCAGAAGTTGGTGGCAACCCCGCACTAAAAAGAGAAATAAGTGTTCTGTGACGTTATGTTACTGGAAAGGCTAGTGCGCCCGAAAAATTAATCAAAAAAGAAGATTATATTTCAAGCTTGTCGTCAAGTAGTTTTGATTTGTTTTGGTTAAGTTTAAAATGTTCGGTACAAGAATACAAAATGGCAAGCGAAACACCAAAGAAAAAGACATCTGCTGAGCAGTTAAATTATTTAGTAAACTTTATCTAAATAAATAACACCACAGACTAAAAAATGTCAGACTAAAAAAGTCAACAAATAAATGTCAAAACAAACGTCAAGACCAATTTCGATGTCGAAACTTGATCTCGACAGAGCTTGTCTAGTCGAAATCAATTTCTACACAACATTCCGATAGTAGAAGTCGAGATGAGTTACAAAATACCGATTCCTAAAATTCCGATCCGACTTGCTGACCTCTATTCGATTTGACTCATTTCTATTGGATTTGTAGTTACAGAATAGGGCTGATTAGCGATACATCTAATATGAGAAACAATTAAGTAAATGATTTTACCTTTAAAAGATCTGTAGCGTTAAAATGGTATTAATGTGAAGGACCATCAAAAAGGCAAACATCAAAAATTAATCTAATAAATACATCAGCAAAAAAAAACACAGAAGCACAGAACGCCGGAAGATTTCTAATTTACGTAATTTTATATTAATTTTTTTTAATTTAACTTTTGACAACATTGATTGATTATAAAATCTATAAAAAAATGTACTTGTCAATTTTGAAATGTTATATTAACAACGGCACGGCTAGGGTTCTTGACTGTTATGTTAAATACTTCATTTTAGCACTGTATATATATATTGTTATGATATGTAAAATCGAGAAAAATATTGGTTTGTTTAAAAATATTTCAAAGTTCAAAAACATTAAAATAATTCAGATAAGTAGGATAATATCCAACAAACATTTCGGAGAAGGAAAGTTATTAAATCCTTGAATTACCTGTATCAAACAAAATGTAAGCTTTACATCAATCATTTCTTTGTTAAACGTGAGTGACCCGCATAAGTTTAAGTGAAACAAAAGACAAATTGAAACTGGTTTTTACAAATGCATTAGTGCAGTGATTAAAGACAATAGAAGATATTTTAGAAAGAGGTTTTTGTTAGTTTTAAGATTTATAGAAAAATATTATTTGTAAATAAGTTTTAGGAAATTTATAATTATAGGTAAAAATTTGTTTGTTATCGAAATGAAGAAATGGGGGAATTGTGACGAGTTGTGATTGGCGGAGATTGAAAAAGGTGGGATAAGTGTGTGGGAGAAAGTTTAGCGAGATTGAGGAGAGAGAAAAGATATGAAGCAGTGGGTTTCCAAGTCTTCAAGAAAGAACAGTGTTTGTTCTCTGTCGGTTCCCGAAATGTAGCAAGCAGTAGTGTTGAATGTTAGTGAGTTTTTGTGGAGTTAGTGTATCTGACAGAAGCTGAAACAACAAAATATTGTAAGTCATATTTCTCTACTTATATTCCAAGAGTCACTGTTCAGGCCAACGAGAGATTCAGTTTATCGTAAAGAGAAGATATTCCAAGAGTCAATTTTTCACTCGGGCCAACGAGAGATTCAGTTTATCGAGAGGAGAAAGGCTATCATAATTTGAATGATTTGTGCTTTTGAAGGAGATCATTAAGGACGATATACTTGCAACAATCTGATGTAAGATTGCTGATTACATAGGGAGCGGTTGAGAGGAGATAATATAATCTACAAGGAACAAGGATTTGGACCACTCATCATCAGAGAGAGATAATTTTGTTTTCTGCAGTTTTTTCTTTTATTGATAACACAATTTTTACACGTAATTGAGAAAGGATATAAATATTTGGATTAGGAGAGTTAGAATAGTTTGGGATTTTGAGATTTCAATAAATATTGTTTGTACCATTAATTTTTGATTGTTCACGTACGGAGAACAAAATTTTGAGAATCCTTATATGAGATTTGTTTATTGAAAACTTTTGAGTGTGAATTATTTCATTATTTTTATTTCAATATATAGTGTTAGATCATATGTGTTTTTTATTATCCCGGTATTCTCTGGACCTTACCTTTCACATGTAATAGCATAGATATTGAAGCACGAATTTAACCCTGAGATAAAAGAATTAAAAATTGTGATAGAGTCATAATCATATCATTTAATTAATATTAATTATTAAAACAAATTAATTAGCTAATTATTGCTTGGCGCACCAAGACTTTAAATATAACAATAACTGGCTTCCAAAACGTGGGGCTTGAAAATATCGCAGCTTTACATTTGAAGGAAGGGAAAGAGATCTGGAATAAGTACAGGTGATCCAGAGATAAAAACATATAACATTGAGGGAATTTGAATTTGAAAATATTTTGACAATTTTTCCAGGGAATATAAATTTGATTTATTGATTGATCGTAGTTAGTGGATATTTACTGCTATTGAATTATTTGATTTTATTTTCTTTACCAATCGTACATTTGATATTTATTTTGAATTATTTGAATTTTACTGATTGCATATTTGATATTTGTCGTGAAAATTTAATACATTTGGGGAGAAATACTGTCGTGTTCTGAAACATATAGAGTGTTGTAAAATTTCACATTTGGCGGGGACAAAAACAATAACAAAAAGTAACAACATGTCTGTCACAAGGAGACAAAGTAAAATGCAGGAAAGGAAGGAGGACAACAGAGAAGATGAAACAATTTTGGAAGAAGTATCGGATAATGAAGGAAATGTGACAATAGTTGAGGAGAGAAAAGAACTATCAGGAATAGATAAAATATTACAACTAATGCAACTCCAGTCACAAACAATGGCAGAAACAAAACAAACAATAGAACAAAAATTAGAAGAAAATGATAGAAAAATGGAAAAGCGTTTTGACAAATATGAAAATGAGGTAAAAGTCTGTTTAGAAAAAGTCAGAGAAGAAACAGAGAGGAAACTAGAGATGCAGAGAGAAGAAATAGAAACTAAAATGAAAGATATTAAGACTGTACAGAAAAAAGAATTAGAACAGTTAGAAGAAAAATTTGAAATGGCGCTACAAGAAGACAGGAAGGAAATAGAAAGAAGATTAAAGCAAAATGAAAAACAAATGGCAGAAATTGAACTAAGAGGGGTAGAGAGAAAAGAAGTTATCATCCATGGAACAAGCGAGTCGAAAATACAATTTGGCGGGGATATTCGGAAAACACACCCAGTACCGTTTGTTAAAAATTTGAAAACCAAATTACAACATATTAGATATTTTGACGATTGCAAAGAAACAATTAGAAACCATTTGAAAGAAGGAGCAGCGTTATGGTATGAAAGCAAGGAAGATGAGTTTGAAAATTGGACAGATTTTGAAAATAAATTTCTCAACTATTTCTGGGGGAAAAATAAACAGAGAGAAATCAACCAAGAGCTACAGAATGGAAAATATCACGAAAAAATGGGAATATCTGAAGAAAGATATGCTTTGCAGATATATAACAATTCAAAATATCTAGAATACAAATATTCTACCGAACAGCTGGTAGAAATGATCAGCAGACATTTTGAGGAAACGTTGGAAGATCACGTGATTTTGAGAAACTATCAAGATATTGATAGTTTGTGCCAATTCCTTCAATTAAAAGAAGCGAAAAGAAAAGAAATGAGAAATAGAAGACAACATGACCAATATAATGGACCGGAAAGAAGGTATTCATCAAATTATGACCAGAGAAACCGACATCCCAGATCAACAAACGAATATAGGCCGAGAAATTACAATAATTACAATAGAGAACAAAATTACGATAACAGGAATGACACACAACATAGAACATATGAAAATCACAACAGGAATAGAGATGCACAAAATACTCCGAATAGGAATACTAACGAACAAAGGGATGATAGAAATAACCAGAGCTTCCAACAACAAAATAGAAGGGAGATGAATCATGTAGCAATAGGAAACGAAAGACAAATCTCTAATTCTAATCTAATATTTTTAGATGCATTTATAAAACATAAAGCAATTAAAATTGTGATTGATTCTGGCTCGGAGATATCGCTAATCAATACAAAACTAGTAAAAGAATTAAATTTGGACAGATTTGTGTATAAGATTCCTAGGGTTGATTTAGTGGGTGCAAACAATAAAAATTTGACGACAGTAAACGAAGGTTTGGGAGTACAGATAAGAGTGGGAAACAAATTCCATATTATGAAATGTGTGGTGATTGAAGATTTAAATCATGATATGATAGCGGGAATTGATGAATTGAGGAAAAAAGATATCACCATAAATTTTGCGGAAAATAAAATGGAAATCAGAGCAGAACCAGACAACACAGGAGAAGAAAAGCAAACAGATAGGAAAACAAATTCTGGAAGGATCAATGCACAGGAAAAACACAAAGAAATCGATATGACTGTAGAGAATAAACCGAAAGTACAAGAACAAGATCTAACAGAAGAGAAAAAGAGAAGGAAGAAAAAGAAGAAGAGTTCGAAAAGAAAGCAGGAAAATAAGATGGAGACCAGAGAAAAACAGGAAATAGAAGGTACAGAAGAATTGTCGGCAACCGACGATAAAACAGAATGGAAGCAGGAAGAAAAAGAAAGTATCATCAGAGAAATGAAAGGAATAGAAACATGGTGCTCGGAATACCAAAGGGAATTAGAGGATAAAAGGAAAACAGAAGAAAAAATGGCACTAATGGACGAGAATCCAGAATTGTGTGAAGAAGTATTATGGACAGTGAACACATATGAACAAAAGGAGGATGAAAGAAAAATAAATTGTGGAGAAAACATAGAGAAGATTTTAAGAAACCATGGAGATCTTGTTAATAAAGTAAACCGAGTGGCTAAAAATTATGAACTTTCTTTGAAGGGAAAATACTTGGAAAAATTTAAAACGAAAATATATCCAATCCCGTATAAAGACAGGCAATATACGGGGTATTTTTAACATTCACGACATCTATCAATATCATGAATAGATTTTAATAACATAGTGAAATAATTTGATCCTAGAAAACTTTTGTCATTTTTAAAATTTAACAAAGAGTTTTCGGCAGATCAAATGGCGGGGATTTGTTATGATATGTAAAATCGAGAAAAATATTGGTTTGTTTAAAAATATTTCAAAGTTCAAAAACATTAAAATAATTCAGATAAGTAGGATAATATCCAACAAACATTTCGGAGAAGGAAAGTTATTAAATCCTTGAATTACCTGTACCAAACAAAATGTAAGCTTTACATCAATCATTTCTTTGTTAAACGTGAGTGACCCGCATAAGTTTAAGTGAAACAAAAGACAAATTGAAACTGGTTTTTACAAATGCATTAGTGCAGTGATTAAAGACAATAGAAGATATTTTAGAAAGAGGTTTTTGTTAGTTTTAAGATTTATAGAAAAATATTATTTGTAAATAAGTTTTAGGAAATTTATAATTATAGGTAAAAATTTGTTTGTTATCGAAATGAAGAAATGGGGGAATTGTGACGAGTTGTGATTGGCGGAGATTGAAAAAGGTGGGATAAGTGTGTGGGAGAAAGTTTAGCGAGATTGAGGAGAGAGAAAAGATATGAAGCAGTGGGTTTCCAAGTCTTCAAGAAAGAACAGTGTTTGTTCTCTGTCGGTTCCCGAAATGTAGCAAGCAGTAGTGTTGAATGTTAGTGAGTTTTTGTGGAGTTAGTGTATCTGACAGAAGCTGAAACAACAAAATATTGTAAGTCATATTTCTCTACTTATATTCCAAGAGTCACTGTTCAGGCCAACGAGAGATTCAGTTTATCGTAAAGAGAAGATATTCCAAGAGTCAATTTTTCACTCGGGCCAACGAGAGATTCAGTTTATCGAGAGGAGAAAGGCTATCATAATTTGAATGATTTGTGCTTTTGAAGGAGATCATTAAGGACGATATACTTGCAACAATCTGATGTAAGATTGCTGATTACATAGGGAGCGGTTGAGAGGAGATAATATAATCTACAAGGAACAAGGATTTGGACCACTCATCATCAGAGAGAGATAATTTTGTTTTCTGCAGTTTTTTCTTTTATTGATAACACAATTTTTACACGTAATTGAGAAAGGATATAAATATTTGGATTAGGAGAGTTAGAATAGTTTGGGATTTTGAGATTTCAATAAATATTGTTTGTACCATTAATTTTTGATTGTTCACGTACGGAGAACAAAATTTTGAGAATCCTTATATGAGATTTGTTTATTGAAAACTTTTGAGTGTGAATTATTTCATTATTTTTATTTCAATATATAGTGTTAGATCATATGTGTTTTTTATTATCCCGGTATTCTCTGGACCTTACCTTTCACATGTAATAGCATAGATATTGAAGCACGAATTTAACCCTGAGATAAAAGAATTAAAAATTGTGATAGAGTCATAATCATATCATTTAATTAATATTAATTATTAAAACAAATTAATTAGCTAATTATTGCTTGGCGCACCAAGACTTTAAATATCACAATAACATATATATATATATATATATATATATATATATATATATATATATATATATATATATATATATATAAATTTTAAAAGCCAATTTTCTTTCGAAGTTCCTGCTTGATCATCATTTTGGTACCAGTCGTACTTTTTGGAACCATGAATTTTCTTCAGAAGTTACTCTTTAAGAACTGAATCATTTTATTGCACGAAACTTTAAAGTTAGTGTAGACTTGCATGATGGCTTTCACAGTAAATATTTTCAACTGCGGTTTGTTGGGACTGCAATAGTTATTGTTATTTGAGAACAATCGCTCAAGCGACGCACTGGTCCCAGGCACACAAAAAATAAACTCACATAGAATTTTGAGATGTTTCAAAGCACTTTGTTTTTGTAAGATTTCGAGCCATCGATCTTGGGTAGAAATATTTTTCGAATTCCAGTCCATTTATCACTTACTAGTAAGACTACATGTAGTAGTAGATGTAGTGGCGGATTTAGACATTTTCCCCCGGAGGGGGGAGGGAATTTCCAATGAAAGATTAATAAAAAAAAACATAAAAAAGATAAAGCCAATAAAAGATATTAAGTTCCCTTAATTAGCCTAACTATTTTTTTATAGCTGGTTTATTGGGTTGAATTTATTTATCTGTCTGTGGTTTTATGTCAACTACTATATTTTTGTTTCAAAAATTTTATTTACCCTATATACCCATTTACCTCCCCCCATGTGTATCAGAAAGAATCCAATGAAACTGACAGTAAAATTATATAAAACTGCCATAAGACCAGCTATATGATATGTGGTGGATATGCGAATGCTTCGATGTATGAGCCGAGTGACAAAAAGAATGAAATTAAGAATGAGTACATTAAGAAAAAACTAGAAATGTCACCAATTGATGCTAAAATGAGAGAGCATAGCTAGGTAAAGCTGGCTTGGCCTTGTTTAAAGTCGACACGCTAATCAGTCAATACGAATAATTTCTAAGAATTGCGAACAACACCAAATAAGACATGGATGGAGACGCTTAGGCAGGGCATATCGATAAAGGGGATTAATATTGGTATGAATTAAAATAAAAACTTGAGAATGTTTTAGATGGAAAAATGTAATTTGGGATCCTGAGACATAGAAATAGATGCACAGATAATGATCGAGCTATGAAGAGTAGGGATCTAGAAGAGGGGAAAATATTGTAAAGAAGTTTATGGTCATTAAAATAACCTAATTGGGATACAGTGCAGACTCGAAATTATTTTTATCTATTTCTTAATATTGAAAATAACATTTACTATAATATACAAGTTACTTGCTGACACCCTGAAGGGCAACGAATTCTCGGAGAATCCTCTCGTCCCGTTTTCATTGATAGCTGCTATTCGGAATTGGTACCATCTTCCAGGTTTCACGAAATGCTTCAATAGTCTGTTAGATCTGAACGACTTGGAACAAGGATTCCAGTTAGTAAGCAGGTTGGAGTTATAGTACTTCCCAGCATGATGTCGTTCTTCTATAAGATAAAGCAGTCTTCCCGGTTCTGGAGCAAGGTCAACAGGAGTCCACTCGATGTGGACGGTTCGTTTTCGGCGACCTTCGATAACTTTGGGTTCTTTAGGAGTTTCTGGAAGACCTGTGGAATAATAAAAAGTTGTTTATACATTCTTTCAATTAATAATGAAACGGCTCTATTCTAAATGTTGATATTGATTTTTACTTTGTAATCAATATTTTTAATTTAAGATTTTAAAGGATTATCATTTCTAATGTAAAAATTTAGATTTATTATTTTATAAAAGTTTTCTTCTATAAAAGTAACGTTTTGATTGTGTAAGTGCTTTAGTTTTAGTTTTGTTAATTTTTATAGATCTGCTCATATAAATAAATATATATAAATAATAAATAATAAATCTACAGAGAGTGCTTCTATTTCATTATTTAATTATATCCACACTACTTTGGATCGAAAAAGGTATGTGGGTGCACTCTTTTTTGACTTAACTAAGGCTTTTGACTCTATTGACATTGGAATTATACTGCATAAATTAGAAGCCCTTGGTTTTCGGGGTTATTTCTTGAACTGGTTAAGGTCATACTTACAACATCGTAAATTCCTAGTAAAAGTCGATAATAAGAAGTCATCTATTTTTAATCTTGATCAAGGTATTGGGTCCCGTATTGGGACCCTTAATATTTCTTTTTATATGTCAATGATTTGATAAATTTTTTAACTGCAGACCATACAGTTCTTTATGCAGATGATTCAACAATTGTAGTTGACGAGTCAACTGAAGTCGAACTCATTTCAAAAATGAACTTAGTAGCACAGGAATTTACAACCTGGTGTAAAAGGAACTCCTTAATGGTAAATGCAAAGAAAACTATTTGTATGCAGTTCTACTCGCGCTATTTCTTGGTAGCATTCTAGAAAGTAATATGACATGGGATGAAAATGTCACTAAAGTCTGCAAAACAATGAATAAGGGTTACTGTGCGATCCTTCAGTTGAAAACTCTATTTAACACCAATCAATTGATAAGTGTGTATTATGCATTGGTTTATTCATATATGGCTTATAATGTTGTCTAGTGGAGAAACTCTAGAAACTCTTCTAGAGTTTTTATAACTCAAAAGAGAATTCTTTGATTGATATTCAATATTGATAATAGACAATCATGTCGTAAATATTTTATTGAACACAGACTGTTGACTTTTCATGCTTTATATATTTATAAGTGTAATATTCAGGTCAAAACTAAATTTCCAAATTTTACCCTCAACTCTGACTTTCATAATTACCCGACAAGACACGGGAGGTTGATAAGCGTTGATAAGGTTGACACTCCACAACTCTCTTTGAAACTAGCCCTGATTTTGCAGGATCTAAATTTTACAATTGTTTGCCACTTAATATAAGAAATGAAAATAATATTCAAAAATTCAAAAATAAATTAAAAGCATGCTTGATCCAATTATGCGTTTACAACCTAAATGATTATTTTGACTTAATAAAAGACTACAGGGAATGAGGACCGACGAGTTCAGAGACGCTCTATATCGCATATCTTTTTTTTTATATTTTATTGATTTTGTTTTATGTAATTGTTCTATATAACTTGTTGATCATGCTTTATGTACTATATGACTTGTCCCATATCACAATGTGATCTGATGGGATTAATAAAGAATATTCTATTCTATTCTATTCTATATTTGTTTATACAAAAACTCGTTATCCAGTCCATATGTTCAACTTGTTTCCGTTATTTTGTTTATTAAGTTTATTTTTTTATGGTATTAGAAAACACTATTGTATCATCTGCATACCGCAGGTTATTGAGCTTGACTCCATTTATTGAGATGCCTTCATCAATATCTTTTAGACCCTCTTCAAAAATGTGCTCCGAGTACAGATTAAATATCAGTGGTGAAATTATACACCCCTGTCTCACTCCCCTTAAGATTTTGACCTGATCTGTTTTCTCCATCTATTCGGATCACCGCTGATTGATTCCAATACAGGTTAGCTATTATTTTTAAGTCTCTTCCGTCAATATCTGTGCTCTTCAGCATTTCCATCACACATGCAAAACCATTACAGCTGGCATCTCCACATTTCTGAAACATACTCAGATCTATCCTGTCCAAAACCAAATCTAACAACACATAAGAAAGATCAAGGACTACATCTATAAAATACCTTGTTAGTGCAACAACTTCTATGTAGAAGAAACAGAAGGTCCACGCAGAATTTAAACTTTTACATTACAAACGATAGCACGTCAAGATAAATGCCTCCAAGAAGACGGTTTTGGGTGAGATTTGTAGCAAAAGTAGCGTAATTTAAAAAAAATCATTCTAGTATAATCGAAAAAGTGCAGTTGTAAACGTTTTAAATAGTTTTAGTGGTAAGGCTGTTTAAGCATATTTCAAATGCTTCACATTTGTTGCAAACATTTATAACTAAAATAATTGATGGATTCGACCGTTACTTGATGGAAATTCATTTTATGTAACAATAAAACACTGAAAACTTTGTTTTCAAAACTTCCACAAAATTTATTTTAAATTCGTATCACTACAGCTGCTTCGGCTGATTGCCTTTCTCAAGTGATCTGTTTTTGGCATGGGTTTACACTTTATAGTCTCTAATGAAATAGGTTGAGGAGGGGAGAACTGTTTGTCTCAAGCTGGTCATTCAGAATTATATCTGTGTTTTTTAATTTGTTGATTTCCATAGATTCTAACAAAGATAGCTTAAGGCCTTTATTTTGAATGTGTAAAATTTTAAATTCGTCATTAAAAGAATGATTATGATCTAGAAGGTGAAGTGCGTATGTAGAATCTGTTTTTCTATTATTGAAAGCCCTTTTATGTTCTGCTGTTCGTTTATTAAAATTTCTACCTGTTTGACCAATGTAAGTTTTTGGGCAGTCGCCACATTTAAGTTTGTACACACCACTGTGTAAGTATTTTTTATGTTGGCTCTTATTGTTTTTAATATATTTGCCTAGGTTTTTATTTGTTCTGAAAGCTGGTGTTATTCCTTTCTTTTTTATGTGTTTGGCTATTTTTGTTGATATTTTGCCTGTGTATGTAATCGAGCAGAAGGGTTTTTTCTCTGGTGGTGGAAATACTAAGTTCAGGGCTTTCTTGTGTAGTTTTTGATTTAACATTTTATTAATTGTTTGTTCGTTGTATCCATTGTTTACTGCTATTTGCTTAATGATATTTAATTCTGTCTCAAAATTGTATTTTGACATAGGAATTGCTGTTAATCTATGTAACATACTATGATAGGCTGCCAGTTTTTGTTGTGTGGGATGGGATGATGAATTGTGAATAGTCGTATCAGTATGGGTAGGTTTATGAAATATGGAGAAGTCATGTTTGTTTTTAAGTCTGGTAATTTTTAAATCTAAAAAATTTATGGATTGATTTTGTTCTGTTTCTATTGTAAATTCAATATGACTATGAAGAGAATTAATATATGATAAAAATTGGTCGAGTTGCCTGTTAGTTCCTGTGAAACATACCAGTACGTCGTCTACGTATCTCCACCAATATAAAAACTGTTTGAATACTATATATAACGAATTTAAAATTCTACACATTCAAAATAAAGGCCTTAAGCTATCTTTATTAGAATCTATGGAAATCAACAAATTAAAAAACACAGATATAATTCTGAATGACCAGCTTGAGACAAACAGTTCTCCCCTCCTTAACCTATTTCATTAGAGACTATAAAGTGTAAACCCATGCCAAAAACAGATCACTTGAGAAAGGCAATCAGCCGAAACAGCTGTAGTGATAAGAATTTAAAATAAATTTTGTGGAAGTTTTGAAAACAAAGTTTTCAGTGTTTTATTGTTATATAACTAAAATGCTACAGGTTTTAAAGATTACGCTCTAGTAATCGAAACTGCATGGTAGCTGGTAAATAAAAGGGATAATTTGTATTGATTTCATGAGAATAATAAAAAATGGCAAACATTGTACCACGTTTATATATTTAACACATTTATAAAAACGAAGTTTATTTGCGACAAAGTAAAAAAATTGTGTACAAAAGCTGCACTCTTTACCTTTAAAGTGCATCTTAATTTTTGTCGATAGGACCCTTTGATCAATAGACATCATTTTTACCGTCGAGCTAATACAATTTTTTTTTGAATATTAATTTCGTGCACTGTTTGACATTAAAAATCGCCGATCGCTTCGAGCGTTATTTCTGAGAGAATGGTTTATTCTACACAAAAAATACTAATAAATATTTTTGTTCAAAATTATCCTAGCTACATTTTTTATTTAAAACATTTTTTCGCGTACAGATTCTCTCTGTAAGTTTTTTTCTGTTTTCCCCCCTCTACGAGGAGAGTTTTAGGGGAAAGCCCGGGGTAGAAGTGGTATTGTAGAACTTTTTTAAATCTTTTTTGGCGTCCTAAAATTGACATTCTTTGCAAAATTTAGCTTGTTCTTATGATTTTTAGAGGTACAGTGGTATTTTCGTCTCTGACGACTGGAGTACATATTAACATGGCATGTCAGAAGAAAACAGTTTCAGAATCTTATAAAATCACATGTTTATACGGTAGTTTAGTCACCGCTATGAATGATGTGAATTAAAATTGTCAATATTGCTTGTTTATAATCCTATAGGTTCTATGGTTATATTTGTATGTGCTTTTCTATTTTTATCTATTTAGTAGTATCTATTTTTTAATTCATTGTTCGTTTTTTAGTAGTTCTTTTCTAACTGGACAACTTCAAAAACCCTTTGAATCTATTTGAACCTTTCTGGATATTTGGATTATACGTTGAAATTAATTAACTAATTGAGGGCTTTCCTTTAACACGTACTTTGACCTTAAGTAGCAATTAGGTATATTTTACCTATAAGTATACTATGACCTAATATATTATCCTTTCATCTCTATTGAGATCTAATATTTTTAAACACTTCTGCTTTAGCTTCCTCTACAGCTAATTTCATTTCCTCTTGAAAACCCTGTAATTTTGAAGCTTTTTGTAATAATTAATAAAGTAATAAGTAAGAATGATTCTATGACATAACAAATAATTTTTTATAAAGATTTTTTGTCTTCAATATTGTTTTTCATTAATAAAAGGGAAGTTGTTTACCAGTTGGTACATTCTTTTAACGTTTAGAGAACCAGATTAATCAAAATGCAATAAACTTGAGTAGAAATTGAAATCCAGTTATAGAAACACATAACTCGGATTTATATAACGAGTTATTTGTAGAACAATTCTATAAACGCGAGGAATTGTGCTAACAAATGCAAATATGATTTTGCTTAATTTATCACCGCCTTTTTATATGTATCTCTTAATTAAATTAAATGGGAGTAATAATCTTGTTAAGCCTTGTAAATTTTTTATGGCTTTGATTTTTTTTAATTGGTGTGTGATTAATAAGCTAATTTCAAATCTGTGTAGATTTAGAAACTTTTCTTAGACAACTGTATTTCATGTTAATATTAACAATGAAACGATCTGATAATGGTTTTTTAATAATGGTTTATTTTGGCCTAATTGAATAATATATTTCTAATAGTGAGTTTATTAGCTATTAATCATATAAAAACATAAGGTTCTCATCCAATAATCCAGTTGTAAAATTTTAGCTAACTATCTAGAAAGACCTATCTAGATCTCCCTGCTATTTATTTTATCGAATTTTGGATGGAAATGGTGTATTGCCCACCAAGTTACCAAGCAAGTAACGAAATGTTTACAGAAATATTTAGAAATAACGGTAACAGATTCCTAGCAGAAGACAACTATAACGCTGGGGATCTCGATAACAGCTCTAGGAACAGGAAGAACACTCAAGTCATTCAAGAACTACACCTAAACCATCTTTGCAGCTATACACCAACCTACTGGCCTACAGATCCTCAGAAGTTTCCATATTGCCTTGAGTTTTTTGTAACCAAAGGATTCTCCAACAAATACCTGACTATCAAACCTAATTACGATATTGCCTCAGATCATACACCAGTAATAGCTACGATTCATACTAATATCCAAGAAAAATACTCCAAAATCAAGCTACCAACTGAAATATGTTTAGAGGAATATTAGAACATAAAGTAAACTTCAACATATCTTTAAAAACACACCAATAATTGGAAAACCTAGTACAAAAATTTACAATGCCTTGTCTAAATCAACTCCACCATTGGTCAGAACCCAAAACAAAAGTCACTGCCCTCCTAGTATAAGAGAGAAGATTACAGAAAAATGCCACCTAAGAAAGATCTGGCAAAACACCCATACACCCTGCAGATAAAACAAATTATAAGAGAGCAACCAAACGCCTAAAAGTCTACCTATCAAGCATTAAAATCAAGAGCTACCAAAACTATGTCAAAAGTATTACTTCGGACCTTTTGTCTATTTGACGTAATAGTGACTCTTCTTCACTTGTGACTCGGTCAACCCAACTTATTCTTAATATTCGTCGATAGAACCAAATCTCGAAACTATCTACACTAGGCAGATAGTTCCGGAAGATATTGAAGTGAATTACGCCTGAAAGAAGAAAAAGATCATTTCTGCGAAGAACAGCTGAGGTGGCCATATCGAAATCACAACGATTGCAAAAAACTCGCAAGTTTCTTGTCTTATTACTTCATCTTCCAAAAACAATGTGCTTGTTTTTGCTCTGTACTCGAATAACACGATTTAGTCGATATTTTTTATTTAAAGCGCAAAGGCTTTTTCTTTCGCAAAGACGTAATTTTTCGTGTCTTATAAAAAAAAACAAAATAGATAAACATCAGAAAATACATAGATGCCATATATGCACAGATTTTGTATATGTATTTACATTATACTAATTAGGTATCTACCTACAATATTACGTCCTTATTTAGATTTATCTAGCAAAAAGAGTTCAGATCAATATAATTTTAGATTACAGTAGGAAATCAATTAAATATACAAAATATATCGAAAAATGTACATATAAAAACATATTCAAGTAATACATTACCTATAAAATACTAAACTAAATACTTTATCTACAAAAAGCGCATATTTTCTTTTAAATATATGGGTAATTGGCTAGTTCTTGAGCTATAATATCTTGTATACTCATAAAGATACCTATCTAATGGCTTAATTACATATCGGTGAACCGTTTTTCTGTGACTTTTTATACGCTTTTTATGTATTTTTAATCTAGCGATACATGAACCGTAGGTTTTCGTCGATGGGATCGTTAAGTTAAATGTTTTGCATATCATATGGTCAGCAAACTACTCAAATTATCTTATTCTCACTGATGTGATGATAGTTACTTATATATTTACCGACAAAACATTAAAAGAGGTATAACAATTATATCGATTATAAGATTTAATTTTATTTACTGATTTCTGATAATATATGTATGTATATAAGTTGAACGATCATATCATAGCTGAAACTGTTCATTTGGAATTTTTGTATATAAGGAGGAAACAGCTTAATCTGAATTTTATTATTATTTTCCATGCTTTCCCAACTTAATAATATCCATTGTCTATAAAATCCTAAATTATGTTCTCCGTTCAATTAAATCGCCGTTTAGGGTAAGTGGTTTCTCAGGAAAAAGAGCCAGGGATCAATGGAACAACAACTATTTTAAATATTTTTGAGCTCTCGTGAGGGTAATTTTTTTTATTTAGAAAATCGCATCGACCAAATGGCCATTAGCAAAAAATTAGTGTATTATATTAGGTACAATTACTGCATAACAATTTGGTTTATTAAATATTGTGGTACTTATTAATGTCTTTCAAGAAATTCAGAGTATTGTTAAAGTTACAGTCTGCACCTAGAGCTTCTATAAGTGTTGCTGGTATCTTGTTGTTACCTCGTTGTTGATTGTAGAGGGGACATTCACATAGTATGTGCATTATTGCATTGATTATAAACCACCCCCACATGATTATTCTTAGTGTCGTATTACACGTTTCACATTGCGGCGGTTCGCACTTTTTAATTAAGTAATCATGCGTTAACCTAGTATGTCAGAGTCTAAGGCGCGTTAGTATTATTTTTTGTCTTCTTGACTTAGGTAACACATTCCATGTCTCTATGCTGGGTTTCACTTGTTTTAAGAATTCGACACATTCCATTTATTTTTCCATGCACTTAAGATTGATTTATTTATATAAGCTTTTATATCCGTTGATACTGATGTGTTTACGATTTCGGAAACGTCATTCACTATCGCGTCTTTCACACTATGGTCAGCAGTTTCGTTGCCTTTTATTCCTATATGGGACGGGATCCAGATGAAATTTATCTCATTATGATTGATATAAGCCTGAAGAAGGTCCGTTTTAATTTTTTTTAAAAGCGGGTTTTTTGGATACAGTTGTCGGATACTTTGTATGGCACTAAGTGAGTCTGTTAAGATAATATATTTGGAGTTTTTTGTCAGATTGATTAGTTCTATAGCGCAATAGAGAGCATACAGTTCAGCTGTATTCGCTCCGTGCGTGACTGACGCGACACCTACCGCCTTCATCTGACAGTTTTGGACCTACCAATTTTCAGGTTAAACATATGACATATGTTTGACATTGTTAAATACATGCGAAATTGACAATTATTAATAATTAACTTTTTAATTATATTTTTTCAGTTTATGTACAACATAAATGTAGTATTAAAAACTGGGTTTCTCAAAATTCATCATAATATATCTTTTTAACCACAAACGGAGAGGAAAGGAAAAAATCTAGTACTGGCAAATCAAGTTTTTCACGTGAAAGAGCATATATTTAAAAACAGTAATAGTAAAAGTTATGATATAAAAACTAAAGTCATCAGGCACTCTGCAGTTAGCTTGAAGCCTTATAAAATATCATTTAAGGTAAATTATTTAAATTTTTCCTATTTCAATTGCATAAAAATGAAGTTATGTGATATTAACTTTTTCATATTAATAGCACGGATCCATCTTTTTCTTTTCTCTAATTTATATGTAATCTTTGGGAACCTATAAAAACTACAATTACTATTTTTGCTATTATTAGCACAATTAAATACCCAATATGTATTTGCACACATTTTTGATAAAATTTATGCGTAAAAAGGTAGGTCCAATTGTGTCATATTTCGCCGCTACGCACGCTGGCATCGTTTCAAAGTACCCCTACCATAGTCACGCACGGAGCGAATAGATAGTACTAACATTAGATAGTTTGAATTTAAGGACCTTCTCTGGAGTTACTACAGACGCTCCCACACCTTCGGATGATTTTGAACCATCAGTGTATATCTGGGTATGATTTTTATAACGACTAAGGATTTTTCTAAAATGGGAAATAATTAGATCATGATTAGTGGAGTTTTTATCAAATGACGTAAGTTCAAAGTTATATGATGGTATGTTTTGAATCCAAGGTGGATTATGGTCATATGTGTACGGAAGACATTCAGGTATGACAATATCAAACAGATGCAAATGGTCTTTTATTCTTTTATAGAAAGGTTAAACAGAACGGTGATTTGCAGTGAGCTTTAGGTAATTATCAAAAAGTATTTCTATAGACAGGATTTTTTGCATTATCCTTAATTTTTGTTGCATATGTTAGACTAAGGTAAGCTCTTCTATCATTTAACGACAATTCATTTGCTTTGCAAAGTAAACTTTCAATCGGTGTTGTACAAAAGGCTCCCAGGCATATTCTGAGTGCTGTGTTATGAATAGTATCGAGCTTTTTACGTACTGATTTCGATACTGAGTCGTAAGCTATAGCCGCGTAGTCTAGCTGTGATCGTATAATAGTTCTGCATATAATTAACAATGTACTTCTGCCTGAACCCCAATTCTTGTGTGCTAGAATTTTTAGTAAATTTAATCTTCTGTAACATTTACATCTATTTATTTACATTTACATTAGATTATTGATATGTTCTTTCCGATTCAACTTTCTGTCGTGAGGGTAATTGTCTCGTAAGCACACGTTACTTTATTCTTATCTTGTAAATCTTCACCTTTGAATCCCAGTAATTAAATAAAATTAAAGACTTGTAGTATTGGAAGGAAGGAGGTTATTAAATGATAGATATCTGTATCGTTAAAAGATGACTTCATTGGAATAAAAATCGACCAGTTTTAGCATTGTCACAAAATCTAATAAACATTGCTATATTCAAGACTATGAAGCAAAAATAAACGACATCCTAAACGATACGACATATCAAAGAATCTCGTCGGACCCTATAACATATCTAGAAAAAGTAACAAAAGCCAAGATTAAAGCATCAGACATCAAGAAAGAACATCAGTTACATTTCATACCTAGAGAGAAGTCGTCAAGATGTTCAAAACTTTACGGTCTATCTATATATAAAAGATCTTGAGCTGGGACATTTGTTAATCAGCTTCGATGTGGTTTCACTTTTTACAAATGATGAATCATTAGAAAATATAAGCAGAAAGTATTCAATACCACAGGATATTCTAAATCTAACAAAGCACTGCTTAAATAACACATATTTCATCTATAAGGAGCAAATATATAAACAAGTTGAAGGAGCACCGATGGATTCACCACTGTCACCGGTAATAGTAAACCTGTTTATGCAAGAAATAGAACAGCAAGCAATAGAAACAGCCGAACACAAACCCAAACTTTGGCTTAGGTACGTGGATGATACTTTTATAATTTGGACACATGGAGTAGAAAAACTAAATGTATTTTTAATTAACACATTTAGTAAACACATCAATAATATACACTATAAAATCCAGTTTACTATGGAACTGGAAGAAAACGAACAACTAACATTTATAGATGTGTTAATAATAAAGAAGGAAGACGAACACATAGGACACATAGTATACATGCCGATTCACATCACTATCCTGCACAATTACATTCAGTTATTAAAACCCTGATGACGCGATCCGAAAGACTGACAGATGAAGAAAATAAAAATAAAGAAATGTATAATGTGAAAACAGCGCTAAGAACAAACGGCTTTTCAACACATACCATTGAAAAACGCGAAATCGGAGACTCAATAGAAATAGAAAAAAAAATCCCAACAGTCTAAACCAAAAAGATGATGCTCAAAGGCTTCCAACATTATGGAAAACAATATTAACGAAAAAGTCAAAAATACGTCAGAGAGTCAGTTAATTTCAAGCATCAGCGAGAAGCGTTACTACCTGATTTGACAATGTCAAGTGCGACCTTGCTGAAACGTCGTCAAAATAATGGTTTTTATCAAACCAAAATTATTCAATGCGGAGTCAAACCCGGAAAACTACAGAAAGCACATATATTATAACTTCTGCGGAAATTTCAAGTGTAACTACTAGACCAAAATGGCCTAAGAGGACAAATTAGTTAAACTTTTCGTGTTTGAATCGGTATCTATAGTGTTATGATTCATTTCATTCATTCATTCATATTCATCATATGATACAAATTCAAACTCGGAAAGTCCAGCGAATGTCTCCTAAAACTTAATTACTGCAGTCGTTAGCGTACTTATGTGCCACCTACTCTCGTGGCCATAAACGAGAACGATTTAATAATATTATTTGCTGTCCTCTGTGCTATACAAAATGAGTAAAAGATTAAATATTTAGCAAAAGCTGCTATCGCTTTGTTGAATTAAATGGCCAAATATATGGACTAGGAGGACAAATTCATTAAACTTCCCGTGCTCGAATCGGTATCAATAGAATGTTATGACTCATTTCAGCATCCCTGCTTCATCAGACACTCAGCCTGATACAAATTCAAACTTGGGAAGTCCAACGAATTGAAAATTGAAAGTGCAAAGAAGCAGTGATGCTGAAATGAGTGATAACACAGAAAGTTTAACTGCAGTGGTTAAAGTTATAGGAGATATTCGTTGGACTTTTCCGAATTTGAATTTGTATCAGCCCGAGTGTTTGATAAAGCAGGGATGCTGAAATGTCATAACACTCTATCGATACCGATTTAAGCACGGAAGTTTGTAGATGTATATATATATATATATATATATATATATATATATATATATATATATATATATATATATATTTCGATATTCTAAAGTTATATACTAAAAATCAGACTGTAGAGTGTAGTATGCATAGATCCAAAATATTTACAACACAATCGTGCTTCTGACCTAGAAAAGTCAAAACAAATCTTACATTATGAGTTTCTACTATCAACAAGATTAGCACTACAATGTTTCCTAATGGAATAATGTAAAATTAGAAATCTGCTTGAATATCATTGCAAAAATGCGTATAGAACACCATTACACTAATAAACTTCTCAGATTAACGATTTCCTGTTTCCCCGTTTCCCATTGAGTCAATTAAGAGTGCAAAATGATTTCAGATTTCAACGCACCCACCTCAAAATATTCTTGATGAAGACAGGAACGTCTTTAACCCACACACCATAATCGCTGCTATGCTTGTTCGTGTGTGTATGCAAATGCTCAGCTTGTGGGCGTGCCAATAACGAAAAATGGGAAAAATGTTAATGAATCAATTATGTGTAGTTGTTTTTCTCGTCGTTAAATACTTTCGATCATGCACTTAGGAGGTATACGCATATAAAAATATCTCTGTTTACCAGATTTTATACATGACTGAGAAACTGAATAATTTAAATAATGAAAAAGTTTGTCGTTTATATCGCCTTTAGCTTTGGATGAGACTCACAACTAAATAGAGTAAACTATAATTTATGTGAAGAAATATGTTCAAATATTTGATGGAATTCTGTGTAAAATGTAAGCGAATCATAAAGCTCAGAAAATAGGGCCTCTATTTTACTTTATGAATTAGGTATTGTTGCGTGTTATACAGAGTTGGGATACAGTATGGGACCCATTAAATATCTTTGAAACTAAAAAGACGATATTCATGAAACTTTGCATGTAAGTACACATCTGATACCATATTTGTTGTTAGTACTCTACTTTTGGTTTATTTAATTTAAATTTGATATCCTATATACAGTATAGCTCAAAATAAACGTACTGAACTTGTAATTATTTTATTGTTTTAAAAAATACATTATTGACACTTTATAACATGTTCTAAATGAGCTCCTCCTCTCTCAAGACAGACTTCATACCGATATTCTATATTTCTCGTAATGTTATGGAATAAAGGTTGTCTTAAGTCTGCGAAGAAGGCTCTAACGGCATCCATTAACTCATTGATGGTTGGTGGTGCTCGTTTAAAAACGGGCTCGAGCCCGTTTAAAAAACGTCAGTAAATCGTGAAATGAATTTGTTTGAAAAATGTTCCAAATTGACGAATGCTGGCTGACTAGCTGGCTTTCGGATTTTACAAGATTCGCTCAAAAACACGTTCATGGTTATTGTTGTTGTTAACTGTCCTGGGACGCCCTGAGTTTGCTTTTCGTTGGCACAATATATTACCCGTATTTCTAGACTTTTCAGCAACCTTCAAAATTACAGCATTACTTGGAGAACGTTCATTAAACCGTTGTGTGAATTGATCACACACGTATTGCAGACTTGCACTATTACGTCGGCCGATTCCGTATGAGCGAAAATAATGCTCCACAAGAAACTTTCTCCTTTGTATTTAACACCATTTTGAACAATTAGGCCTTAATAATTAATTGTTTAAGGATTACTTGACAGGTCTATACTAGTTAATTTGAATATGACACCGTGCACAAAGAGACATCTATGTTTCAGTTTCAGTACTGTTTATTTTGGGCAATACTGTATTTTGCAGATTTGAAAATAACTTGTTATTCCTAATTTATGCATACCAAGTTTGGTAGAAAAAAATTGTTAAATCGAGGAATAAGTCACTTTACATATAAAAAATAAAATAAATAATTTATTTACTAAGACCAATGAGAATAATAATTTAAAAAAATCACTTCAAATATCAAAATTCTCGCTGATTACTGATAATATGGAATTCTATTAGTAAATTCATGAGTCACTCTTTTTAAAACTTCTCCACGTATTATATAGCTCACATTTATCAATAATTTTTGTCTTAAAACAAAGTCGTAAATCGTGTTGTTATGTTTATGAAAAACTTCCTAACAAGAAATGTAAGTTGGTATAACGCTGAAGGACGACTGTCACTCGAGGATTCATAAAAAGATCATGTTTGTATACTTTTCCGAAATAAAACATGTTTACATTATTACATTACGTTATTACAATATTAATGAGGTGATTAATTACAATTATGTGGACAAAATGTAAAAACATAATAACTGAGAAAGCAACAAAAATATTGGGGAAAACCAAACCAGTTAAAGAAAACGAATGGTTTGACAAGGAGTGCCAAGAAGCAACAGATAACAAAAACAGAGCATACCTAAAGACAAATTAAGCTGGATGCACAAGAAGAGCAAAGGAAGAATACCGGACCCTAAGAAGAGAAGAAAAACGATTACATAGAAGAAAAAAAAAGACAATTTGAGCAAAAGCAGTTGGAAAGCACAGAATGGCTAAGAAATTAAAATGAAACTCTAAAGTTCTACAGAAATCTAAACAAAATACGCAAAGAGTTTAAGCCAAGAATAAGGAGCTGTGATGATGTAGAAGGAAACATCCTAAATGATACGGCCTCAATCCTAAACAGATGAGTTGAATTTTGCCATCGATGTAAAATTTAATGGCCATCATATCGAAGAAGCAGAGAATACCCTAGCAAATCGAAATGATTGGAATCCTTTCAACCCAAACGAAAGACCACCTACCATCGAAAACGTTGCCCAAGCCATTAAAAAGCTTAAAAATAATAAAGCACTAGGAATTGATCAAATTTGCAGTGAGCTCTACAAGAATGGTGGCGATGCCCTACTACAGACACTGCATAAGCTTTTACTTCTTGTTTGGCATAATGAGACCATGCCTTGTAAATGGTCTCAAGGCGTGATATGCCCGTTACATAAAAAAGGTGACCAGCTCCAGTATGACAACTATAGAGGTATAACCCTGTTAACAACTGCTTACAAAATACTAGCAAATATTCTCTACGAAAGGCTGCAAGTTTACACAGTGGGCATAGTTGGTAAATATCAAGCTGGATTCACTACAGAAAAATCAACAATTGACCAGATTCATTCAATAAGACAGATTCTCGAGAAAACATTAGAATTCAATATTGAAACCCATTACCTATTCGTCGACTTCAAGGCCGCATACGACAGTGTCAAGCGAACAGTGCTATACCAATCAATGCATGAGTTTGGTATACCAGAGAAACTTATCCGACTAACGAGAATGACAATGTCTAACTTAGAAGCCACTGTTAGAATACAGGGAGAGAATTCTAGATCCTTTGAGATAAAGGATGGACTCAGACAAGGAGATGCTCTGGCTTGCCTCCTATTTAATATTGCCTTAGAAAAGACAGTCCGAGATACACGAATTAGGGACGGCGGTACTATTTACAATAGATCGATACAAGTCTTAGCATATGCTGATGACTTTGACATGGGCGTAGCAAGCGAGATGTTGAGCAATATCTCCTAGAATTGGAAACAGCGGCGAAACAGGTCGGTCTAGTCATCAACGAAGACAAAACCAAGTACATGTTGGTCACAAAGGATCCGATAGCAAATGAGGAACGAGAAACAGTCTTTGGAAGTCATACCTTTGGACGTGTTGACAACTTCACATACCTAGGGTCGCTATTGACTGCTACCAATAAAACAAGCGAAGAAATCAAAAGACGAATAAATCTTACAAATAGGGCATACTATGGACTCCAAAAGCATTTCCACTCAAGAAACATTCAAAGAAGAACTAAAATTATTATTATATACAAAACATTGCTGAGGCCGGTCCTCACATATGGAGCAGAAACATGGACTCTAACACAGAAAGATGAAAGACTTTTGGGAATATTTGAGCGTAAAATACTCCGCAAAATATTTGGAGCTATAAACGACTAAGGGAAGTGGCGCAAAAGATATAATTTTGAATTGTATCAGCTCTTTGATGAGCCAGATGTCATAACGTTCATTAAAACACAGCGACTTTGATGGGCTGGACACATAATACGAATGCCAGAAAATACGATTGCTAAAAAGCTAACCACAGAAACACCTGTAGGAAGAAGAGGCAAAGGCCGACCGCGAATTAGGTGGTTAGATGGAGTTGAAACCGACTTACGGATATTAAAAATCAGAAGATGGCAACATGTTGCCAGAAACCGAACAGAATGGCGACGAATCTTAGAGCAGGCCAAGATCCACAGAGGATTGTCGAGCCAAAGATGATGATGATGATTAATTTCAATTACGTCTTTCAAATACGAAAGTCACTACACGTGTTAAAACATTTATAACTCAAGAACAGCTGTACCGATTTTAATGATATTTGGTTTTTTGGAATCGTCTCAGCCCCGAAGAACAGAACAAAGATTTAATAATTTATCATTTAGTAATAACCAAGTTTTCGGAAAAAATTAATCTTGATCTTACTTACTCAGTCGGTCAAACCTACTGTTACGTTGTTAGTATGCTAGTTGCTTCTTACTATATTGTCCGTAGTATAGTGGTCTTCATCCTCGTCTTTCACGCGGACGAGGGTTCAATTCACGTGGTTCGATTCCTTGCCGGGGGAAACTTTTTGTTTTTAGTAAATTTATTAACTTTCTATCTTTGATTATTTTAAATCATACAAATCAATCAAACCAAACTGAAATAAGTAACCAGTGTATATCTTCAACATCTAATTTGTATTTAACATAGCCTGTAATTTTTTTGTCTCTTGCTTTTGAAATCTATCATTATCATCATCACTGGCTCAACATCCCTTTTTGGGTCTTGGCCTGTTCCAGGATTTTTCTTCATTCTGATTTATTTCGTGCTTTTTTTCTCCAGTTTTTTTATTTTCAAGGTTGCTATATCATAATAATATATTTGTTTTATATATCTCAGCTTCGATCTTTCTCTTCTTATTTTTTCTATATGTATGTACAACAAAGTAGTAAATCGTGTTAGTTACATTACATTTATAATTTAAGTACGGCTGAACCGATTTTCATGATTTTTAATTTTCGGATCTGTGTCCGCATTAAACAGCAGAATAGACATTAAAAATCTTTCTATCGACTGAAAAGTTCCGCAGCAATTGGTTATCAGCAATGGCCGCATTCCTGTTGACGAATGGAATGGTTTGATTTAGTTTCCGCTGAATTTTTGCAATTTCGTCTTAACGAAGGACGATCTCATTAATAAAGTAATCCCGAATATCACCTCTAAACAAAAAAATTACAATTGTTTGAGTGAAAGAACAATTACATCAATTAGCAAGAAATTACAAGGATATAGATGAGTTTACAAGAAGAATTTATAAGAAGTGTGAGTTTCAGGGCTCACAAAGGGCGTGAGACAAGGCTGCGTACTAAGCCCAATTCTATTTAACGTCTATGGTGAATGGATAATGCGGAAAGCTACTGAGGACTGGAACGGTGGCATCACCATTGGCAGGAAGAAGATTTGCAACTTGAGAAATGCAGATGATACTACTATCCTAGCTAGTTCTGAAGCTGAATTGATTCACCTGCTACAACGGATAGAAGACGTAAGGTTAACGATGGGCCTTAAATAAAAAGAGATAAAACGAGAATCATAATAATTGACAGAGCTAACAACAATCAAAATCATCTGGTCATGATAAACAATATCGCTGTTGTAGATAAATTTGTGTATCTGGGCTCATTAATAACCAACAAAGGAGGCTGTACTGAAGAAATAAAGCGGAGGTCAGCAATATCAAAAAGCGCTATGGCAAAATTAACAAAAATTTGGAAAAGCCATGAAATAACTACCGATACAAAAATGAGACTAGTAAGAAGTCTAGTTTTTCCAGTTTTCACCTATGCATCGGAATGCTGGACCCTTACTGAGAAAGACAAAAGAACATAGGTGTATTTGAGATGTACTGCTGGAGACGAAAGCTGAGAATACCATGGGTGACCCGAAGAACAAATGAATCCACACTGGACCAGCTAAACGTAAAGAAAAGACTAAGAACACAAATATCAGAACAAATAATAAGCTATTTTGGACATGTGCTTCGAAGAAATGGTCTTAAAAAACTTACCATCCAGGGAAAAGTAGAAGGCAAAAGAAATAGAGGTAGATCTCCCACACGATACACGGACCATATTGTTGCTACCATTGGCGCTCCATTGTCAGAATGTGCTAGAATGGCAGAAGATAGAAAAACGTGGAGGAACATTGGGAAATTTAGCTAATAGCTTCATGATATCACGATACCTGCATCAGGTCAACGACTAAGAAGAAGAAGAAGAAGTGAGTTTCAGATGAGTAACGCAACGGTGCAGATATATAAATCTAGATCTATATGCATATTTTATTAATTATCGAAAAGCATTTGACTGCGTTAAAATAAAGCACACAACATCCGAATATATACGAATTCAACGAGGAGTGCGACAAGGTTACGTCTTATCACCACTACTATTTAATCTATATTGAAAACATTTTTTACAAGATCAGACCTCGAATTCTCAGAATTCGAATGATCAGATGTTACGTTTTTTCTGTTTTGCTGTATGGCTATGGAAGTTGTGCAATGGGCTCTGAAATAGCAAAACAAAGATTCCTTTAAAATGTATATATACAGGCGGATGCTGAAAATTCCATGGGTACAAAAAATTACCAACTGTGAGGTACTTCGGCGCATGAGTAAACCAAAAGAATACTCAGTATATTGAAAGAGAGGAAAATACAATACTTGGGTCTTGTGTTAAGAGGTGAAAAATATGAATTATTCCAAATCATATTAAAACGTAAAGTGCAGGGCAAAAGATCAGTTGGAAGACGCCAGAACTCGTGGCTGAAAGACCTGAGGAGATGGTTTAAGCGCTCATCTACAGAAATCTTTCGAGCAGCAGTTTCCAAAGCTAGAATTGCCATTTAGATCGCCAACCTTCGAAAGGAGATGGCGCAATAAGAAGAAGAAGAGTTAAAGTTAGTAATTCAAAATAAGATCATTAGTACACAGCATTCCTTAAAATATATTGACTGTGTGACAAACGAAGACGTGTACTTGGCTTACCACTGCACAATTTATAACTAAAGGTTAGCTAGGTCTTCATCATAATTAGAAATCTGAACCAACTAAAACTATGTAACGAGACAATATAATTTAGGCAACGATATTAAAAGGAAATTTTAAGGATGGGAAAGCTATCATTCCGAGAATTCCGATAATACCAATCGATATACCATTCGAATTTAAACGAATTTAATATCAGCTTTGTTTTGTATTCACCATGACGATAAACAAGCTAAGAGACTAAGACTAAGCTTAGAGGCTTTATGAAGGGTTTTATGAAGCCTTTCAGCATGTGTTATAGTAACGAAGTTAAGAAATAGCTGCGGCGCAATCCTGGGCGTGTAGTGACTCAGTTCCAGATATTTGGCCATGTCTTTATAAGGACAGCTAGCATGGCAACTTCCATAAATTCGTTTAGGACTTGTCTGAATCTTCACAGTCCTACCCAACCCCCAACCAGCAGATACTCCTCAGTCTCAAACCAATGTAACAAATTCTTTAGAAATACAGTCTGAGGATGCTACCAGAAATTTGGAAATAAATGCGGAAGAAGTACAAACACAAGAAGAAAAAAACGTCTGAAAAAAAATTGCTAAAAGTAACGATGAAAGGCCTGGTTGTCCATTAATGACTAACAGCGAAACACAATCAACTTCGTTCGTAACATCTCCGAAT
Organism: Diabrotica undecimpunctata; assembly: GCF_040954645.1. Lineage (NCBI taxonomy): Eukaryota > Metazoa > Arthropoda > Insecta > Coleoptera > Chrysomelidae > Diabrotica > Diabrotica undecimpunctata. Next base: position 56,151,145 of record NC_092803.1, read on the forward strand.
AAGATTATGCCCATACCAAAACAAACTCGAGTAACAAGACGTGTCTAGAAAAGAAGAGAAAAAACCGCTATAATCACTGAATCACATTACAAGAATGACCTTTTGGAGTCACAACAAAACAGAGAAAACCCAGCAAAGACAAGAAAGGCCACCAAAAAAATCGTAATCAGCTCTAAAACAAATCAAACTAAGGGTAAAAACATACAAAAAAACAAATAAAGATTGAAAGAGGGAGAAAAAGAAAAATCTGAGGAGGAGGATGCTCAGTTCATCTATTGTGGTCTTCCAAATGAAGAACTTAGAAGAAAAACAGGAAGGATTTACAATACCGTAGATACAATAGAATCCAAACAACTTTTATAGTACGGGTATGTAATGCGAATGGAAGACGAACGATGGCTAAAACAGGCCTTAAACTATGTTCAATGGAATAGAAGAACGAGAGGAAGACCAACATTAAAATTGAGAGAAGAAATCAGAGGAATAATGAGAGATAGGGATGAGTAGACCGACAAAAAGAGGTGAAGATCGAAATGCAGGATGCCCCTGATATATATATATATATATATATATATATATATATATATATATATATATATATATATATATATATATATATTGTTATGATGTGTTTTTTGTTTGAATGATGAGCAATGAGTATTTTTAATAATATAGGGTTTTTATCGCGGTTCTCAAAGAATTAGTTTGTAAGTACTTTTTTAAATTATCTTTATTATAACTATTATGGAACACACATATATATCTAACCTAGCCAATGTAAATTTAAAATAAACTATCTTTAAATTGATACTCTTATAAAACTAATTAAATTCTATAGACAATGTAAAATTTAAACAAACTATCTTCAAAATTGAAATTGTTATGACATTAACTAAATTATATTAACAAAATTTTGTACCTTTCTTTCACTGAATGCCTAAATGAACTGTTTTCCACTATATAGATTCTAATCACCACTGAATGTCTTCGTACTTCGGTTATCCTTGTTTTTGTGAAATTACTTTTTCCAATTATCAGCTTCTACCAATTTAAGATATAGTTTTCTTCAACAGCATTTATACACCACCAGCAAACACCATTTATATTTATTCTTCTTTTCAATATACCAATATCCAATTATTATAAGTTGATTTATACTAATCTCCAATCATAATATAATTTTAATTCCTTCCAATGTCCATCCAATATTCTTCTAATATACTTTTATAATTATATTAAACAATTGGACTATTTGTACTTGATTCACTGACTCCAACTAACTTTCATAGTTCTTCCTAAACTTTTCTGACTGACTTCTTGAAAATTCTGAACAATTTACTTCACTAAATGTGTCTATTAACTTTCATAATGAACTGGCCTGACTTCTGACTAAAAAACTCAAAAAACTGCCATCTTGAATCCAAATCACGGGTATTTATATCTTTTTTGGATATTCCAGAACCATCTGGTAAGAAATCATGTTCCAATCGTTCTATTAACTTCTATATAGATGTTCTCGAAAAAATATCTGTTCGATCCACCGCCATAATCATTATTTCGAGAATGTTCGACCATAAACAATGGTCAAATTCTGCACTCTGGAGAATTCGTTAATGTTCCATTAATAATTTTGTTGACATTTAGGCTTTTCAGATCAGAATAAATAATTAAATTAGTAACTTAACATTCTAATTTAATAAAATACACAATTCAAACAATATATTATTATAACCCCACTTTATATTCCCAATTATGATTAATTTCTATCTGTCAATTTCGAGAGTATTTTTGGTTGCCTAGGCACATGGCTCACTTAAAATACAACTTTTTACACTTATTATATGCTAATTTATTAAAAATGCCCTCACATAAATATATTTTTATTAAATTCTCTAGTATATAACTTATTTAAAATAATCAAATACTTTTTTATAACTAATATTATGTAGTATATAACTTATAAATTATTTTCTATAAACCCCAATCGTCACAATATATATATATATATATATATATATATATATATATATATATATATATATATATATATATATATATATATGTATATATAATAAAATAAATTAATTAAAATAGTACGGTTTAAAGGTTTAAAATAAAAAAACTTATCGTATACTTAAAGAACGTTGCTTTCTGATCAGATAGCTACTGCAACAGGGTTTTTTTCACTTCGTCGTCATTACTATAGTGTTACCCAGCCAGATGTGTCTTCAAATCCAGAAACAAATGATAATCACTCGGCGCTAGATCCCGACTGTAGACAATATCGGTATGTGTTGTAATTATTCCGAGACATATGATGTGATAAGATAACTTTGAAGTCTATAGACTTTTTGGTGATGCAGATATTGTAAAGACCATCAAAATAAACCGCCTAAGGTGGGTGGGCCACGTTATGCGGATGGATGAGAGTGATCCCATAAAAATAACTATGCTAAACAGGCCGGTCGGAAGAAGAAGAAGGGGGCGACCTAAACTCAGATATCTGGACGATGTACAGGAAGATCTGAGGGAGATTAGAGTGAGGGGCTGGAGAAGACAGACACTCGATAAGGAAGGATGAAAGAATGTTTTGAAGCAGGCCAAGGCTCACGAAGGGCTATAGCGCCAACTGATGATGATGTGATAAGGTCTTACACTATGCCGTTGAATTTATCATGTCACCATGAGACAACATAGTGTTTCTGTCTGAAAACACTATGTATACGACTTCATGAGTAGAAATTCGTAGATTATCTTCTATGAATTTATGCCCAATCCACAAGGAAAATAAATTCCTGCAGCTGGCTGTATACTATATATCACAAAAAGAGCATCTTAGCTTTTATGTAATCTTTGTATGTAGGTATATATTTAAAAACCCTTAAAAGGGCTACATCAAAAATTACAAACGTTTTCGGAATAATAATTCCATCATCAGGTTAAAAAGCCTAAAATAGGTATAAACCATTTAATTAAAACAAACGTGATTGAAATGTTGACTAAAGTTAAAAAGCAAAATGGTTATACTTACAGGTTAACATGCCTGAGCCACCAAAATATTAGGGTACAACCCTTTACAAAAAATGAAGTTAGTAAAAAATGTACAAAAGTAAGACATGGTTATGTGTTGCCACCAAAAAATATTTTGGTGGCTCTGGCATGTAAATCTGTAAGTATAACCATTTTGCTTTTTAACCTTAGTCAACATTTCAATCACGCTTGTTTTAATTAAATGGTTTATACTTATTTTAGGCTTTTTAACCTGATGATGGAATTATTATTCCGAAAACTTTTGTGTTTTTTGATATAGCCCTTTTAAGGGTTTTTAGATATATACCTACATACAAAGATAAAACCTTTTTTTATGCCCAATGTTTCTCGTAGAAGATGATAAATGTCGTAGCTCCATAGATTGCTGCTTCAATTCCGGTGTAGAATATGCTATCCATACTTCATCACCTGTGCAATATGAGTACAAAAATTATTCTTCTTGTTAGTTTATCGTATCAAGAAAACTCAATACAGTGGTTAAAAGTTGGGTTTTGTATTCCTTACTCAACATTTTCAGTGCCCAGCCAAAACACAACTTCCGTTAATATAAATGCTCTTCACAATTTCATAGACACCACTTCTTGAGACTACAGGAAACTCTTTAAATAAAGTTGAATTTGTGAATTATCTGTTCTCTCGCTCAATTTTTTTTACTTAACAGTAAACTTTTTGAATCAAATTGTTGGTCAGACATATAGTTTGAATGTTCGTGCAGCCACCTCTAAGGCTAGCCCTCTACTTACGATTTGTAGTCGCGCGATTGTTTAGCCACAAAGATTGAACACATTGTTTCAAATACAAGTCAATCCATTTGCGACTAAATAATAAAGCGATTAAGAAAACACAACCTGTCTTCTTTTTACCGCGACGCAATAGGCGCCCTACCACAATGAATCGTACGGAAAAGCATAGACATGCATCCACTTATGATTGTTTAGTCGCGATTTGGAACCAAGCTAAGCCTAGTGCGTGCGTAGAAATATTTAATTTTTTTTTGAAATGTCAGTCAACGAGGATTTTGCTGGAAATGCTGTAATTTTGAGTACTATAGATTCAAAGCAGTTGATTCATCAAAACTACTTTAACATGCGGCAGTATTGAAAAAAATTTTTAGGATGCTCACCTAAATCTTCAAATAACATGTAAAATTGTCCTTTAAAAATCTCTGATTTTTTAACGTATGAATTCAATAACGATGTTTTCGTCGTTTGCTTCTCGCCCCTCTAGATTTTCTAGGACAGCGATTTTTTTGTCGCCACGACTAAAAATCGCAAGTCCTAATCCATTTTAGGACCATTATATCACTAATAATGATTCTTCCATATACTGCACTGAATTTAAAAATACACAATTAAGTGTAAATACTGTTCAATATCAAAAAAGGATCTAAAAAAGAACAACTATATATCAACAGAAACAAAGAAGCTTATGGATAAAAGAAGGAAGCTGAACGAAAAAGGCAAAAGGAAATCTATAGAATATGTAGAAATCAATAAAACAATAAGCAGAATGATAAAAGAAAATAAGAGAAAAGAACAAGAAATAAAAATAGAAGAAGTAATACAGAACAACAAAAATATAAAATGCTTAAGACCGAAATTAGGTAAATGTGAAATAAACAAAATAAAAGATGTAAACGGAGTAGAAACAGACATTAAAGATGACATCATAAATATAATCCACCATTTCTACTCAGAATTATATAAAACAAAAAAGGAACTACCAGAAGAAAGTAAAAACCAACTTAAGGTTAAAATAAAAAATGTCAACTCAGAGCTACAGCCAGAAATAAGCAAATCAGAAATAAAGAAGGCATTGAAACAAATGAAAAACAACAAATCGCCTGGAAAAGATGGAATAACTGCAGAGATGCTGAAATATGGTGAAAAAGTACTAATTAATACTCTACATTCCCTTTTTAACAAGCTATTAAAAGAAAAAGAATTCCAAACAACTGAAAGAAATCCGTAACCATTATCCTACACAAGAAAGGGGATAAAGCAGATATAAAAAACTACCCTGCTATGACACTCCTCAATGTAATGTATAAACTCCTAACAAAAATTTTAACCAATAGATTAACACCAAAACTCGACGGATACCAGTCGAAAGAATAAGCTGGTTTTCGAAAGGGATTCAGAACAAGTGACCATTTCCTAAGTATGAAAATACTTATAGAACGTGCAAATCAATACCACATTCCTCTATATATAATGTTCATAGATTTCGAAAAGGCTTTCGATAGTGTCGAACATTCGGCAGTGAAAAGTTCTTTGATTAACAGCAGAATTGACCACAGATATACGGAACTAATAGCCAATATATATATAAGGAAGCCAAAACAACAATTAAAGTATACGAACGAACAAAATAAATACAAATAAATAGAGGCGTGAGACAGGGTGACACAATATCACCGAAACTTTTCAATCGGGCTCTGGAAGATGTTTTTAAAAGACTAGAATGGGAAGAAAAAGGTATAAAAATTTGTGGACAATGTTTGAACCATCTAAGGTACGATGATGATATCGCATTGATAACCGATAAAAAGAAGAATCATAACAAATACAGATGAAGACATCACAATGAGGATCGGACAAGATGAAATAGAACAAGTTCAGGATTATATATATCTGGGTCAAACTATAAAACTAAACTACATTCTTAAAAACAAAAGATATCCACAGCAACTTAAGACCAAAGTATCCAATCAATGCGTACTCCCTGTTCTCACTTATGGTTCCCATCATAAAAACCTAAAGAGCAATGGAAAGACAAATGTTGCACATAAGACTAATGGATAAAAAAAGAAACGAGTGGATAAGAGACAAAACAAAAGTGGGGGATGTTAAACATGCAGTTGCAAAATTGAAATGGAAATTTGCCGGACACAATATAAAACAAAAAGAAGACCGATGGAACAAAATTCTTATAAGTTGGAGATCGTGGGAATATAAATGAAGCAGAGGAAGGCGTCAAATGAGATGGGCAGATTATATCAAGAAGCATGTGGGCTCTAGGAGAATGACTGTAGCGACAGACAGAGACGAATGGAAAAGGATTGGGGAGGCTAAGAAGATTAGGAAGAAGGCTAATTAGATAGATAGATTAGACTGTTCAATAATCGAATAGCTGCTTAATGTCATATGTGGTTTCTCGAGAGGTGTAGGTACATGGTAGACATAAGCTAAATTCCGACACTACTACTGCGACGCCGTAGTTTGATAAAAATGCGAAAAATATTAGAGTTATATAGAGAAGCTAAAAAGTCATCCCTTTTTCAAACTGTTTTTTAATAATAAATTTATTAAAATGTTTAACTTTTTTTGAAACATCTTAAAAACGGAGCGCTAAAGAATCGATTGCGATTTACAAAATACTTCTAGAGTGAGTGTTTGGGCAAGTACAGTTGTTTAAATAATCGCTATCCGGGATAAATAAATTGAATAACTTACAATGTTGAGTAGGTATAATATTTGTCATTATGCAGTAAACAAAGTTATTAAAATTTATAAATTACTACAAAAATAAGGGTTTTTGGAATTATTTTGATCAATTATTTATAATTATTTTTAATTTAGAAACCCTCAAAATACAAACTTTTTATGATCTACAACTTTTATTTATACTACTTTATTTTTGAAATACTAAATAGGAAACGTTTTATAATCAAAAAATACTTTTGTCACTTTTTAAGATTGTTTAAAAATAAAATCAAAGCAAAATCAGATGTACGTCTTCGCGGATTTTTCATAAGCTACCCCTCATATACCTTTCAGAACCTTCAAATATCTGTATCAGATTTTTTCAGCTTCTTTCTTATTGACTTGAGTATATTGATGGTTGGCGATAAAATTATTTAGTTGCAGAAAAGTTTTCTTGTTATTAATTATACCTTTTATTATGTCTTGTGCCATATGAATCGTTTCATAAATGCCATAATATATTGCATTACTCGGTTCCTAGTCATCTGTCCAATATGTTGCTGATCACCCGCTAAATTATCCTTAATAATTTATGTTCTATTAAAAATTTTTGGGGATTTTCGATCCGGAAAATTGTATTTGTGTGAAGTTTCGTATGACAGGTCGTTTGAATCTAGTCCGGAACTGCAGGAGAACATTAAGATGTTAATAAATAATTTTTGTTGATTCGTGGTGGTCCTATTAAGATTCAACAGAGAAGCATGTCTAAAAAACTGGGCCATAATTTCGAATCTAAACCAGTTTCATTAGCTTGTTAAGAATCAATCAGATATAGTGATTCAGGGGCATCGCAGTTTTTTTGGTCATTACCCGTCCATTAATCAAGGTATCTACGGTAAATATGCACAGGGTTGCAGGTTCGTTTTAGCACACATTGTATCGCTTTTTATAACATTATTAATTTTTATGATTATTGGATTTTGGTTATGGTTATTGCCTATCATTAGCCATGTAGAGCAGTCATAAATATGCTAATGATTGATTGCATACAAAGTATTTTAGCTCCAACGTGCTACACATTTTTAAATGACTATTGGACACTTTTGGTAAGTTAAAAACTTTCCAAAATGTAATTGTTGTGAGAAACTCAGAGTATAAAGGATAATAATCTTGTTTCAGAAATATTTAGTATTCAGCTATGTAAAACAATCAGTTTTACTGAGGCAATAAAAGATTTGTTTAACAAAATAAACATCTTCGCATCAATTAATATCCAGTATCATGATGATATTATCTTTTATGAGGTTTTATAACTTTTAACCAGCTACGAAAAAGAATAAAGTATTTTGATTTTACGAATTCGAAGCCAGTCAACTCGAAAACATAAATATAGGAGATTTTTATAGGATTTTAAAAATTTAAATGGCTATATTGGAACTAGGGCTTCACGCAGGACAGCGGGACAGGCTCTTGTCCCGCCCCGCGTCTACTTTTCCATCTGTCCCTTATTGCATTCCGTCCCGCCCGCGGCTATTGTTGCTGTCCCGTCCCTCCTGTGTCCCACTTTCTCGCAAAGCTAACTTCTTCTTCTTCTTATTTTTTTTATGTAGACATGACTGTCTGTTTTTCAATGTGCCTCTAGTAAGTTGTCGCTACATCGATTTCGTGGTCTTTCTACTCATCGTCTGCCTATTGGGGAACCGTCTCTTGCCATCTTTACTACTTTCTTTGTTTTCATTTCTCTTATACGATCCTTCCATTCTTCTCTTCTATTTCTTACCCAGTCCTTGATGTTCTCCATCTTGCATCTACGTCGTATATCTGTACTTCTAGCTCTGTCCCATAGTGCTTAACCATCAACTTTTCTAAGTGTTTACATCTCTGCTGCTTCATCCTTTTTGTTCTCTCTTTGTCAGGTCGTGTTAATGCCGCGTATGCCATTATTGGTCTGATTACTGTTTTGTAAATTCTACCTTTCATTTCTTTCAAGATATTTTTATTCATTATTGTTTCATTCAGGCAACCTGCGGCTCTATTTGCTTTATTCAGTTGATCTTACACCTCTGTTTCGAGCTTTTTGTAACTAGATAATGTGAGGCCTAGATATTTAAATTTCATCAAGTGTTCTATTATCTGACCTTCCAGCTTCAATTTACATCTTAATAAATTTTCTGTTGTAATCACTCATTATATCTTTTCTTCATCTATAATTAGGTTGAACAATAGAGGATTCAGGGAATTTCCCTCTTATTCCATTGCCAGCTTCGATAGGGTCAGTTATTTCTTCTTTCACTTTTATTTATATTGTGGTATTTTGGTAGATATTTTCGATTGTTTTGATTATTCCAAGAGGCATCTCTCTCTCGTATAATAAGTGCATAATGTCCTTCAATTTGACCCGGTCAAATGCCTTCTTATGGTCTTCTTCTTCTTCTTAGAGTACCATGCTTATAATATTTTTACACTGATCTCGGTCTTGCGCTACGTGTAGCAATTGGTCCGCTGTCAAACCTGTCCACTGCCGCAAATTCCTCAACCAAGAGAGTTTCTTCCGTCCTATCCATGTCTTTCCTTCGATTTTACCGTTGAGAATTAGCCGAAGGAACTCATATCTTGGTCCTCTGATTATATGTCCAAGATGTTCTAGTTTACGCCTCTTAATAATATTTAATAGAGTTCGTTGATGTCCCATTCTTCGAAGAACTTCTTCGTTTCTGGTTCTGCTAGTCCATGAAATTTTTAGTATCCTTCGATACAACCACATCTCAAACGCCTCGATTTTATTCATGATATCGGCGTTTAAAGTCCAAGTTTCACATCCATACAAAAGTACAGACCACACGTAACATCTTGTAAACTTTTCACGGATTTCCAAATTTAATGAGTTATTGGATAATAGAGGCTTGAATTTTTGAAATGAGTTTCTTGCCTGTTCAATTTTACATCGAATTTCGAAGGATGGATCTAGATTTTGGGTAATCCAACATCCAAGGTATTTGTATCTCTGAACTCTCTGCAGCGGTTGTTGGTTTAATATCAGTTGGGTTGCGCCCATATCCACTTTACTGGTCACCATGTATTTAGTTTTATCGATATTTATCGACAGTCCCCAATTTGTGCATTCCATGTCAACTCTATTGATTAGCTCCTGCAGATCGTCGATGTTTTCAGCTAGAATCACAATATCGTCGGCGTACCGTATATTGTTAATTATTTCTCCTCCTATGATAATTCCTTTTTGATCTTTTAAAGCTTCCCTAAATAGATTCTCAGAATACACGTTAAAGAGTGTGGGAGATAGTATACAGCCTTGTCTTACGCCTCGTTCAATACTGATTGGCTTTGATTCTCTGTTGTTGGTATTAATAATGGCTGTTTGGTTCCAGTAAAGTTTGGCGATAAGTTTGATGTCTTTCTCATCTAGTTGGATGCTCTGCAAGGCGGTAATTAGTCTGGTATGCTGAACGCGATCAAATGCCTTTTCAAAATCAATGAAGCACATATATACGGGTTTTCTTACCTCCCAACATCGTTGAAGGAGTGTTTGCATAGAAAATAGTGCTTCTCTAGTTCCAAGGCATCTCCGGAGCCTGAACTGCTCTTGACTAATTATTTCTTCGCACTTGTTGTTAATTCGATTTAGAAGAATATGCAACAGTATTTTAACGGCATGGCGGATTAAACTAATGAGTCTACAGTCGCCACATTTCTTAACGTTTGGTTTCTTAGGTAGAGGAATAAAGATCGATTTTAACCAGTCCGATGGAATTTCACTGGTATCATATATTTGATTGAAAAGTACAGTGAGTTCTTTTATATTGTCATTTGAGAGTAATTTTAGCCATTCGCTGTATATTTGATCTGGTCCACTGGCTTTGTTGTTTTTGGCTTGGTGCATGGCTTTTTCCACTTCAGCTTTTAAGATTGATGGTTCTGTATTTGCACTTAAGTTAGGTAGTGATCCTCGATCATCCTTAAATAATGCTTTAATGTAGTTTTCCCATTCCTCCATTACTTCGTCTTCTAGGGATAGTGCATGACCTTTATTATTCATTGATGTTATGGGTGTATTTCTTTTGTGTACTGTAACTTCTTTTATTTTCTTATGTGTGTTAAATTCGTCATGTTTTCGTTGCAATTCTTCTAGTTCCTCACATTTTGCTTGCATCCATAACTCTTTGGCTTCCGTGATTTTTCTTCGAATCAGATTATGCTTTCGTTTATACTCTAAGATATTTCTATTTTTAAGCTGTCTTCTTTCGTCCATCATTTCGATAATTTCATCTGTCATCCATGCTTGCTTTTTATAATGGGCGACAGTTCCACTTTGCGTTGCTGTATCGATGATACCATTCTTTATGTTATCCCATCTTTCTTCGACTGTTGGTGCATTGTATACTTGTGTGATGTTGTCTCGAATTTTTTCGTTCATTGTCTGTTCAAAGTGATGTTTAAATTCTTCTTCTTTTAGTTTTTGTCTATCGTATTTCTTTGTAATGGAAGGCTTTTTGATTGTCTTTAATTTTAGGTTGATTCTAGATGCCAGTAAATTGTGATCGGTGGCTGCGTCGGCACTTGGATATGTCTTTTACATTTACATGAGTTTCGAAATCTATTGTTAATCATGATATAATCTATTTGGTTACGCATTACACTACCATGGCCATCTCTCGGTGATATCCATGTATAGAGACGTCTTTTTGGTTGTTTAAAACATGTGTTGGTGATTTTCCTCAAAGTTTTCCTCTTGGCAGAACTCTACCAATCTATCACCTCTTTCGTTTCTTTCCCCAAGACCGAATCCTCCAGTAACTCCGGGAGTTATGTCTTCTCCTACTTTAGCGTTGAAGTCTCCCATTATTACACAAATTTCGTGTTTTTTTGTGTTATTTAGTGCTTGCTTTAATACATGGTAAAATTCATTAATTTCGTTGTCTGTACTGTTACTTGTAGGAGCGTATACTTGTATTAAGTTTATATTAATCTTACTTTTAATAGTTATCATTACTATTCGCTCTGAAAGAGAAACAAATTTGTCAACCAGATTTTCAAGTCGTTCCTCAAGAATTATAGCAACACCATTTTCATGAACGTCATCCATTTATGGTCTTGCACTTGTCTAATTATAAATATAGCGTCGTTGCATGATCTTCTTGATTTATTTGTTATTATTTTGGTTGCTAATTTTAGTGTTGTGTTTAATAAATTAATTCCTCTGTAATTTCCAGGTCGGATTTGTCTCCCTTTTTATAGAGAGGTATTATGATGCTTGATCTCCATTCTTGAGGAATTCTGTTTTGTTCTATTATTTTTTGGATTAGTTTTAGTAGTTGTTTGGTCAGATCTGGACCTTCTTATTTTAGAAGTTCGTTCGGTATTCTGTGCTCTACTTGTGATTTTTAATTTTTTAATTTCCTTAATACTTCCTTTACCCGTTCCTCCTCAATATTTATTTCTTCGGTTTTCGTCACCTCTGGTGTTAGTGGTTCATTATCGTGAAATTTAGTAGATATGGATCGAAAGTAGTCTGCCCATGTTTGCTTTTGAATGTGTTTTCTTTTTATTAGTTCCTTTATCTCTTTTCTCTGCCCTCTGATCATTCTCTATATTTCTTTTTGTGTTCTGTGTTCTGTAGTGTGTTCCATCTCTTTTGAGAAGCTCTGTCGGTGTTCCCTTTTTATTTGTCTAACTAAAGTATTCGTTTTATTTCTGATTCGTTTATAGTGGTTGTATGCCTTTTGTGTTTATTGTGTTCTCTATATTGTAAAAAGGCTTGTTTTCTTCACATTTTGTCTCTCTAAATCATGGGGTTTCCTTTTTTTATATGTATATGTTCGTTACTTTCCTTTCTCCAAGTAATTTTGTTGCTGATTTAAGTACGTTATTTTTGAGTTTTTCTGAGGTTTTCTCGATTTTATCGTTTTGTAATATAAAGGAGCATTAGATAAGGAGCAAAGGCAAAAAAGCTTAAAACTTAAATTATATTTCCTAAATGAATAAATATACTTTTATAATAATGGCATAAAGACAAATTTAATTTAATAGTTACATTAATTTCTACTGTTTGTGGAGCCACACTCAAAAAGCTTCAAGCAGTTCCTTGTACATAGCCACGCCTTCCGGAAAGAAGATGCGGAAAGAAGATTTTGAATATATATTTTTTTATTATTTATTACTTCCGGTTAGCCATATCGCTGTAATCTTTCTTACTTTAACTGCAACGTTGGAATTTTATGAGTAATTTTGGAGTAATATTATTAAATTATATTATTGATAACATGTTTATTATTTTTAGTTTTGTGAAATTTTCTATTGATTTAAAATTTGTCTATACATCGATATTTAATCTAGGATGGACTAAAAAATTAATGAAAATTTGACAGCAACTGTCTAATCGCTAATTAGAATTTATAAAATGAAAGAAATGACAAATGCATTACCATACAATTCAGAACATTTCTCATAATCGTTTTCCTTTATTGTATGTACGAACAGCGGTTTGTACGGTTGATAAAAACCGTTAGTTTTTAATTTAAATCAAATAACGATTGTCGATATTGTTTAAAATAAAGGTACATACTTTACTAGTCATAAAATTCATATTTTTTGAAAAACTGAATGCGCCTGAAATAATTTAATATCTGATGATTGTATTTTAGGTTTTAGAATATGCAGAACTTAATAAAAAATAACTTTTTTCATAAAATTAAAGATTAAAAAAAGCCCATGGTTACGACTTAACTGAACAGACACAATGTGTATGTAATAGAGTCACAATCCATACTTAAAAAAGTACTTATTTCAATATCAATTTATTTATATATATATATATATATATATATATATATATATATATATATATATATATATATATATATATATATATATATATATTATATAATATTTATATATTTACAAGTATTCTTGTAGATATATAAATATTGTATTAATTTAAAAAATATTTTGACCATAACTGGACATAAAGAATCGCAGCCACTGAATCCTTGCTGAGTCGACTTCTCTTTTTCTCATGGTCAAGCCGGCTTTGGAGAAGAGCCTTTCTGCTGAGACAGACGTAGCTGGAATTAATAGAATATCCCTGGCCAAACCAGCCATAGTAGAAAATTTATTCTGGCCGTCTTTCCACCAAGATATGTCCAAGTTTCTGTATACTTGTTCTTTTGCTAGATATCGATCCAGTTCGTCGTCAGGCTCACAGATCTTGTACAGTGACAAGAGTTTTTTCTCTGTTTCTTGTTTCAAGGAACGGCTCGATCCGATAAATCGAAAGCTTCTAAGTTATGGCGGGGATCTATTACTAGCGAAATACAGTACATTTAATTTGTTTTATTGTAGTATTTGATAATCTTATTTCTTGCATTTATAAAATAGTTTTTTAAATTAAATTCCTCGTCATTGTGTTCTTCAGTATTAATTTCTAATATTTTTTTTGTCGAGGTAGTCGAGTAATAAATTTATGTACGTGACTAAACTGGGAAGCTTTTCTAAAACCATTAACGGCAATTGCCCCAGTTTGCAACTTAAGATACGGCTGTCTAAAAATAGTTCAGCACTGTCATAGTGTGTAACTGGTCTTTAATTTGACCTTAAAAATAATCTTAACGTCTCACTATGATGGGCTTTCATGGGTCCAATCAACGTTTTATCTAAGGGCTGTCTGTGGTGTGTAGAATGAAGAGGCAAACACACCATGCTAACAAAATTCTCCTTTGCCAAATATATCAATTCTAATTCTTGACAATTTTTATAGTATCCGTTTAACACTAGCAGTATAGAATCTTTTCGTGATGGTTTAACTTTTTATATAAAATGTAGTTACTATTGTCATCATAAGAACGAAAATTCGAGAAGCCAAAGAAAAATGGTTTTCCAACGAATGCAGGGAAATAGAACAATACGAACGATAATACGACAGTTACAATATGCACAAAAAAATAAAATCAATGACAAACAAGAGGAAATTCAATAAGTTATACAACAGCATAAAAGATGGCGATGGAAATCTTATCTCGGAGTCATCAACGATCTTAGAAACATGGAAATCATACATAGAAAAATTATTTGCATCTGACAGGACTGATGATCACCTATATGGAGAAGGAGAAACAGGACCTTCAATCCTTAAATCGGAGATAGAAGATGCCATTGCAGCACTAAAAAACAATAAGTCAGCAGGTCCGGACAATGTACCCTGCGAAATATTAAAGATCCTATGTAAATCAGACAAACAGTTCCTTGATAATCTAGTTGAACTTTTTAACAACATATATAATAGCGGTAAAATCCCGGAGAACTGGCTGCAGTCAACATTTATTACAATCCCGAAGAAACCAAATGCCCAGATCTGTGATGACTACCGGCTTATAAGCTTGATTAATCATGTCACGAAAGCGTTCACTAAGATCATTCATAGAAGAATATATGATAAATGTGAGTCAAATATTGATAGATCGCAGTTTGGCTTTCGGAAAGCACTTGGAACTAGAGAAGCAATTTTCGCTTTCCAGGTGCTTATACAGCGGTGTAGAGACGTTGATAAGGACGTGTATTTGTGCTTTGTGGAATTTAGAAAAGCATTTGACAATGTCAATCATGAACAATTGATAGATATTCTGCGAAAGACAGGTATTGACGACAAGGACATTCGAATTGTGGCAAACCTATACTGGGGTCAAACAGCAAGAGCAAAAATTGGCAACGAACTCACTAATAGTATGCAGATCAAAAGAGGTGTCCGTCAGGGTTGTATATTATCCCTACTCCTATTCAATATTTATTCCGAAGAAATATTTAATAAATGTATGGAAAATGCAAATGAGGGGATAAAAATAAACGGCGAGTTAACGAACAATATAAGATATGCCGACGACACGGTGATCCTTGCCAGTACCATAGACGAATTACAGCAGGTAATGGAAAGAGTTTATTCAGTTAGTGAGGAATACGGCCTGAGCCTCAACTTCAAGAACACAAAGTGGATGCTGATAAGCAGGAAGCAACAGCCTGCTCGACAGTTACGGATAAGTAACATACTAATTGACCATGTAGAATCTTATGTGTACCTTGGCACCAACGTAAATGCAAATATGAAAAAGCTCCTCATAAGCAGGGATTTGTCTCTTCCCCTAAAACTACGTCTAGTTAAATGCTACATTTTTCCGATCTTACTGTATGGTGTGGAGACCTGGACGCTGACGGAGACGCTCACGAGAAAACTAGAAGCATTCGAAATGTGGGTGTACCGACGCATTCTTCGTATATCCTGGATCGAACATGTCACCAACACAGAGGTAATCCAAAGAATCGGAAAGGAGAAAGAAATCGTAAATACAATTAAACAAAGAAAGCTTGAATATCTAGGCCACATATTGAGACACGATAAGTACCGTCTACTGCAATTAATTATCCAGGGAAAAATAGACAGTGAGCGAGGGCCAGGCAGGAGAAGACACTCGTGGCTCCAAAATCTGAGGAAGTGGTTCGGGCTCACATCGGTCGAACTATTCAGAAGCGCCGCAAATAAGATCAGAATTGCCATGTTAATAGCCAACGTTCACAACGGACAGGGCACTTGAAGAAGAAGAAGAAGTTACTACTGTGTACAAAAATATGGGTGGATTTGAATCAATTATATAACACACAAGTTTTGAACCAAGATGAGGACCCTTTTCCATTAAAATATTGTGGTTTTTTCTGAGAAAAATCAGATATGTTGGAACAAAAGTTCCTTTAGCACTTATACACAAGACTGATGTAACTAAAAAACCTCCTTCTGCAGAGGTTAAGGTTCCTACCTGCTTCACGATTTTTTTACGATTCTCCTCAGAGCAATAATATTTATCAGTTTCTTTGACCGGTGACCATGGAATTTTCATCTTTAAAACGTATAGTCCGAAATTTAGGTTTTGAGTTTCAGCAACAAATGTGACATTTAAAATATGCTTAAAAAACGCTAAAAAAAATAAGTTCAAATTTTCACATTACAAACGATCTAAAAAGTTTAAAACTGGTTCTTTTTGTTTACACAAGTACGTTTTTCGAAACGATACAACTTCAGCTAAAAATTTCATCTAATACCCTTTTCGTAGAAGCATTTTCCGTGACTTTCGGCAATCGTTCATGATGTAAATGTTTAAATTCAGCGATTTTTGGACATATTTCCAATGCCTCACATTTGTTGCCAAAACTCAAAATCGAAATTTTATATTATAGGGAGATTAGGCCCTAGTAATGAGAATTCCATAGTGATCGGTTAATGGAACTAATCGTAAAAAATGGTAAAAATCGCTAAACGCTTATTTTCTTAACACCTTTATAGAAGTTGATTTCATCTACGGCAATCCATAAAAATTTTATAAGAAAACTGCACTATTCACCTTTAAAACGCATGTTCATTTTTGTCGATAGGACAATCTTATCAAAAGATATCGAAGTTCACCGTTAAGTTGTATAATAAATTTTATTTAAAATTGATTTTGAGCAAGTATTTGACGGGTTGTTCCTGTACGCGGGGCTCTACAGGAATCGACCAACGTTCCCCAGCTACTCGTGGGAATAAATATGAATACTCACCAACATGCTGGGCAAGCACGGTGTTTAAATGCCAAAAACCCGACCACTGTAAACCAACCCTATTCAATGTGCGTCAAAAAGATAAACCTCAACATCGCCACATATAATGCTCGGTCACTCTCTACCGAAGAAAGATTCGAAGAAATGGAGGAAGAACTCTCAAAAGTGAACTGGGATATTGTAGGTATCAGCGAAGTTAGAAAAAAGGGAGAGAGTCTTACCTCACTCCCATCAGGCCATTTATTTTATTACAAAGGAGAAGAGGAATCGACAGTCGGAGGCATCGGCTTCTTTATTCACAAAAGAATTGCTAACAGAATTGTGTCAATAAACCAAATCTCAACAAGAGTAGTCTACTTAAACATCAAAATAAACGCCAGATATATCCTAAAGTTCATTCAAGTGTACGCCCCTACTACAGGACATCCAGACGAAGAAGTCCAAATATTCTACGACCAAATATCCTGTGCAATCAAGGAAAATCCTGGCCACTTCTTAATAATAGGTGGTGATTTCAACGCCAAAATAGGCACTAAGGAAGACCCGTCTGAAATAATATTGGGAAATTTTGGAAGCGAAGGCAGAAGTGATAGAGGCAAACAACTACTGACTTTCCTTTTGGAAAACAATCTCTATCAAATGAACAGCTTCTTTAAAAAGAAAAAACACAGAAGATGGACATGGGAAAGTCCTGATGGAAAAACAAGGAACGAAATCGACTATTTCTTAACAAACAAAAAAGAATTATTTAAAGACGTAAATGTGCTAAACCAGTTCAGTACAAGCAGTGATCATAGGTTAGTAAGAGCTAAAATAACGATATCAACCGAAAAAGAAAGACTCAAAATGATAAATAAGAAACAACCAAAGAAATGGACAAAACCAACTAACATTCAGGAGTTCGAAAAATATATTGGTAATTCATTAAAAGATACAACAACAGCAGACATCAATATATTGAACAAACAAATAGTCAACACAATGCAACAGGCTCAAACTAAATATTGTCCGACAAGCAAAAAAGATGAAAAACTGAGTCAACCCAGAAAACCCTTATAGAACTAAGGCGACAAATGAAAGGAGATAATACTACAAGCAAAGAAGCGATAAATCAAATAAATAAGACGATCACAAAGGCAATAAGAAAAGACATAAGAAACTACAATGTAGAAAAAACAAAACAGGCAATGGAGCAAAATAAGAACATGAAAGTTTTGAAGAGGAGCGTACAAAAGGGGAAAATAGAAATTAACAAACTGAGAAACAGAACTGGAGAAGAAAGGAGATAATACTAAAAGCAAAGAAGCGATAAATCAAATAAATAAGACGATCACAAAGGCAATAAGAAAAGACATAAGAAACTACAATGTAGAAAAAACAAAACAGGCAATGGAGCAAAATAAGAACATGAAAGTTTTGAAGAGGAGCGTACAAAAGGGGAAAATAGAAATTAACAAACTGAGAAACAGAACTGGAGAAGAAACAACGAACAGAGATGAAATATTAAGAATAGTCGAAGAGTTCTACACAGAGTTATATAGATCAAGAAAAAAAGATAACAATACGGAACCTCCAATTACACTAAAAACTGGGGTATTAAACCAAGGATCAGATTTAATGCCCGATATAACAAAATCAGAAATCAAAGAAGCCCTGAAGAAAATGAAAAATAATCAAACCCCGGGTGAAGACGGAATAGTATCAGAAGCACTAAAAATTGGAGGGGATGTATTACTTGAAAAAATTAAACAACTTTTCAATATCTGCCTTCACGGCGCCAATATTCCAACAGACTGGAACAACGCTACTATGATTCTATTACACAAAGCAGGAGGCAAAGCAAATTTAGAGAATTACAGACCGATTAGCCTCCTCAGCCATATATATAAGTTGTTTACGCGAATACTAGTTAAGAGAATGGAAAGAAAATTAGAGACTTATCAACCAAGGGAACAGGCAAGATTCCGAAAAAGTTACTGAACAAATGACCATCTACAAAGTATAAAAACCCTAATAGAGAAAGCAGTGGAATACAATAAACCTCTAGTTCTAATATTTATCAATTTTCACAAAGCCTTTGACACAGTTGAGCTAAGCAAAATACTACAGGCGCTTAAAGAATACAGGCTAGATTATAGATATACTAAATTATTATACAAAATATACCTGCAGGCAACAACCACTGTCAGATTACATACTAACAGTAATCGCATAAAAATAGAACGGGGGGTTAGACAAGGAGACCCATTGTCACCTAAACTTTTTAATACGGTGCTAGAACATGCTTTTAAGAATTTGGATTGGATGACAAAGGGAATACAAATAGATGGAGAATATCTAAACAACTTACGTTTCGCCGATGATATACTTATAATAGCTGAAGATCTAGGTATGGCAAGAGAGATGGTACAGGAGCTCGTTGTGGCTACAGAAAGTGTAGGTTTAAATATAAATATCTCGAAAACAAAAATCATGACCAATTTGGTACCCAACCAGAACATCAGTATTGGTGGAAAAGAAATAGAACTCGTAGATAGATATAAATATCTGGGACATGAAATTATGATTGGCAGAGATAACCAGACTCATGAACTGAAGAGAAGAATCGGCCTTGGGTGGCAGCATTTGGAAAACTGAGAGAAACTTTTAAAAGTGAGCTGCCCACATGATCAGTGCGTCCTCCCAATGCGGTATTTGATCAGTGCGTCCTCCCAGTCTCGACGTACGGAGCAGAAACACTTACCTTAACAAAAGCAGCAGCTACCAAACTGAGAGTCACGCAGAGAAGAATGGAGCGGTCCATGTTAGGAATAACTCTGCGAGACTGAATAACCAACGAAGACTTTAGGAGAAGAACTGGAGTGAGTGACATCATCGAGAAGATAGCCAGACTAAAATGGAGATGGGCAGGACACATAGCCAGAATGACAGATGGGCGATGGACAAAGAGGTTATTGGAATGGAGGCCAAGGGAAGACAAGAGAAGCGTCGGTCGACCACCTACAAGATGGACTGACGATTTAAGAAGACTCAATAAAAACTGGATAAGAGCGGCGCAAGATAGACGGGGTTAGAAACACGAGGAAGAGGCCTATGTTCAGTAGTGGACTCTTGAGGCTGGATGATGATGAAGTATCTCACATTGAAAATCACCGGTCGCTTCAAGAGTTGTTTCTGAGAGAACGATACATTCTAAACAAAAAACTAATAAACATTTTGGTTTTGTTTAAAATTATCCCAGCTACATTTTTTATTTGAATATTTTTCTTCTACAGCGGACAGATTCTTGGTAAATCGATTTTTTCCGTTTTCCCCATCTATAAGGGGGATTTTAGGGGAAAGCCTTGAGATAAAAGTGATAAACTTTTTTGTATATTTTTTGGGGTCCTTAAATTGACCTTCTTATCGAAATTTAGCTTGTTCGTACGATTTTTAGAGGTCAAATCTCTGATGACTGGATTACAACTGACCTAAGTTTTGTGGTAGGAACGCAGATCTTAATAATTTTGTTTCAACAACCTGAGCTGGTGTAGTATTCATCTTAGCTGATAAAAGGAATAATGTAGTGCGTGGACCATTGAATATATCTGCGACATTTTCTATCCCATCCCCTGATTTCGCTCAGCTTGGATTGCATGAACCATATCTTCCTTTCTTTATTTTTTGTAACCCACGGTATTACCACGGAAAAAATGTTAATTTATAGAGTATTTATTTGAACAGAAATCTTATGTAGATTTACTTCTTAAAATCCTTATGATATTTCATATAAGGTACAAGGTCATCTTGTTTTCGTTGGCCAAATTAAAGTTTTTGCAATAGGTTAATCTGACATTGCGATATCAGAAAACTAAACTTGTCTTCTAGATTTTCCAGAGGGCGTAAAAGTCAATTGGACTATATAATTACACCGGTTACTTTAAACGGTTTATACTAGAACTAGCTACATGCTGGTGATGTCGTTCCATTGTTGCTACTTTTAGTTTGTTTAATTTTAGGGTATTTCATAAAGGAAATATATATTTGACACATTTTACCTACAACTAAACGTTGTCTCGATTATCATCATAATTTGAAATCTAAACCAACTAAAAATATGTATCGGGATTGTTTAATATCCAATTACTGTTGCATTCGTTATGACTATAAACAAAATACAAGGTCAATTCTTAAATTTTTGTGGACTGAATATAGAAAATAATTGGTTCTCTCATAGTCACGTGTACGTAATATGCTAACGCGGAGGCAAACTATCCGTTTGGTACATTTTCGCATCTGGCAGCACAACGAAAAATATAGTATCTTACAAGGACCTTTAATGAAAATAATCGACGCGAGTGCAACCTATTCAGCAAATGATTATTTTGTTGCCACGTGCATTATCTCATTTTTAAACTTTTATTGAACCTAATTAATTGGATCTTAATATAAATCTAGTAAAAGCGAATAATTTAACATAATATTTATTAATTCTGTTATTACTACGAAGTTCGCCAGGTCAGCTAGTCTATATAAATAAAATTCTCGTGTCACAGTGTTAGTCACAGCCAAACTCCTCCGAAACGGCTGGACCGATTTTTGTGAAATTTTATATGCGTATTCGGTGGTCTGAGAACCCCTATTTTGTAATAGCAATATCAGTGTTATATAGATAGTTAGTTACATAGAGAAAAACTATTATTAGAAACCACAGAGGATATCGGACCACCAATATTACGGGAAGAAGTCATCTGTGCCATTAAAAATATAAAAGAGGGCAAAGCTACCGGACCAGATGATGTGCCCATCGAATTATTAAAACTCAAGTCAAGTCTCTCAAAAAGTCCAGTGCAATATCCTGCTCAGATCACACACTCAAAATATTTTTGAAAATAATACACAGCAGAATTCTTAAAACTCTTGAATATGAAATTAGTGAGACACAATTTGGCATTGGAAATGGTATAGGCACAAGAGATGCTTTGTTCGGCTTGAATGGGCTGGGTCAGAGATGCATGGATATGAATCAGAACATGTACTTATGTTTTGTAGATTTTGAAAAGTCATTTGATAAGGTTAAACATAAAAACCTTGTAGAAATATTAAAAAGCAAAAATATTGTCAGTCGTGATATGAAAATTATATCTACTTAATATATATTGAAATCAAACTGCCAAGGTAAGAGTTGACAACTAAAACTCCCGATATATCAAAATACAGAGAGGAGTCCGCCAGGGTTGGTAATAGAAGGTATATCTATCAATGGAGAACTTTAAATAACTTGCTTCGAAATGCTTCGGTGTTACGTATTCACTACTCTTCTTTATGACTTGGAAGTATGGACATTAAAACAAGTGCATCTAAATAAGAATCCAACAAATATCATGTACTCAAAGAATACCAAACGCAGAAGTTACTAGAAGAATAGTAAATAAAGCTGAAATAATATTGACTATCAAAAGAAGAAAACTTAAGTACTTAGCCCAAGTTATGAGAGGGCAAGGATACTCATTATTGCAGTTTATTATGCGAGGCAAAATTCGAGAAAAGCGAAATGTGGGAAGACGAAGAATATCGCGGCTTAAAAACTTAAGGGAATGGTTTGAATGCAGTAGTACAGAACTATTTAGAGAGGCAGTCTACAGGGTACGCATAACCATAATGATTTCCAACCTTCAATAGAAGATGGAACCTAAAGAAGAATAGATAGTTGCCATACTCTTCCGAAACGGCTTGAACGATTTTTATAAAATTTCATACGAATATTCGGTAGGTCTAAGAATCGGTGGTAATTTATTTTTCATACCCATAATTTGTAAGGGTGGTCCACCCCAAATATTTGTTTTTATTTTTTGGACAACATTTTTTGTTTTTTTTTTGTGATATGGCATTAAAAACAAAAACCACACTCTATACAACTTCTAATTTTCACCCTTTTATCACCAAACCTTGATAGAACTTCGGCTTGACCGAAATGATATTTGAAATATGAAATTTTATATGTCTATTCGGTAAGTCTTATAATAGGTATTTAGCATATTTTTCATACTTATCTGGGTGATCCAACCTACAACTCTTCATTTTTACCCTTCTATAACTCCTATGTTTTAATAGCCATATTGGTAATTTATTCATTTGAACCCTGCTTAATTTATTTATTTACTCATTTTCACCCAGTCAACAGTATGGACTAAGGATGAGAACAAAGCCGGCTTCTGTTTCTCTCACACAATAAGCCTTCCCTCACTCTGAAAACTCTACACACTTTTCGGCCATTATTATTTTTTATGTAGTAGTAGAGGTTTCCCGAACATAGCTCACCGTTTCAAAAACCATAATTGGACGAGCAATATGGCGACAAAAATGGAGATGTCGATGATCTGATTCCGATCATTGTGAATTTTCTTCATTCAAATAAATTACACAATTATAAATCAGGATGGCGTAATCAACTATCCTACAGAGTTTTTGAAATTATTGATATTTTCTGGACTCCTATTTAACAATTTACAGTTAGAAAGTAGGATTAGTTGTCATTATGCCGTGAAAC
The DNA here is from genome assembly GCF_040954645.1 of Diabrotica undecimpunctata. Lineage (NCBI taxonomy): Eukaryota > Metazoa > Arthropoda > Insecta > Coleoptera > Chrysomelidae > Diabrotica > Diabrotica undecimpunctata. Next base: position 56,174,743 of record NC_092803.1, read on the forward strand.
GTTAATCAACCTCGAATGTGCAATGGAATAAGACTGACTGTGAAAAGGTTCATAAATAATGTTATTGAGGCAACAATCATCCAGGAAAAATACAAATGAGAGGATGTCTTGATCCCTCGTATACCGATGATTAAAACTAACGTACCATTGAATTTTAAATATTTACAATTTTCCGTGCGTTTGGCATTTCTAATGACAATAAACAAATCAAAAATTCAACGGTTGGAAGTTTGCAGAATTAACTTAGAGTTTTTAGGTTTACATTATTTGCGCGTTGGAACACCGTCATCGTTGTATATTCATGTAACGAAAAAAAAAAGTTTTAGTATTTTTGGTTTTTTCTGTTAATATTTTTTATAAATATCCAAAAAACCAATAAGTCAACCTCATTTTGACTACTTCGCATATGTACTTAAATACAAAATAGAGTGATAAGAACAATTCTAAGGGTTCCCAGAATCACCTCCCCCAATAATATTTAAGTTAAAGTCTTTAGATTGGTTTTCAATCTTGTAAAGATTATTTTACTTGGTTTTTATAGTTTTGATTTAAAAAGTAATAAACATAATTAAGTCCCACATATTACATTAAATTTATTATCATAACTTCGGAAATGCACAATAATCAAACTAAAAATTGCAATTATATTTATATGCTTAGAACGAATTAACATAACTTAATGAATTCCTTGATTTTTAAAGACTTTGTACAGATAATATATTAAAACCCTTATAATCTTAATTAATAAGAATTTATTTTATAATGCTATTTTATTGCTTGTAAATTTATATAAGGATAATTATTTAAATAATAGAGAGTTATTATTATGTCTTATTAAATTAAAACATGTATATATTCAAAGAAATAAGGAAGATAAATAAATAAATCTAAATCATATACATATATGCAAGCTTCCCAATACCGTTTCTTTAGAAGATACATCGTGCATCATATTTGAAAACATTACTTGTTTGAAACTATAACAATTAAATATTCAGATTTTTTGCGCTTTAGCTTAGCTACTTAAAAAAATAATCGATCAATTATCCTTCCAAGTTTTTCAAACATTTTTTAATATATCAAACAATAAGAAGAAAGTAAAAGAGTCACAAGAACTGAGGGTTTGGATAATGAACTAACGGATAATAATTGAACTAGGACAGTCAGTAATGTAGATTCCTTCGACGTAATGTGTGACGTCAAAATGGGGGAGCTAACAATGCTATTGAGATATAAAATTTTCCTATGCCTAAGTGTCCCAACCTCTAATATCCTATCTTGTCTAATCAAAACACCTTAAAAGTATCTGTGGTATTTTGTTACCTTAAGCATCTTTAACTATGATAATAACCTATAATTTAATAAGTAAAAATAAGAGGACTATTTACATCAGTTTAATCTTATTTTAGTATTTATGGGGACTATTCCAAATTTTGGTTAATTTCTTTTATAATTGTTGCAATAAGCCTATAGGTGTGTACCACTGAATACTTCATGTGAAATCATTTTCCAGTGGTACTAATAAGTCTATCAAAGGATCACACAACACATCCCTTTTTACTTGGAACATAAGAAGTCTACTATAAACCGGCAGTTTGCGATGATCATTAAACAGCTGATAAGATGCAATAAGGTGGCAAATTTAGCTGAACTGCACCAGAATGGACAAAGGATATTTTCATCTTGAAGATTATATGGTCTGGTATTCAAGGCCAGAAAATTAAAGTCACAACGGAGTTGCCGTTCTAATTAAAAAAAAACCATTGATGACTTGGTTCTAGTATATAATGGTATAAACGACCTAATAATATCTGCATACCTTAAAACAAGCTTAGTCAACCTAAATATTATTCAAGTTTATAATTCTAGAATCTTCCCAATCAGGCCAATCTCCCAGAATCAGGCGAACTCGATAAAATGAAAGTATCGACTTGAGTGGGCTCAAAATTGCAAGCCTCCTCACAGAGACTATTAATCACTTCACCCCTATCAAAACAATACTATATTCCTCTCTGGCACTTCCACAATACATCATTTCCAAAATTCAACAAAAAAGACAGCTTCTACGTCTTTACAAGATCAACAGAAACCCTATCGTCAAAACAGAATACAACCACATCTCTGCTAGAATTAAGAGAGAAATGTTTGCCCTACAGGCTCGCCGTTGGGAAGATACGACCTCTAAACTAGATTATAGAGACGGCGGTAAATTCTGGAACAAACTCAAAGTCCTAACCAAATAAAAACAAATTCAACCCTCTAATATGTTGATCAACAATCAAATAGTCAGCTCCCCGGAGCTAAAAGCCAAAGCATTTAAAAATTCGCTTCATAACAGTTTTGAGTCCCCCGAAAACCCAAACGTTGATCACTTTTTCAAGCTCAACGCAGAATTCATTGTAAGAACTACTCTCACACACTACAATCCAGGTCATAACCCGATCATGATCCCCCTCACTGACAGGAAAATGGAGAGTTATTGCCAAGTAGGCAAAAATAACTCCCCCGGACCTGACACTATCAGCAGACGATGTCTGTAACAACTTCCTGAGAGTATTATCGCTCTTCCAAAAAAAAAAAAACTATTAATGCATGCCTCAAAGATAATCACTTTCCTACTCCTTGGTAAGTGGCTAACACACTCATGATACCCAAACCGGGTAAACCCCGTACCGATGTGGAATCCCATAGTCTAATATCTCTAATAAATACCCTAGGGAAAGTCCTCGAATTTATCCTCAAGGAGAGACTTAACGATTTTCTCGAAACCCATAATATCATCCCTAAATATCAATATGGATTTCAATCTGGTAAATCAACTCAAAACGCATTAATAGACTTCACATCTAAAGTTACCCAAGCTATCAATGATAATTCTATTGCCATTGTCACATTTCTAGATGTACAAAAGCCTTTAATTAAGTCTGGTATGATGGATTTATTTAGAGACTGATTGACATCAGGCTACCACTTCAATTTATAAAAATCGTACATTCTTACTTAACGAATCGAACTCTTAGGGTGAGAATAAATGATAAACTATCATCTTCATTCACTCCACGAGCTGGAGTTCCTCAAGGCTCAGTACTAGCGCCCCTGTTGCATATAATATACAACAGCAACATTTTTAATCTAAACATCCCAGGTACTCCGTTGCTTCTCTACGCAGACGATACTGCTGTTCTCACAACAGCGAAGGAATATTATTCTAAGAGAACTTTCAGAAGGACACAAACTCTACTAAACGGCATCGAAGAATGGTGCAATAAGTGGAGAGTTACACTTCCTCCTAAATTCCTCCTAAATTTAATGGGACAAAGGCTAGATATCCGTCCGACAGCTTCCTATTTGGGTTCAGTGTCCTTCTTTCCCGGTTGAGTGTCCTTCTTTCTAGGATACTCAACTGGGAACCTGATCTAAAGGAAACTTTAGATAGGGTCAGATATCAAGCCCGCCTCTTCAAGCCACCATAGAGTATAAGTCTAAGTTATACTGCCTTCTGAAAGACTATGCAAATAAGAAACTACTCGCTGCCGAACTCAGAATTCTGCGTTGTGAAAACAACAAACCCTGGAGATTCTCATCCCGTGAAATCCATGACATCTCAAATGTTACCACAATTATCGAAAGAATAAACACTCTCAACAGGAACTTTACACTCAGAACCATCAACGGCCCCCCAAGAAGCCCCAAGCCCCCGGGCCCTCCGGTAAAATACCCAAGAAACCCTAAAAAGTCCCTGCTCTTAGCTAGGTCACGTACGAACCCGGAAGCCAATAAACAAAAAACTTCACATTTCGTCGATTTTAATGCAGACTTGCATTGACAAACATTTCCGGACGAATACGCTGACATCATTTAAGCTACTCCACTATCTTACCGAACCTTTCTATTGTCATCGAATGCCATAGCCTGTGGACTAGTGCGCATTTTGATGCGCATCGCCCCGCCTCGAATTTTCCCATTGGCTCTTGACCTGGAAATCCCTATTTATCACTCGAACGGCACATATAAATATTGGCGATTTTCAGGTCAACCAGGTCAGTCAATCACGGGCTCTCCGAGAGCTTAGTGCTCTTGGGGCGCTGCTTCCTGCTGTTTCAATTATACTCTGTGGCTGAGATATTATTCAACTACAATCTGATGTTTTATTTCGACCTATATTTTTGTCATGTAAGAAATATCGTGTCTTTTTCAAGACAAGCCTTCAGAAGACCACGACCTGATGCTTTATTTCGACTTGGTGTACCTTTGTCATGTAAGAAATATCTTGTCTTTTCTAAGACAAGCTATCAGAAGATAAATATTTACAAGCCCATACCCAGTAAATGGACTTGGGTAGAGGAGCTCTCGACTGCGATATTCGAAGCCCTCTACAGAGCACCCGGAGATAAAAGAAGGTGGTTAGACCCTTATTTGTTCCCCCGAGGTGACACTATAACCTAATCCTTTTCCATAACCCGGACAGGGGGACATTGGTTTTTCGCGGTTTCCCAAACTCACTGCTCATTGATACCTGTTCGTCCCCCGAGAAAATAGCCGCAACTATTTTCTCACCTGAATTAGCAAAGATTGAGATTGTCTATAGAACTCCGACGATGCCTGGCCGTTAACGCAAGCGATCAATAACATGAATTTTAGTGCAATACACTAGTTCTGAAGTTGATAGTACAAATAGTAGTTGCATATAGAAAGCATAAAAACACTAATAGAGAAAGTAGTGGAATACAATAAACCTCTAGTGCTAATATTTGTCGATTTTCACAAAGCCTTGAAACAGTTGAAATAAGTAAAATACTACAGGCGCTTAAAGAATATAGGCTAGACTATAGGTATACAAAATTATTATATAATATATACCTATAGGCAAGTCAAATTACATACTAATAGTAATCGCTTAAAAATAAAGCGAGGGCTTAGACAGAAGACTCAGTGTCATCTAAACTTTTTAATACTGTGCTGGAACATGCTTTCAAGAATTTGGATTAGCTGACAAAGGAAATAAAAATAGATGAAGAATATCTAAACAACTTACGTTTCGCCGATGATACGGTCATAATAGCTGAGGACTTAGGAATGGCAATAGATATGGTACAGGAACTCGTTGTGACTACAGGAAATGTAGGTTTAAATATAAACATCTCGAAAACAAAAATTATAACAAATTTGGTACCCAACCAGAACATTAGTATTAGTGGGCAAGAAATAGAACTGGTAGATAAAGACCCATGAACTGAAGAGAAGAATCGGTCTTGGGTGGGTAGTATATGGAAAGCTGAGAAAAACTTTTAAAAGTGAGCCCACATGTCTGAAGAGAAAAGTATTTGATCAATGCGTCCTCCCAGTGTTGATATACAGTGCAGAAACATTTAATTTAACAAAAGCCTCGGCTATCAAACTCAGAGTTATATAGAGGAGAATGGAGTGATCCATGTTAGGAATAACTTTGCGAGACAAAATAAAAAAACGAAGAGGTCAGGAGAAGAATCAAGGTGATTGACGTCATCGAAAACATAGCCAGACTAAAATGGAGATGGGCAGGATACAAAGCTAGAATGACGGATGGGCGATGGACAAAGAGGTTATTGGAATGGAGATCAAGAGAAGACAAGAGAAGCGTTGATCGACCAGCGAAAATTTCGTAGAATATAAGAAAGCTTTTGATAACATTAAATGGCATTTACTTTGGCGAATCCTAATTAATATCTATATCCCAAAACATTCGGAAGTTATTGGAAAATATATTCCTAGCGATACAAAATTAGAAAAGGCACAAGGCAGGGCTGAATATTATCCCTAAGTTGTTCATAGCACAAAGAGAGAAAGAACATGCTTTAAGGTAGAATAGACCTCCGGCAAAGGGATGCACGGATGATAAAAACAGTATTACAATAGACTGGATTTACCAAGTACATGACCGAAAGTACTGGACACATTTAAAGGTGGATAATGATCCATTTCTTATCTTATCCTCTTTCTTCATTTTGATCTTGCTTGCTAATAATTTTTATGCCATTTCCATTTATTTAAAATATATGTCACTCTTGGAATTTCAGTTATAGATGCGTATATTAGTATATATCAAAGCATTTTTTTATAATACAATAAAATGATTTTTTTTATAATACAATAAATCCATTAAAACCTCTGATAAATAAATAAAGAAATAAAATAATTGGGCACCAACCTTCAACAAAGTCTAAGTTTACTGGCATTTGACACGTGGTTACACATCCATGAGGACAACATTTTGTAACTCCACCACATTGAGAGTCCTTTTCGCAAGTTTTCATGCAATTTTCGGCGAATGGTAAGATATGGGTATTTTTATCAGGACATAATCCTGGTTTTGGTATTCCTTTACTTAGACAGTTCTTGACGCACTAAAAATAAACAATTATAAAATATTATACATGATACAAATTTTATTTAAAATTAGTATTTTTCTCCATTAAAATTTTGCACAAACAATCTTCTCAGCATTTCTAACAACATTTGAGGCCTTCTTACACTTTTACATGTTGCACAACTCTTCTTACTTTTTTTTATATCTATAGTATTAGTTGAATCTGACAGTATCACTCTGTATTAGAATTGCAGACTCCGTTATTTTAAAAAATTCATTTATCTACCACAAATCACACGAGCCGCATCGCTAAGGAGTTTTATTTACTTTCCAGTGGTCAATATGACTTTCTGTTTGTTTCTGTAGTTGATATAAATGGTAAAGACGACGTTAAGTTCCGCAATATTTATCCTTCTTGAGTAATTTCATCATTGCTCGATAAATCTTTATAAATTATCATTCCACTAATCCTTATACTCGCATGCTGGACGAAGATTCTTTAGTTTTTCTCTAGCGTCAGTGAAAAAACAACTATGTACCTAATTATTTATCACGTTCAATAAGTTTAAATAAATTTTAAAAAATGACTAACCTACATTTGTATTTTTAAAATAAACAAAAGAAATATTACTTCGGAAGAAAAACCTATGGTTTCTAACTAGAACAATGTGTTGTAAAAGTAAAGGGTATTATAGTGTGAATGGAAAGAAATCTACAACAAAAAAAGACAACACAAGAACATAAAGGAGTCGGCTGCATCTTGAGGAGAACATAATAATATAAAATTATATTTATATGAAGAAGTACAATAAAAAAGAAATGAAAAATATAATTCAAGCTACAATTGATCCTAAAATTACACCATCTAAAGTTAGAATAGGCATTAGGTGACTAAAAAAAATAATATGATACAAGGGTAGACACAACTAATGTTTAAATTTAAAAAACATCGAATACGACCCAATTAAATTCTTAATAAAACTATTATACCTTAATAATAAAAGCCAAGCTATTCATTATAATATTAAGACATCGAACTATCTTAAAACAAAGAAAGGGGTACCACAGGGCTCTATATTGGGTCCGAAAATATTTAGTATATGTACTTCAAACTTTCTTGCTAATTTCTCTCCTGTAATTAGCACTATTTTGCTAATGACACTCAGATCTACTTATCCTTTAAGCCTGAATGAATTTAAGCAGTCAGTGGCTGCAATTAATTATGATCCAGAAAGAGTTTCTCAATTTTCTTCTAGCCGTTGTCTTTGTCTTGTTAACAAAAAATATAGTGTCCAGTGGTCCAGTGGGGCAAAAAGAAATATTTCTGAGAAGTTTTGCTCAATGATCACCATTGATAATTCTTCAATAGAATTTAAGGCAACTGTAAAAAACTTGAGATTACATATACATCAAAATCTGTGATATCTTGTTATTAACACGCTCTAATTATTGTGATACTATTTATAATTCATGTGTTACAAAACGTGATAGTTATTCTGTACAAAAGATGCAAAATTCTTTTCTGCGTTTGATACATGGTATCCGTAGAAATCAATCAATAAGTTACAAACTCATAGAAATATCCTGGTTAAGCATAAAACTCGACATTTCATTCAGCTTATCAATTAAAAAAAAATCATTATTTTTAAAGTTCTAATCATCTGATCTAGGTGATTTCCAGTGGAAGCCATTAGTTTCAACAGATAATTTAGCTTTGCCACTAGCTTCTAAAATACAACATAAGATAATAACTTTTTTTGTGTAAATTAAAAAAAGATCGGCGCGGGCAGGTATTATTTTAGATTTTGTCACAAAAAAGGTCTTTTTTAATTTTTATCGTTTCCGAGTTATAAAAAATTTAAAACTGAACAAAGAACGAAAGATGACGATTTTCAAGACTCAAAAACATATTTAAAAAATATAATTTTTGAAACTACGAAGTAATTTCTTATTAAATCAGTTTTTGATAAGTATTTTGCATTTATTTCTTTATAAAAAATATAGACTTATATATATTTTTGAACAAAACATGGCAAAAATTCTTATCAGAACCTGATAGAAGAAGGTTTAAACTTGAATTTATGTACTTGACGATTACAAAAATAATATTTTTTACATGTCTTTTTGAGCATTAAAAATCGTCAGTTTTCATTTCTTCAGAATCATATTGTCTTAGGGCCGGTTTCACCAACGACAAATAGCAGTCTATTCAATGAATAAAGTTATTCGACCAATAAAACTGACATATCTGCGTTTCACCAACGTCAAATAAGACTTATTCTATGAATAAACTCCAAATAAGTTATTAGTCCAAAATCGGCCAAATAAATATTTATTCTTCGAATAAGTTGACATCTAACCTCACTTTAAATATCAATAATAAAGAAAATTCATTAGTTTAACTTGAAATTATCAACAATGTATTGCAGGTAAACGTTATTATATCACACAATTTGAATTTTGTATACATATATTTTTATTTTAGATTATTATCTTCATCATAATCATCATCTGATGACGGAAATGAGTAGCGAAGGAGAAGACCACGCTTGCAGCTGCAAAGAAGAAACCCTTTTGCTAAATTTGATGATGTGGACTTTAAAACTAGGTTTAGATTATCAAAAATCTCCATTTCTTTCTCTAAATAATTTTTGCTCCTCTCGCGTTTTTTGTCCATTTTCAGATTCCAAGTTTCAGGTTCACAATAATTTACAACCACAACAAACAGATTTTTTTTATATAAATTATGTATTGACATTGACAATTATTATTATTTTGACAAATTAATCAACCAATATCAAATATTATAGGTTATGTATATGATTACAGCAGAGATAAAGACAGACTCTCTTACATATCTCTGGATTACAGTGAAAAATAGTGCGATGGGCTTGGCCAAGCACCTAAGAGGTGGAGGCCAAGAGAGGTGTCAACGAGTACAGTCTGTGGAAAATCATTACACTTTGAACTTATTCGACGAATAACTAATTGTGGATTACAAATAGTTATTGAAACGGAATAAAATTTATTCTACTAATAAATTTTATTCGACGATTAACTATTCAGTGATTTATTTGTTGTTGGTGAAACCGACCCTTAGACATATATCTTAGACAAAGCCATAAGAGAGAGAAATACGTCAGGGAGAAAAGCCATCACAATGTTAAACACCATTTTATGGGACCAATCCATCAGCAAAGAAAATAAAAAGAGGATATATGAGACTATAGTAAAAAGTATCACTTTATACAGCTGTGAGGTATGGCCACTGAAAGAAAGAACACTGTCAACGCTGAAAGCGACGGAAATGGATTTTTGGAGAAGAGCCGCAGGAAGATCTAGAAGAGAAAGGATTACCAACGAACGCATTAGAGAAATAATGGGAATCAAACGAACAATCACAGATGACCTAACAACAAAACAACTTATCTGGTTCGGACACTTACAAAGAATGGACGAACAACGAATGCCAAAAGAAATACTAAAGTGGCAACCAGAAGGAAAGAGAAAACGAGGTAGACCGAGAAAAAGTTGGAGCGAAGGAATAAATAAAGAACTGAGAGAGAGGGCCATAGAAGAAGATCTATGGAACAACCGGTCTAAGTGGCGATTGGAAGTCGGAAAACGGCGGAGAACGTTATAAACCGACAAGTAGTAGTAGTAGAATCATATTGTGTATAACTCGAAAACAATCAATATAATAGGAAAATTACAAAAGGCCTTTTATGTTTCGAATGATCCAAAAAATCTAAAATAATATCTGCCCGGGTCGAATTTTTTTTACAAAGTTTGTTAGAAATAAAACAAAGTCATTTTTTAATTATTAATTAATTATAGTCAGCACAAAATTAAATCGGGCACTACTTCTTTTTATAATTTTTTTCGTCGACCGTCCATTTATGATCAATTTTAACACCCTCAAAATCAGTGATTAATGACCCCTATTAATTAATGATTTTCTATTAATGAACGATTTTATTATAGGCAACACAACATACATTGCTTGCATAAATTAATTAAATGCTCTGTGATTGACAGTGACCTGTGGTGTAGGCAACCAAACATATACCTATTTATATTCAAACTAAAAAATTAATTTAAAATGAAGTAGCCTCTGTTAGTACTATCTGTCATTGTATGTCATTATTTACTTTATTGTTTAAAATACTGTGTATTTGAAAAATCAAAGGATGGATATTGACGAAGAGTTTAATTTAACTCCACCAGAATTTAACTTCTTCTATCACAGAATTTACAGAGGTCCAAGAAGACTTAAATATAAATTTGTCAAAATGCTATACAGCAGATAATTATTTATCAATATCTTCCTTTAATTTCAGTAATTGCACCATTTCGAATATTAATGTTTACTATAATAAAACTACCACTAAGGAAACTTTGAATAAAGTCAATGAAAGCTGAAAAAATTGTTGTTTATCGTTAAGTAAATAAATATTTAAACTAAGATATCTTTATTTCTAAAAAGTACGGTCGACGGAAAAGTCTTGTAACGAACTCGTGAATTAAAATGGCGATTAACAATCTCGAACATTAACGCGCCCGCTTCGCTCACGCGTTAAAATATCTCAATTGGTAATCGCCCTTATTGGTTAAATAACTTGTTGGTTAAATAACTATTAACACACTAAATTACATATAAAATAATTTTTATCCATTAAACAGATTGATGCAGGTCGACCTCATATTGGATCCTCTACTACAAGAGTAAATTTTGAAAATGCACATTTTGTTGTTTTAGTTAGAAAAAGTACAATAATTATATTTATTAAAAATGTCTGATACGGAGTCTGCGGATGAAAATGGACAACAGTTACCACTAAGTCCTCCTAGGAAAAGAGCTAAAAAGAATCACATAGATATAACAATTAAAGAAATAATGGTAAATACATATAAATGTGACATACAAGATAATTCTACTTTAGCGTTAACGGACATTTAACAAAAGGTTGCAGAAAAAGTTGGAGTTTGTTCGAAAAGTGTCTTCAATGTCATTAAAGTGTATAAAAATACCTACACATTATCTACACCTAAAAAAATCAAAGTCGTTCAAAATCAATAAATGCTTAATTACTACTTAAATGGGAATAAGCCACAATTAAAGGTTAAAGTACGTTTATTGACGTTTCAATTTCCACTTCGTGGAATAAATGTAAATATTAAATGCTGTAGATGATTTTGATAAGTCAGCTATAAGAAGAAAGGTTTACTAATATTTCTTCCGTAATGAAGTTCCTACAATTGACAAAGTCCTAAGAGACCTAAATAATGATAATGTCTTACCAAATTTTAAGAGAAACGTTTACAAACTCTTACGAAAATTAAATTTTAAATTCCAAAAACGTGGAAGAAACAGTTTGCTACTCGACAAAAATGAAATTGTGCTATGGCAAATAGATTATCTGCAAAAGATAAGACAATATAGAGCTAAAATAAAACAATTTATTAATTGGACAAAACATGGATAAATGCTGGCCATTCAAAATCAAAAGTTTGGGTAGATGCTTCTATGACTTCTGCAAGACGTGCATCTTTGGCACGTCTTATTATCTTTAATATCACTTTTAGAAAAAGGTAAAAGATTAATAATCTGTCACATCGGAAGTGAGAATGGTTTTGTTCTGGATGCACTGTGGGCTTTTGAATCGAGCAAAAGTGGAGACTCCCATGAGGAGATGGATGGGAAGTTATTTAAAAGTTGGCTCCAAAAGATTTTACCAACACTGGAAAAAATGCCGTAATTGTGATAGGTAATGCCCCCTACCATACCAGAAAATTGGAAAATTAAAAATTGGCTTCGCTAAAAAAACATTCCCTTTGAAGAAACGCAGCTAAAAGTGCAACTTTTAGAAATCGTTAAACAACATAGAGGCGAATATAATAAGTATACTTTATTCACAATTATAAGAACTGACTTATGCAGAATTTAAAAGTATCCCGCTGATAAAGTCGAAGCCATAAAGGGATTTGTCTCTTCAGGTAAATAGTAACAAGGGCCGGCTTAACGAATTTTATATTTTATTTGTCATTTACATTACATATTTAATTTAAATAAATATCTAGATAATTAAGGGAAAAAATACATAAACTGATGGAGTATTAGAATTAATTAATTATTATATTTTCTGTGTTGATTCTTTATTAAATATTTCCAAATTTTGAAAGTAATAAACAATTTTTGTTTTGTTAAACAAATTGCAAGTGAAATAATATAATGGTGAAGTGAAAATAAAAATGAATTAATGAAGGTATATACATTTAGCTAAATATGATTATATTTTATACTTCATGTAAGGGAAGAAGTGTTTCAATTGTTAGTAAGGTATAAACTATGTCTGAAAAAGTTGGCAACAAATGGGAAATTTCTTTATTATTAATTTCACGAAAAAAACTATTCCTTATAAACATTTCTGCATTGCATAGAAATCAATAATCAATAATCAAATTTATAAAATTTTAAGTGGTATAAAGCAAAAATCAAAAATATTGATTTATGCTTAAAAGTGAAGGGATTTTAAATTTAGGTGCAGCATAAAATGTTATTTTAATTTGGTTGTAGGAATTAAAAATTATTTTTAAATTTAGATTCATCGCCTTTTAATGATGTATCAGTAGGTGCATTAATTTTTAATTTTATTTCTAATTTACCTTATTCAATATACAAAATCAACAAATGCAAAAGTATTTTTTTATTTACTTTTTACTTTAAATGTATTATTTAATTATTAGAAGGCCATGAATCTAAACTTGGACATAATTTTTAATACCTAAAAACATTTTAAAATTACATTTTCTTGCATATCTAAATTTAAAATCACTTTCCTCTTCAGTATTAATTAATAATTTTGATTTTTCCTATCTACCACTTAATATTTTATAAGATTATAGGTTAATGATTTCTATGTGATGGATAACCTTTAATGAAGAATAATTTTTTTCGTGAAATTATTAATGAAATTTCCCATTTTTTGCCAACTTTTTCAGACATGAAACGGAAAACTTAAACATAACAAGTCAACATGAATAAATATGAAACTTTTAAAACGAGTAAATCGGTACTCACCAAAGGGACCTCAGACGTTCAGATACAATTAGCGTCTCTTTGTAAAGACAATAAAGTCGACTTTACTAAAGTAACATGACATTTACTCAACACAGACACTACACATTACTCCCCTGAGTTAGTGATAAGTTATAGTCTAAAAAAATCATTATAAAATTGACTGGCCAGTGTGAAAACCAGTGCCAATAAAACACAAAACACACACAAAACATTTTCTTCGTTGAGACTTAAAATAATGATTAATAACAATAATTATGGGAAATTTGTATGTTTATAAAAAGAGTTTTTTGACATTATGCTTGAATGATAATATTTGATCTGACTATATATACCTATATACAGTTGTGCTATTATGCCGGTCCTGGCAGCTTTGGTAGCTGTGATAATTATACAACAATAGAGTATTTACAAGGGATTATTCAGTTTTACAGCTGTTATTAAAACAACTTTTATGATGAGACACTAAATTTCTGGATACATTATACATAGTAGATGAACTGGTAAGAAGCAAAAATAGAGCAGTGTTGCCATCGTACCACTGCGAGCTCAATCCAATAGAGCTTGTATGGACGCAAGTCAAGAATTATGTTGGTGCCAATAATACAGCATTTAAATTTATTGATATTAAAAATTGATTCCATGAAGCTATATCTGCTGTAATCTTGGAAAAATGGAAAAACTGCGTCAGACATGTAAAAGAAGAAGTAGAGTTAAAAATGTGCGAGTTGGACAATTTAATTGCAGCCCAAATTGAGCCTCTCATTATTAACATTAATGATGAGAGTAGTACATCAGATTCTGAAAGTTAATAACGCAAATTGGTAATTTTATGAACTTTCTTTTTTCTGCAGAAATACTTTATTTTGTACCTAATAGCTCTCGATCTTGTAAATCATTTTTATATCTAAACAATTGGTGTACTATTATTTGTATCTGTCAAAGTTTGTCTGTTTTATATTGTATTTTTAATTTACTAGTCCGGCTCTGAACAAACGCGTGTTTCCAGCGTGCATTTGTTAACATCGTCCGTAGCTTGAAGTTGAATTAACTTTAGTGTTAATTTAATAATAATAATGCACACTAACCCAGGGGGAGCAACGGCTTTACGTGCCCTCCGAAGCACGGTAAACGGCTCATATTTTTTTAAGAATATGAAAATATACTCATGACAAAATATATTTTTGTCATTTCCAGATGTAAGGGGAAGTTGAAGTGTTCAGTCACTTCTTGGCTTCATGTAGTTGACTATTTGGATGTAAATGAATGTTTGGATGTAAGCTAAAGTTAAGTTTTCAGGTAGTTGCTGGCTTCTTTATTGTACCAGCCATATTTTGTCCCATGTGTGGTTCACTACGTGGTTTTTGGTCCCTCCAAAATAGGCGCAAGAAAAATTAAAGTTAAATTAAAAAAATCGAAAAACACAAAAGAGATTTACACAAAATAAATGAATTTCGGAACAAAAATTCAACTTTAAATAGAAAGAGATACATAAAAATATTCTCTTTTTATTATTTTGACATGAAACTAACAGGCGGAAGTCCAGAGTTGCCAACAGATAAATAAACTTTGTATCGAGTACATACGGGGAATAAATACGGGGTATATACTAAGAGCAAATGAGAATAGAACTGAAATAAATAAAAATTGAGATCAAAGAATAAATAATAAACAGAATATTTACGATGGAACAGTTAAGCGCCAATAAGTTTTAGAATAAAAATAGTAAAATATAACAGAAATCAATAAAATCAAAACAAATTGGAATAAAAATAACAAATTTGTCGTCGTTTAAAAATGTCGTTTATAATGGTACAAAGGTGTAGTCTAAGGCTAAATAATACACCGTTTAAAAACGTTAGTGTCAAAAAATTGACAATCTCAGCAAAATTCAGTTTGTCCGTCGCGTTTTTAGAGACCAAATCTGGGACGACTGGACCATACATGGATACATCTTAAATATTATATTTATATGGGATTAAGCCACAATTAATTGTTATAAAAATTATATTTTATATTTGTTTTTGACATTTCCACTTCCACTCCGGAGATTCTTTTCAAAAAATAAAGAATTTTAAATTAAAATAATTAGATTATTACATATGTTGTTCTATATGGACGTTAAAAACAAATGTAGAACGTAATTTTTATTACAATTAATTGTCGTTAATATTATATAAATACTTATGTATATAATAGTATATAAACTTGACATGACATGACATGACATGAGTTTCATGTACATGTGTATATTAATTTCATTCAAAAATTAAATTTATTTTTTTTTGGCCAACCTATATAAATAAATTCGTTAATGATCTCAATAAATAGAGAATTAAATGACTGTTTGGGAAAGTATTTAGTCTTTATTTTCATATTCTACATTTAATATTTTGAAGTTATACTTCTATACGCGCGCTCCACGTTGGAAATTTGTATGGGAGTGAATCTGTGAAATCATTACATATGTAAGATAATGAGTAAGAGAGAGACAGAAGATATATTTTCTCTCTCTTTCTCTCTCGAATATAAAAATGTTCCTTTTGTACATATATATATATTTAATATTATATATATATTATATATATATATATATATATATATATATATATATACATATAATATTATATATATATATATATATATATATATATATATATATAATAAAATATTTATTAATATTATTATTTGTGTGATATGTTTTGCATTATTTATTAAATGTTTATAATTATATTAGTCTTTTGTATTTCAAAATAATAATCTCAATAAATCACTGTATGACCCAGAACTGTTAATTTTGAAATACGTTTCTGTCATGTCCTCGGTAGTATAGTAGTTAGTATCCCCGCCTGTCACGCGGGAGACCGGGGTTCGATTCCCAGTCGGGGAGGACTTTTTTAATAATATTATTACATGGTAAATTAAACATATGCGTAAGTAGAAAAGTTATGTATATTATTGACATTTTTAAATACTTATGAATATTGCATTTTAATTTGTATTGTATTATGTTGCAGTGTATTGTATGGTATTTTTATATTATTATATAATATTTATAACATATATAATTTATATTATTATATAACAAAATAAACAGTGAATTTTACAGCAGAGTATGTGTAAAAATAAAAATATACATTTTCATCAAAATATTAATTCAATCCTTCATTTACTATACTTCTATTACATGTCAAATGTTGTTTATTAATTGTTAGTAAATTGTTATTAATTCCGTTTCTCTTTCTGCTATATCTTACCTATAGCATTACATATGTAATGATTGTGCAGATTGACTCCCAAATAAATTTGTAACGGCGAATGCATATATAGAAGTGTAACACCGGCAGTCCCACTGGACTGCCACACCCGTTTTTATTTCTATTTTTTACTGTACTATAATATGAACTAATTTAATGGTATATTCTAACTACTTTACTTTAATTGATATTATTTTCTGTTATTCAGTAAAATCTCATTGTTAAACTGGCTTATACACATTTGGTCTGTTTTTAAGTTCAAACAATTTGGCTTTTTTTGTTGTTTTGGAAATAATAATGTCGCCAGCATAAAATCTGCTGTAAAGTATCATATTTCAGTGACCATTAAGTTAGATTATTGCCATTTAGAAGCACCATACAATAGCGCTGATTTATGGGGGAGCACTTGTCCCATAGACTATCTAAGAACTGCCAGAGGGTTTTTTCTGTCCATCTCAAGAAACACTTTCTATTGAGACAGCGAACGAAACGCACCCAGTTTATCGGGAGGTCCCTTTTTTTGTGCCTCGGATGGCGCCTCGACGGACAACGTTACAACTCTACTCCACTAGCTACAATTAGTACACCAATATTTCAAAGGGTAAGTCTATTCTTTGTGCAGATAACAGTAATGAGCCAGTTAATTCTGTAATTTATTCCCAATTAATATTTGCTATTTTAGCTAATTTATTCACAGTCAAAATATTTCATTTTTTCTTCCATTATTATTATAAATTCATTTAACCAGCGACCTCTAAGTTTTACACAAAACAATTATTTTTTATGAGCTAGGACACGACCTTCATGCTCATTAAAAAACTCAACGATTACTTCATCACGCCCAGATAGATAACATCACTATAGTATATTTGAAAGTGATTGATAGTACAAATTTTATAGCAAAGGTCTAAATACAGGATTGGTCAATGCAGAAAAAAAGGCAATAATTGATACCTTCCAATCTGAATTTTTACTCAACTTTAATATGAACACCCCGACATACCTTTAAAATATAATACGAGTACATCATAAAATGCAAAGGAACAAACCCTAAGGGGTTAAGCAATAACTGAACGTCTTAGTGATAGAGAATATAAAATTACCTTAATATAAAAAAAACTAAAATGTCAGTATTACGTCTACTTCTTAAAGTTCCATCTCTTATCGGAGGTTGGATATCATAACGGCTATGGTCACTTTGTTGACTGCTGAAAAGTTGTAGTGAACTACAGTTAAACCATTCTCTAAGGTTCTTCAGCCAGAAGATGCGTCTTCTTCCTATGCTTCTTCTTCGTTGGATCCTTCCTTGCATAATAATTCTCAGCAGCTTATATTTTTCTCCTCTGGTTATGTGACCCAAATACTCTAGTTTTCTTCTTTTTATGCTGTTCATAATTTCTAACTCCTTATTTAGACGTCGTAGTACCTCAGCATTGGTAATCCTTTGAACCCACTGAATTTTTAATATTCTTCTGTAACACCACATTTCGAACGCTTCTATTTTTCTTATGTGTTGTTTCTTCAATGTCCACGCTTCCATTCCGTATAGTAAGATACAAAATATGTAACATCTTAGAGCCCTCAATCTGAGATGCAACTGAAGGTCTCTGTTGGTAAGCAATGTCTTCATTTTCACAAATGCTTGCCTTGCAGTTTCAATTCGGACTTTGATTTCTCTGCTTTGGTCATTTTTGTCATCAACCCAGGTTCCCAGATATTTGTATGTCTCTACTTTTTCTATTTGGGTTTGGTCTATCATTAATCTTTCATTTCCATGTTGCGTTTTTGAGAAAATCATAAATTTAGTTTTTCTCTTATTTATTTTTAGTCCGTATCTAATGCAATAATCGTTAATTCTTGTAGCGATTCCAGGGTGTCTGCCATTATAACGGTGTCATCAGCGAATCTTATGTTATTTACTATTCTTCCGTTTACAGAGATTCCATCACCCAGATCCGCTATCGCTTCCTGGAATATGGCTTCACTGTACACGTTAAACAGTAATGGGGTGACAGAACACAGCCCTGTCTTACTCCTCTCTTTATATCTATATTTTCGGACTTTTGTTCTTCTATCTTTATATTGGCCTTTTGATTCCAATACAGATTGATAATGATTCGTAAGTCTCATCTGTCCATATATTTGTTTCTCAGTACTTCTATTAGTTTTTCATGTCGGACCCTGTCGAATGCCTTCTCGAAGTCGATGAAACAGGAATAAATATCTAGGTTCATATCTAAGCATCTTTGAGAGAGGACATTAAAAGCAAACAATGCCTCTCTCGTTCCTAGTCCCTTGCGGAACCCAAACTGAGTATCATCCATATCATCTTCTAGTTTTCTATATAATCTTCCATGAATCACCTTTTACACGAATATAATCACACAAATATATATATATATATATATATATATATATATATATATATATATATATATAATCACAGCAATATTTTGAGGGTATGGCTTATTAGTGATATTGTCCTATAGTCTGAACAATCTTTGGCATATACTGTTTTTGGTACTGCTACAAAGGTGGACATCAACCATTCCTGTGGGATTTTTCCAGTTTTATATACTTCATTAAATAGGTCCAGAAGTACAGGTAGAGTTTCATCGTCTAGACATTTCAGTAGTTCCGCAGGGATTTCGTCTGGACCTACAGTTTTTCCGTTTTTTTTGCGTTTAGTATTGCTTGTTCGATTTCCTCTACAATATTACGTACCCACATTAGTTTTTATAACAATATTAAATATTGGTTCAGGAAATTTCCTTACAACTTAAAAATAAATATATTTCGGGTACTAGCGTCATATAAACTTCAAATTAGTAACATAAATATATAATTACATACCTAAATACATAAGTTGTCTTCTTCCGACAAGAAAGCATAATCATCATGTTTCTTCATTTCCCATAGAAATAATAATAATCGGTTCTATTGTTTTCTCTATTAACATATTGAGTTTCCAGAATGATTCTTCCTCTGCTACGACCTGCAGATGAAATTTTTGCTATGGAATCAGATTCTAGTTGACTAACATCTTGAAGTTTAAATGTTGTATTATTTCTCGCGACATATCCCTTCACTTGAGCCCAGATTAGTTCTACGAGGTTAAGTTCACAGTGATAGGGGGTTAATCGCAACACTTTAACTCCTTATTCGTTTGCTATTTCATCTACACTATACTTTTTAAATTTTGATGAATATTGTTTGCATAGCTGCAATAACTCTTTTTTAAGTAAACCTACTGCTGGCACTACTACTTCTTTCTTTGGTTATTAGCCAATCCAAGAGTTCTTGCTTTCTCTATTTACTGTTAGGTAACGGTTCCTTTCATCTTGAATGGTAACTGGCATTGTCCATGACTTTTACATTACAGAATTGGTCAGTAATAAATCTATCATTTGGCTAAAATATTACTTAAAAACATCAGCAGTCATTTCTTCATGGTAATCGTTTATAGAATTTGCAAGAAAATCCTTTATTTCTTTCAATCTCACTGATAATTAAACGGCGACCTTTACCATTTGGAAATTTTAAGCCTGTAGACAAACCTTCTATAAATTCCTGACGAGCATTTGTAACTAGTTTATCTTGCCAAACTTTTTTACAAAATGCCCTTAATTTATTCATGTTTCATTTAAAGAAATATTTTTGTCTTCTCTCCTCAATTTTTTAATTTCCCTTAAATATTGCCTCCTCCAACAAATAATTTTTTCTTTCTCTATGAGCACAGATTTTCTATTGTTATTCTCATAAACCTCATTCACGTAAAGTTTTCCACAATTTATTTCTTTTAATGTTTGGCAAAGATTTGTCTACATTAATCTCTACTTAAAGTTTGTCCAAAGTAGGAATTTTTTTTGTAAATAAGACGAATGAACTTTTCTTCGAATTGATTGTTTCACAGTATCATCTATATTAATGGGTTTTCTCACTGTTGACGTTTTAGGTGCTTCTGTAATACTGCCACTCTTTTGTTGCTTTAAAAGTCTATATATAGCTGCGTCTTCAACTCTGGTCATATCGGAAGACTTAGAAACTATACTCCGAACAATACTTGTAAAATTTTTAACTTTTAACACTTTTTAACAAGTGTTTACATAGACACAGTTAAATGACACTTAATTTCATAGGAGTAAAATTAGACGTTTGTGACATTTTAACTACACAAGTTCATCTATTAATATAGCTTTTTATTATAGAACTAACAATTCTGCGTATTATAATCACAGGACTTTACAAACATAACCTATTAATCTTAACTTAAATGATTCACAATCTGCAAAACACGTTCTGCCGCTTGGAAATTTTAATCTTTTCTAAGAAAGTTGAGGGCTTATAAATTGACCCTCGTCTTTTTGGAAATTGGAAATATTTTGTACCTGTAAAGATTACGTACTTATATCATTTGTTGATTAAAATGACTACAAAATTTAATAAAAGAATTAAAATAAATTGGTATATTTAAAAATTTTAGGTAAAACCCAGACATGTTCAGATCAATGCTGAATATTTTATTTTAAAAAATCTTGGTCACTGTTTTATTATGTTATCTTGGGTTTTATCTCACGTGTAATAAAATTTGTGCTATCAATCATTTTCAAATGTACTATAGTATCATATTATATATGCCAAAAAACCATAATTTAAAAATAAAAATAGACTTGTTTAGGGATTTGTTCTCAAAATTTCCTATTCTCGAAAACATTATTTTATTCCATAATTTTTCCGCTCACTGGATATTAATTTCAATAATAAATAAGCTGTTTTAAAATAAGCATTTAAAATGTCCTGTTGAATAAGAAATGACATATTTTAATAGTTCATTATAAAGATAGAGGAATCTTGTACTGCCTTGTGCGCCTCCTTCTAAAGAAACGACAAATAAAGAAGATAAATTACCCTCCGTCAATTTTTCAGCAAATACTTAGTAGCGTCTCATCATCTTTTTCATAATTTAAA
Source organism: Diabrotica undecimpunctata (assembly GCF_040954645.1). Classification (NCBI taxonomy): domain Eukaryota; kingdom Metazoa; phylum Arthropoda; class Insecta; order Coleoptera; family Chrysomelidae; genus Diabrotica; species Diabrotica undecimpunctata. The sequence goes on from NC_092803.1 coordinate 56,196,392, forward strand.
ATTTTTCAAACAACTTTTTACAATTTGCAACAAGCATAGTAGGCAGGCAGCTAGAGCTAAGATTATTATTCCATCTCGGTACTTAAAGCTACCTACATCATGTGTGCCTGTTCGGTAATATTTAAACACTAGGTACATAATTATGTTTTACACTGCTAATGGCGCCACTCGTTCCCAACCGACCAAATATGCATACATTATTATCGATAACAGTAGCAGAGAAATTTCTGTAATATGGGTTAGCCCTTATGAATAATTTTTCCTTAGATGGCTTTGATTGAAAGTAAATTGTTTGAATTGTTGTTTTACAATATTAAATTGACGTTTGCCGCTGAGCGGGTGTTTATTATTTTGTCGTCCACCATACATTTTGTATTTCCACGTTGAAAATCTAATTTTTAAGAGGTAGATCTACTGTTAATAACTTGGCATGTATAACCCAGTTTATTTTGAAAATTCTAGAATAAAAGTCACTAACAGTTTATCTCATTGTGCCTCAACATCGACATGTTTACCAGAAAACAAACCAGCACAACACACAGAAGCTACCGAACAAACTCGTCAGTATGATGATGATACAGGTTGGACGTTAATTCCAAATAAGAAGCGACTACAATCAAAAGATAGCATCCGAATAGAATTAGAAAGCAAACTATTATTCAGCATTATTCGTTGCAGAATTCCACGCAAACGACCAATACATATAGCCCCTTAGCTAGTGACAGCTACTTGACAGACAAAAGTTGATTCCGGATTATTATTTTGGATTCAGCTAACAACATATGTAATTGAAAAGAAAGAATAGTAGACTGCAGCTTCTTTGGATGTCTCACAAGCATTTGATAAAGTATGGCGTGAGGAGCTGATATCTAACATAAAAACTCATTTTTATCATTCTCTATATACACTTCTGAGATCCTCTCTTACCAATCGATATTTTCAGGTCAGATAAAATGTAGCAGTGTCAAACATATTTCCAATTCTATCAGGAATACCTCAGAATAGTATATTGGGACCAACTTTATACTTACTCTATACGGCAGATATTCTTACAAGAGTAAACAGCACAATTGCTACCTATGCAGAGGATACTGTAATAATGGTTTTTAGCTCCGTTTCTGTTACAGCGTGCCAAAATTTACAGAGAAATGAATAAAACTGTGGCGAGTTAAAGTAAATGGCAGTAAATCAGCACGTATACTATTTACTTTACGCAGGGAGAGTGTACCATCTGTGCATATAAACAAGTTCCTTTTTTACAGCCGACTTAATTGGGGAAAGCACATTTGGACAAAGTGACTACAACTAGGATTAATAAACATTAATATCCAAATTAAGTCTACATAATAAATTATTACTGTATAAATATATTCTAAAGCTAGTTTGGACTTACGGGTTACAGATATGGGGTACAGCACCTAATTCTCATTTACTGATACTAAATTGTTTCCAATCTAAAGTTTTGAGATATATTACTAATGCACCGTGGTGTGTGCGCAATTACATAAGTTATACATCGAGATTTTAAGATCCAAACATTAAAGACTCCGTTGTCTCACTCAGTGGTACTTACAAAAATAGACTTCTAAACCATCCATATACGCTTATTCAAGACCTACTTAAGCGACCGAGGAGAGAAAGGCTAAAATGCCGTGACTCCTGAGACCAGTGTTTTTCAATATTTTTGAGTTCACGTTCCCTTTACAGGTTGAAATATTCGGGCGACCCCTGGTGTCATAGAAAGCCAAAGAATTTATTTAATTAAAAGACTACATACGTTACGTAATGATTTTGTTTTATTTTATTTTAGTACATTTAGCTGTTATTTACGCTGGCCAAACTGCGTCGGCGACGGCGCCGTTGCCACACCGTATGGTCATTGCGGTGACAGTACGGTGACAGTTTCAACTCTCACCTGACTCAGTATCTATGAGTACGGGGTCATTATTTTATTTTTTCGCTTGCTTCGCGTGTTTGTAAAATGTATATATTTCTCAAAATATCGCAGACTTCAACATCTGGTACGAGTGTCAATAGAGGTGGTGGTGAATTAAACCAGAAAAAAAAATAGACATTACGATGAGTTATTTAAAAAACGGGCTCACAGTCATAAATAATAAACCTCTATGTTTAATTTGCGGCGATGTTTTATCTAGTGAGAGTATGAAACCGTTTCACAACTAAGCTTTAAAAAGAAGCTGATAAGCCGTTGAATTTTTGAACAAAAGGTGAAAGCTCTTAGTCAGCAGCAAACTAATATACTTCAGGTAAGTAATAGTATAATGTTTTTCTAGTCTCCACGAAGTGTTATTAAGACCCTTAATATATTTAAGCGATAACCTTCTTCTTCTTCTTGCATTCAGCGTCTTCTGTGGAGCTTACTGAGCAACATGGCTATTTGAACTTTTGAAACTGCTGCTCAGAATAATTCGACCGATGTCATTCCGAACCATTCACGAAGGTTACGCAGCCAAGAAATTCTTCTACGTCCCACGTTTCTTCGTCCAGCTATTCTTCCTGACATAATAAGCTGAAGGAATTCATATCTTGTGCTACTAGAGACTGACCAAGGAACTCTACTGTTCTCTTATTTATAGTAATTACAATTTCATGTTCAATATTGAGTCTTTCTAGCACTGCCTGATTATTTGTAACTTTATATATTTAGGAAACTCTAAGAAATTGTCTTTAGATCCACACTTTAAGGGAAAATCATAACACTTAGTCATTCTGCTTCTAAGAGTCATATATAATATAGATGGTGCTGTCAACAGTTTTTTCATTTTTACAAAGCAACCTGTTCCTGTTCAATACATGAACGAATTTCTTCAGAATGTTGGTTTCTCTCATTGACAATAGCTCCAAGATATTTGTACCGAGAAACTAACTCAATGATGACCTGTTTATTAGAGACTAATTGTCCGCAATTATTGTTAACTTTTCTTGATTTTGATATGTAAACCATATGCCCTACTAACCATAAATACTTTATCGAAGAGTCTCTGGAGGTTTTCCACATTGTTGGCTATTATAGCCGTATCGTCAGCATCTCTGACGTCGTTGAAAAGAACTCCATTTATCGGTATTCTAGCCGACTCATCCTTCAATGCTTTATGGAAAATATACTCAGTGACATTAGAAGTGTAACACCCAGAAGGAATAATTCTTGAACTTAATTTTTTGGCAACATGGTAGATTTACATCAAGAATGAAACGATAACGTTGTCAAGAATTTTTATTAACAAGTAATAAAAAAAAAATTAATAATGTGTTTGGCGACCCCGTAGCTGAATACACTCCTGTATACGTCTAGGCATGGACAAAATGAGATGTTCAATGTCTGCTTGTGGCACCTCGTTCCAAGCAACTTAAACTTCATGTATTAACTGTGCCAGAGTCTGTGCAGGATGGTGCAAAATGGACAGTCTTCTTCCCATCATATCCCATACATGTTCGATAGGATTTAAATCCGGAACACGGGACGGCCGTGGCAACACATTAACGCCAACTTCTTGGAAAAAGTCCATAGTTTGATGAGCAATATGGGGACGCACGTTGTGTTGCTGAAAAAGGACGTCTTGACGGCCGTCGAGATAACTCAGTAAACTGGTTTGTAAGATGTCTTCAACATAACGCGCAGCTGTGATATTGCCTCTAATAAACACAAATGGTGATCGGTTACCATAGGCAATAGCCCCCCAAACCATTACTCCAACTGTCCTGTATACATGCCTCTCAACAGCAAACCCGATATCTCGTCGTTCTCCACGGCGGCGTCTTACCATCCTACGACCATTATGCATTCCTAAACAGAATAGTGATTCATCGCTGAATGCCACATTACGCCATTCTGCTACCCAATGCTGCCGTTCTCTGCAAGAATTCAAACGTTGATGACCGTGGTCCGCAGTCTAAGGAAGCACTAGTCATGGGCGGAATGAAAACAATCCAAAGGCTCGAATACGACGGTATAGTGTACGCATACTAACAGGTCTACCTACTACTCCAAACCATTGGTCAGCAATTTGACGAGCAGTAGCAAAACGGTCTCGCAGAGCCAGTAATCTAAAGCGCCTATCTTGACGCTCCGTGGTACGCCTTGGTTGACCAGTTGGTCTTCTTCGTGTTCCTCTTCCTTAGTTTGTCCACACACGACAGACACGCATAGCCGTCATTGCCGTACAATTAACACGACAGCCAATTTCGCGATACGACAAACCCATATCTTTATACGCAATAATTCTGCCCCTGTCAAAATCGCTAAAATGGTGGTAATTATGGTTTATTCGAACTCGAGGCATTTGCTTACACTGAATACAATTAGACTGAGGAACAATAACTAAAAATTTCTATACGAACCGGTTTTCACAAGTCGGTCTCTCACAAAAAAATTTAGAAGACAAAACTTTATTTTTACAAAAAGTAGAAGAGATAAACCATTGGTATTGTTATCATAGCATGTTTTAAATATAGTCATTCTGTTGCCAAAAAATTAAGTTCAAGAAATTACTCCTTCTGGGTGTAACACTTCTAATGTCACTGAGTATATATTATGAGTATAAATTGAATAGCATTGGCAAGAGAATACATCCCTGTTGTACACCCTTCTGAATATTTATTTCCTTTGACCGGGAGCCTTCGAGTTTAATTCTTGCCGTTTGGCCCCACATAATCTTAATAGCACTCAAAAGCACTTGCGACTACAATATTGATTGGAAAAAATGTATCGCTATTTGAACCTATGGCGCTAAAGGTATGACTGGCAAAAATAGCGGACTCATTGCAAAATTAAAAACGATAATGCCAAATATATCCTGGGCACGCTATTTTCTTCACCGGCAGGCTCTATCTGCTAAGGTGTAGTACCTTCTGATTTAAATGACGTGTTCAAGGAGCTTATAAAAATTGTGAATTCTATCAAAGATTAAGCTTTGCAAACCAATTTTATTTTAGGTGGGATCTAGATAACCCCAGAGATGCTGAGACTACATTAGCTTACTTATATTCTTTATCTGACTATGAGGAACATTCAGAAGAAGAAGCAGATGAAGGTGCTTTCGAAGAACTTGAAAATTTGGAAGACAACTGTTCAGATTCTTACGATGTGAATACAGCCTGTTAGAAATCTTTATATGTTCAATATTCAGGTAATATTTCTCTCCCTACATTTCCATTACATTTTCAACCATCCGTATCGGTAGAAAGTTAACATGAAGAAAATGATGGGGAATGGGATCAAACCACAGATTTTTTACAACCTTACACTTGATTTTTACAAATATGCCAATACTGCATACGATTTTAATATTAACGACAAATAAATCGATTATTTCACCAAAATTTTTGATTTAGATATTCTTGATATGATAGTTTATCAGACTTGTCTATATGAAAAGCAAAATTGGCCAAGAAGGGCTACTAAGACAACGTAACCTGGTCCTTCTTATAATTGGCAAGATACAAATCTAGAGGAAGTGAAGGCCCTAATTGGAGTAATGATTACAATGGGTATACATAAACTTTATCAGCTTTATAATTACTGGTCCACTGATCCATATTTAGGCGTATCAGCAGTTTCTCAAGTATTTGGATCTAAGAGATACAAGAAACTAATTGAAAATTTACACCTAAATATCAATGAAAGTGCAATGCCTCGAGCAACACCTGTACAAACTGTAAACAGTACAATCCAATCTTCGTATAACCACTCATCTTACTTAGGTGTTGATATTGATCATCACTTAAGCAATACATGCTCGTAAAGCCTTTCAACGAGGCAAAGTATGGTGTTTGGCAGGCACAATTACAGGCTATATATTATACAAATTCCATATTTACACTGGAAAGTCGGTAGACGTTGACGGAGCAAGAAACCTAGGTGAAAAGATTGTTATAAACTTTGCGAACTGCCCAAAAAAAAACCAGACGTGTTTGATAGCCTTTGATATATATTCTTTACATCCTTCCCTCTTATGAAAAAGTTCTTGAGTGATAAGATTTATGCTGTTGGTACGGTGAGACTACACAAAAACGGATTATGAAGATATGTATAAAAGTAAAACGAAGATGTGCCGTGGAAAATTTATATTTAGTACAAAACAAAAGGTAAGGTAGCTGCAATAAAGTGGATGGATCATAAACCAGTCAACATCTTGAGCAACTGTTTCTTTCCACGAGATACAGATTTTCAGAATCTGTATCTCAGAATTTTCAGTGGTTCAGAATTTTCTACTATTTAGTGGATATGGCTATAGTTAATTCGTTCATACTAATGAAGATAAGTAGACGGAAGAAACTCGACCAACTATCATTTCGCGTAAATTTAGCAAGACAGGTGATTTCGAGCTATCTTTAGCAAATACATGTTTAGTTTCAAATGAAGTGGGATTAGCGGAAGTTGGTAGACATATGCCAAATTACAAGCGATGTAGGATGTGCAGTACTAAGCAAAATGAGAAAAGTACTCGGTATATCTGCAGCTACTGCAATGTTCCATTATGCATAACACCCTGTTTTAAGAAATTGCATGAACAATGTTATGTATTCCCGGTTTTGTTATATGGAATGGAGGCGTGGACAATGACCGCAACATTGATGAAAAAAGTAGAGGCCTTCGAAATGTGGGTTTACCGACGTATATTACGTATATCCTGGACTGAGCACGTGACCAACGAAGAGGTACTACGTCGGATAGGTAAAGAGAGAGAGGTAGGAATAAGTATAAAGAAAATAAAGTTGGAATACTTGGGTCACGTTATGAGACATAATAAATATAGAGTACTACAACTGATTGTTCAAGGGAAAATAGACAGCAGAAGGGGTCCAGGGAGGAGAAGACACTTGTGGCTCCAAAACTTGCGGCAATGGTTCGGATTGTCATCTGCTTAACTATTCAGATCTGCCGTAAACAAAGTCAGAATAGCCATATTGATTGCCAACGTTCGGAACGGACAAGGCACATGAAGAAGAAGAAGATGAACAATGAGATGTATTTACTCGTTTATGCATACATATTGTGTATTTTATGAGTTCTAAATAAAGTAAAATTAGTTTGAAATGTTATTTTTTTTTAATTTACATTTTTCGCGTATGGGCGCTAAGAAGTATTATTTCCACCACCCTAATAAAATAGGGGAAGGAGCAAATTTGTTTTGACACTATAAATCAGTAGGGGTAGTTATATAATTTACATCTTCTTGGAATTTGCATAAACCAGAACTACTTTGAATTTAATAATCAAATATATACACATAACAATACAGGACTTATAATGGACAATTCTCTAAGCCCATTGCTATCAGATATTTTTATGAATCATCTAGAGACAAAGATTTCAAAACATCCCATATTCAAACAGTTTTTATATTGGTGGAGATAGGTAGACGATGTACTGGTATGATTCATAGGAACTAACAGGCAACTCAACCAATTTTTATCGTATATTAATTCACTTCATAGTCATATTGAATTTACAATAGAAACAGAACAAAATCAATCCATAAATTTTTTATATTAAAAAATTATCAGACTTAAAAACAAACGTGACTTCTCCATATTTCATAAACCTACCCTTACTGACACGACTATACATAATTCATCATCCCATCTTACACAACATAAACCTGCAGACTATCATAGTATGTTACATAGATTAACGCAAATTCCGATGTCAAAATAAAACTTTGAGACAGAATTAAATATCATTAAGCAACTACTAGTGAACAATGGATACAACGAACAAACAATTAATAAAATGTTAAATCAAATACTACACAAGAAAACCCTGAAATTAGTATTTCCACCACCAGAGAATAAACCCAGTACCTTCTGCTCGATACATTCAACATATCAACAAAAATAGCCAAACACATAAAAAAGGAAGGAGTAACACCAGCTTTCAGAAAAAACAACAACTTAGGCAAATATATTGAAAACAACAAGAGTCAAAATAAAAAGCACTTACACAGTGGTATATACAAACTTAAATGTGGCGACTGGCCAAAAACTTACATCGGTCAAACTGGTAGCAATTTTAATAAACGAATAGCAGAACATAAAAGGGCTTTCAATAATAGAAAAACAGATTCTACATACGCACTTCACCTTCTAGATCATATCATTCTTTTAATGACGAATTTCAAATTCTTCACATTCAAAATAAAGGCACTAAGCCATCTTTGTTAGAATCTATGGAAATTAACAAATTAAAAAAACACAGATATAATTCTGAATGACCAACTTGATACAAACAGTCTTCATCTCCTCAACCTATTTCATTAAAGACTATAAAGTGTAAACGCATGCCAAAAATAGATCACTTGAGAAAGGCACTCTGCCAAAACAGCTGTAGTGATAAGATTTTATAATAAATTTTGTGGAAGTTTTGAAAACAAAGTTTTCAGTGTTTTATTGTTACATAAAATGAATTTCCATCAAGTAACGGTCAAATCCATCAATTAGTTATATAATTGTTAACTAGTCAATGAAAATTGTTTAAAAATATTTAATTTGCTCACGCCCATGAAAAGGTTAAACTCTCCTCAAAAAAGTGCTCAATTAATTTTGTAAAACATTGATTTTTTTTGAATTTGTTCTTTGATACACTTTCGAATCAAATCAACATGATTCAAACTTTGCGTTAACGAAAGAGTTACAATTATACAATAGCTTTCAGAAGCTTTAGTACATACTTCGAACTACCAAGCTGCTCATATGGGTGCTCCGATATATCCGAACATTGACATTCATCCTAAACAAACAAAGAAGTTTTTTTTTATGGTCTCTGACGCATACAGTGCACATTATGCGAGAAATAGAACAAATATAGTGTATAATATTTATGCTAATACATCGTACTAGAAATAGGAGTGACATGAATAATTTTGAATATCTATTAAACCGAACATGACTGATATATTAGTAAAACATTTTAAAATGGTTTTGGAGCAAGTTTTTGTGTACAACTTTCTGTCAAAAGATGAAACAAGAAGTACTAAGTAAATTAAAAAGTATTAGGAGGAAATAAGCATCGAATAAAAGAATTACATGGCTATCACATTTATGGATTTCTAATAAAATACTTTTGATTAAGGCCTAGAGCCATTTTTTTATTTACAGTTTAATTTTAACAAGTACAATGAATATTACTTTATTATTTTTCATGCACTTATTTTCATTTCCCTTTGTTCAATGCTTTTTCTTTCCAATTATCGATATTACTTCTGTACTTCTGTACAAGTCTACTATGCATTATGATATTATACTATCTTTTTCGCGTTGTGCCTTTACGTCTTTTCTGTTTTGATTTACGGGAAAGCACCATTTGTATCATTCCTTCCTTTTTTTAGTTTCATAAATAATTATTTATAAATCTTTATCCATTATTCCAGCAATTTGTGTCTTCTTCTCCTGCATAACTCATCTTCCTTAATATTGTAACGAAATAGTATACCTCTGAGGGATCACGTATCACAATTCTCAGAAAGATGACTTCAGAATATACGATTACCAGCATAAGCGACAGTGGCCCTTTGCCTTCGAGAACATAGAATTGAGATGAGCACATCGAGAAGATTCTCGAGCAAATACTTTCGGTACATAAACGAAGGGTCCTTTTGAGTGAGTTAGATGATAAGATAATATCGTGCTGTAAGCTTATAAATAAATATTGTGTGGTGTAACATGTATGGGATAATTTATTAATTTAAGAATAAATTAACCAATGACTTTTGGAAAAAGACTTTTAAACTTTTGAAGTAGTGTTTTTCGGGAACTTCCGCGTAGTTCGGTAGTGATTTTTACAAGAAAGATCATTTGGAAAGTATGTGTGTACCTAAAAAAAACTACTAGTAGAACTTTCAGTAAAGTACTTGCGTAAATAATCAGAAGAACGGGATGAAGACTGCTGCGGGTCCAAGAAGATCCTTCAAGAACGAATGAGGAATGTTCTCAACAAGAATGGAGATGACCCAAAGACATTCCAGTTTCAGTCAGCAGAAAAAGCAGTTTTGACGGAAATAAATAAAAAATTTGAAAATGTTTCTCAAATGATTGAAGAAACTTCTAGAAATAATGATGATACATTCGAACTGTTTCTTAGATGATTAAAGAAACTTCTGAACATTTTTACAACAGATTCGATAAAACTTCCCAAATAATTAAAGAAGTATGTAGACAGAACAATGAGAAATTTGAAGAAGTTTCTAGAATATTCGATACTATACAGAAAAATGTATACGACGTAGAAGAGAAGATCAAACAATTAGAGAGCATGATAACCAATATGAAAGTGCTACACCACTAGTTAATGCAATAATTTTAGATCTTGTAGTAAAAGAAGAATCAACGAGAGACAAAACGACACATCATATGAGATTCAAATTGAATAGATCGAACAAGAAAATGCTGTTTTCTTGATAGCTGCTTTACGAAGTGATGCTACGGATGTCCTAAGATCAATTCCTAAGAATCAAGAAAAATATTATCAGACCTTGTTCTCTTGACTTGAAAAATGCTATGGTGATGCTCATTTACATGAAGTCTACAAAGCATAACTAAGAAGTAAAATTCAACAAGCAAGTAAAAATTTGCAAGACTTTAAAGCAGATGTTGCTCTTATAGTACAGTTAGCTTGTCCAGAGGTAGCAGACAATATTCTGGAAGAAATCACTTCTTCAATGTGTTGACAGATAGTGAACTATAAAAAGCTTTACAACTAGCAAGACCGACAGCCTTAGAAGAAGCACTCGCTATTACCTTGGAACACGAAACAGCTAGTCGAATTGCGACGCAAGGCGACGAATAAAACGATAAACGTCTGGAGGAAATCGTATGAAAAGGAGTTCGTAACACGACGCCGAAGAGATGCGAGTCTAGATGTCGGAGTGGTAGCGATGTAGGTCGCATTCGCTGTAAGTTGCAAGACAATAATACAGTCCGAAAAATGGTACAAGTCGAACACAGGGCCGGAAGAGTTCATTCAAAATGCTGATGATTTTTCAAGACGGGCATGCAGTGCAAATTGTAATTACAGTATTGAATTGTATGCAATTAGAGAAACGAATTTGCCCCATGAGACGAACTACCGTCATTATTGATCACTGGCAGCCTGAATAGCTACAATACGTTCAAGCAGATGATCGATATATAAAAAGAGTATTAGATTGGAAGCGTCGAGGTGAGAGACTTTTTGGTAAGACATTAGTGCATGTAGTCCAGAAGTCCTACTGGAGCCAACAGAATTGCCTGGTACTCCAAGATGATCTTCTGTATAGAACCTCTGAGAACGATGATGGTGTAGAATCTAAACTTCAGTTGATTGTACCTAAAAGTAAAGTGTCAGAAGTATTGCGTCAGTTACATGACAGTGCATAAGGTGGATACTTCGGTATTGCGAAGACTCTACAAAAGATTCGATAACGGCTCTATTGGATGAACTATAAAGATAATGATAGATGGTGCCGAAAAATGTGTACAGTACAATGTTGGTAGTTCTACGGAAGAGCAGTAATCGATATTGCAGGTTCATTTCCAGAACCGTATGATGGAAATAAATATATCCTGGTAGCTATGGATTATTTTACAAAATATACTGAGACTTATGCGAAACAAAATCAAGAGTACTTGTTAAAGAATTCTTCAGCCGATTTGGTGTTTCCTTTGAGATCCACCCTGACCAAGGGCAAAACTTCGAGCCAACCCTCTTTTAAAACATTTATAAATTCATTAGTGTCAATAAGACCAGAACGGCACCCTTATATCCTCAATCAGATGGAATAGTCCAGAAGATGAACCGAACGATGGGAATACCTGTCCAAAGTTGTATCCGAACGTCAAAGAGATTGGGACCAGCACATTCATTTATTCCTAATGGCCTACCGTTCGGCCGTGAACGAAACTATAGGTTGTTTACTGTACGACCTAGATTTTCGCTGCAGACTTTCCAAAGAATATATTGCAAGCAAAGAATTTATTGACCGCATGAAGTTAAGAATGAACAACATTCATGAACTTGCCCGACGACACATCAAAATAGCCAGTGACAGAACGAAAGATCAATATGATTCTCTACACAAGAATGAAGCTTTGAAGTGGGTGATCTTATCTGTCTTTATAATCCATAACGTCGTTGAGGCTTGTCTTCTAAACTTCAAAGACAATGGAAAGGTACGTAATAAATTAAAAACATAATACAGGATGTAAAATATCGAATTAAGAAGTTGCCAAAAGGTAAACCAAACGTTGTTCACATAAATCTCCCTGCACTATAACTGCTGGTTCAAATGAAACTGAAGAAGCACGATCTCAACATGAGATCAAAGATGACCGAAGACCAACTTTATGTCAAATTACGCAGAAATAAAGAGTGCTAGATTCGGCGTGACCACAGAAGTTCAACAGGATCTATTTAGCGTTCCGGAAAACGTCTCTCTATTGCACTATTGCAAAAGACCTGGAGATGACTAAAGGAATCTCGTCCGTATTCAATAAGTTCGGTTCCTTGGATGAGGTAAAAACTCAGTAACTTAAAGGTGGAAGAGTACTGCAATTAGAAGATGGTCCTCGATCTTTGCTGTGTATGATGTTCAGGAAGTATTATACAGACAGGGCAAGCTGTCAAGACAAGGACATATGACGTGGTCTAACTAATTTAAAGAAAATGGTGTGCAATTATGACATCAAGAATTTGGCTTTCATAAAGATAGGCCTTGTACTAGAAAATCTGGATTGGAAGAATATCAGAAGCATGCTTGAAGTGATTTGTCGAGAAATCGGCGTACCAATTACTGTTTGTTGCATTAACATGAAGAGATTAAGCCCTTCAAAGACAGTAGACTGTTATTTATTTCTAAGAAGTTTATGCAAAGCCGGAGAGTCCTATAGATTCTGCCATCCTGGGCCTTCAGATGATTTTATGTCTGATTTTCTCATACCATGATTTAGTTGCGTACGTAACTTTAGGTTTGATTAAAGTCTTATATATTCTTGTTTAAAAATTGATTGATACATGCTTGGATCTCATTACATTTACAACTATTTGTGTCCCCTTTTCCATCTATAATTTATAATTCCCTTCCTTTCTGTTGATTTTAATTAATAACCTGAGATTTTTGCTTCCTTAATTATCTTTTCAAAAAGCTTACTTGGAAAAACACATTAAAGCCAAAGGTAAAACTACTAACAAGGTAGTGGCAACTAAAGTGCCCCGAAAAAATATTTTCTGTAACCTATATAAACATACATCAAAATATGATCCAATACAAAATTGGATAACGGTGAACAACGCAACTTTATCGTAGCAACCAGGCAAACAAGGTTTATACCCACCAGTTTTAGTGCACAGAAGATTCAATAAAGATACCCAGAAGAATTAACTAATAATGTAGTAAAGTTCTCAGTAACTGGATTACAATAAATTGAAAAAGATTGAAAGATTCGTGTATCTAGCTTTGGATGGAAATGTTTAACTAATGGTCTTCATAAATACACTTTGTCCACTTTGTTGTGTGTTGTTCCACTTACTTGATAATAGGGCTTAATACAGACATACTACTGCCAAAATACCAAAAGAATAGCAACATGTAAAGTAAAAGCGTATTTTACCGTGGTAAACTCTCAACGAGACTAGAGAAAAACTACTTTCAAAAAGAAAACACAACAAACTAAGGAAAAACTACCAGTTCTCGGACCATTGTCGGATGATTCGAGTACTCTGTTTACAGAAAACCCCGAGATACTTAGATATCCCTCAGCGCTTACTTAGATTTCAAAGAAAAAAGCACAGAAAATACTAGCAAGGTTGTTATACCACGGAAACCTTTAATTACTTCTAAGGAAGAATTGATGTGATATAGGCTGCTAAACGAACATCTAGCACAAAACTCCCGACTAAAAAGTTAGAAAAAAAGAAAACCTGCAACTTCCTCTCCAATCGTTTGAGTTGGTAAAAATTGCAAAACTATTCTTATGAAATTAAAGATAGCAATGATTTACAAGAACCAAAAGTACAAAATGGTAGATTGAAAAAATCTCCGTAAGAAAGAGATGCTTTAGTAAGGTTTATCGATGAAACTCAAAGCTTTATGTGCTCTTTGATAGCAAGGATGTCGACTCATGGATGGGTACTTTAAGTTTATATGTACTGATGAAGTCTCCTTTAATATTACAAAAGTCCTTTTTTAAAGACAAAATGTATGATACAACTGTTAAAGCTGAAGAATTCTCTAAATTAAAACATGTGCTTGCATATCCTCCAGAGACTAAACTGGGGATTACTAGCAGGTTGGATAAATAAAATTAAGGACTCACCATTGAACGTTAAGTAATTTTGGGTTCCTGCATTTGATTTTCCTGGCCGACAAATAATTAACCGAAGGATTAAAAAAGGAACTGGAATGCAATCAGATGGCGATATATCTACGCATGCTAGGGACTTCAATGAACCAAAGCCTGAGACAATCACTTTTCTGTATGAGACCGAAGAGGTATCCATGTAGGCAGAAAAAATATCATATGGATAACATTTTAGCGAATGATAGCTAAATATAGATATAACAGACACATCAATTGAAATCAGAATCAATTTACGTAAAACAATTTTCAAATATTATCCCAGTTTGTTAGTGAAAGGTTTCCAAGAGAATGTGAATGAAAAATTTGTGTTATTTACATACAAAATGATATAATGTGTATACCTTTGTATCTATTACCTTTTTACTTGACTTGCAGTAACAGAAAAGAAGAATTCTTTAGAAACAATATATTTGAACAACCTAACTTTTTGAAAATAAAAACAGTTAAAAAGCCACTCGTAAAAAAGCGAAGGTAATTTATTTCAAGATTTGACAGTTAAAGTAGCATTTCCAATTACCTCCTGGTTTATAAAATAATAGATATGGTTTTTATACAGGGTGTGCCAAAAGAAGCTGGATGGTAGAAAATTTCGTGAAATTTATATCTGATCGAAAAACATAAAAAAAGTATTTATTATTTTTTAAAAATTAATCGAATGACACCAAACACGAACACCCGCTCCATGGGACAGGGGGTAAACTTCCCATCTTAAATAGGAACCCCCATTTTTTATTGTAGATTTGAAATTCTTATAAAACCTTACCTTTATTACCTTACCTTTATTAAAATCTTACCTTTATTAAAAACATTTTTGTCAAATTGTTAATACTGTAATAAAAAAAAGAGATTTATACTGATATCCCAGGAAAATTATGGAAACGAGCTAATATCTCGAGAAATGCACTTCTAAATGAAAAACCAAGAACCGTGTTACTCCTGTCGTCAGAAACGAAAATGCCACTGAACTTTTAAAAATGATACTGAATTTTGTTGAGAATGGCCATTATAAGACTTCAAACAATATTTAAAAATGTTGATCACTCCTAGTCTACGGCTTCCCGCTAAAACTTCCCTAGTTTAGGGGAAAAATGAAAAAAAAAAACAATTTCCCAAAACGAATTTTTAACAAAATTCTTTTTGTTTTCTTTTTCTTTGCTCTATATAGTATAGGTTCAGCACGAACAATTTAACATTGCATTTAATATTGTTTTTAATAGGTATTCCAGTAGTCAGAGACGAAATAAGAACCTCTAAAAATAATACGACAAGCTGAATTTCGCTAAGAATATCAATTTTGAAACTTCAAAACAAATTGCAAAACACTTTGCCACTACTACTCCCGTGCTTCTCCCTAAAAGCCCGCTCGGGATGAGGGGAAACGGAAACAGAAAACATCGATTCATCAAGAATCTGTACACCGTAGAAAAAAATATGTTAAACAAGACATGTAGCTGAGTCAATTTTAAATAAAAATATTTATTATTGCTTTTTATGTAGAACAAACCGTTCCCTAAGAAACAATACTTGGAGCGACCGGCGATTTTGAATGTCAGTTACGAGCGCGAAATCAATTTTAATTAAAATTTGTATCAATTCGCCGGTAAAAATTCGATATCTTTTGAGCAGAGTGTCTTATCGAAAAAAATCATGTAATCAAAATGCGTTTTAAAGGTGTACAGTGTAGCTTTTGTATGCAATTTTTGTGTTTTGCCGCAAATGAAGTCAGTTGTTATAAAGGTGTTACAGAAATAAACGTGGCTCGATTTTTGCTATTTTTTATGATTCTCATTAGATCAATAAAATGGATCACTTTCGTCGATCAGTCACTATAAAATTTCCATTGTTACAGCTAGCCTAATCTTCAAAACCTATAGCACAAAATTTCGGTTTGAGGTTTAGCAACAAATGTGAGGCGTTCGAAATATATTCGAAACTTTCACAGTACAAATGATCTAAAACATTTATACCTGCCCATTTTCGATTAAATAAGTAAAAAAAGAAAGAAAATATGAATTAAATACATACACCAAAAAAAGTAAAAAAAAAAATTTACAACGAAAAACCCTTTTGTAAAGTTACTGTTATTTTCGATTTACACCATTTAGAATAACTTTTTTGTACAAAAAGTTGTGCAAACATTGCACTATAACAGGATCCTCTTCGATTCGTTGTTTTTGTACAAAAAGTTGTGCAAACATTGCACTATAACAAGATCCTCTGCATATTGTCAAAAATATGGTTCAAATGAAGACTAATAGTGGCTAGTGGAGGGAGAACTCACAAATCTACGCGTTGAAAAAATGAAAACACATCTTTAAACTACTACAAATGTTTATATCTCCAGATCTACTAAACGAATTTTAGTCTTTCTTTTTTTAATTTGTATGTATTCTTTGCGTACATTACAAATATGTAATTTGTTTATAAACTAATTAACTAATAAACAGTGTAATTAGTTTAAACAATTTATGAAATAAAAATTGCCCCAAAAATTTATATTTTTTGTAATACTATCATCGTTAACTATAAGAAAAGTTAAAATACACTTTCTATAATAAATTATCTTTAATAAATAATTTAATATTACTTAATTTTAAGTAAAAATAAGCTATTACATATGTTTTTTCCAATTCTATTTTATGACAGGAAATAATATTTTTTATAACTTTTAACTGACTTTTTTTTTGATTGTATGTATAAAAAATTTCACAAAATTGCATGATGGATTTATGTTATTTTATGAGTGTGCGTATTATTCTCAAATAATCATACAAATTATTAATATTTAATTTCGTTCATTTAGCAATATTTCATAATCATACAAAATAATATTTATTTCATACATTTAATAATAAACGCAGAGCGACAGTGGACCAAGATGACGACATGACTGGACCCGAAATACTAAGGTCAGAAGTGGAAAAAGCCAAGTGTCGCTAAAAAACGCCAAAACACCAGGTCCCGACAATATACAGGGCGAGATCATAAAACTCCTATGCGAAACGGATGACCACTTCCTCGATTTTCTGACAGGCCTTTTTAACACCTTTTACGACAAAGGGGAGATTCCGGAGGAATGGCTTCGATCGACCCTTGTAGCCATACCTAAAACACCAAGTGCAAAACACTGTGATCAACACCGCTTAATAAGCTTGATAAATCACATTACCAAAGTTTTCACCAAAATCATACACAATAGAATATATAACAAATGCGAAGCAAATATATCGGAGTCACAGTTCGGATTCCGAAGCGCATTGGGCACAAGAGAGGCGATCTTCAGTCTGCAAGTTTTAATTCAAAGATGCAGAGATATGCACAAGGACGTGCACTTGTGCTTCATCGACTTCTCCAAGGCGTTTGACAAGCTCAAACATGATAAACTCATGGAAATGCTCAGGAAGATGCATATTGATGGCAAGGATCTGCGCATAATAACCAGTCTCTATTGGAACCAAAGTGTTGAGATAAAGATGGGCAACTTACACAGTGGGAAGATAGATATTAAAAAGGGTGTACGACAGGGATGCGTCCTCTCGCCGCTCCTGTTCAATATATACTCTGAACAAATCTTCAGAGAAGCACTGGGAGAAGTTTCGGAGGGTATCAAAGTAAACGGAGAGGTAATCAATAATATTAGATATGCTGACGACACAGTTATTATCGCAAATGACTGCAACGAGCTTCAAAGACTCATGCAAAGCATACACACAGCAAGTCAAGAATATGGTTTAGAACTCAATACAACCAAAACTAAATGCATACTCATCAGCAGAACACAACAACCTCCGATGCAATTGACATTAAACAACCGAAAAATAGAACAAGTGGAGACATACACATACCTTGGAACCACAGTCAACACAAAATGGGACCAGTCAACAGAAATAAGATCACGAATTGAAAAAGCGCGAAACGCGTTCAACAATATGAAAAAGTGGTTCACAAGCAAAATCTCAATGGAACTAAAATTAAGACTGGTCAAGTGTTATGTCTTGCCGGTCTTGTTCTATGGAGCAGAGGCATGGACCACAACGGAAGCCACCCTAAAGAAACTAGAATCCTTTGAGCTGTGGATATATCGCCGTATTCTTCGGATATCCTGGACAGACCACATCACTAACGTGGAAGTAATGCAGAGAATAGGCAAAAGCAAAGAAATAATCTTCACCGTAAAGAAACGGAAGCTTGAGTACTTCGGCCATGTCATGAGGCATACTAAGTACCGGCTGCTACAGTTAATAGTCCAAGGAAGAATCGACAGTAGGAGGGGACCGGGAAGAAGACGACACTCATGGATACATAACCTGCGACAATGGTTCGGATTAACATCGACCGAACTGTTCAGAGGTGCCGTAAACAAAGTCAAAATAGCCTTGTTAATAGCCAACGTCCGAAACGGATAGGGCAAAGGAAGAAGAAGAAGAATAATATTAAATGATACACGCAAATATTATTCTTATTAAACACAGCATTTACACATTTTTTTTTAATTTTCAAATATACGCAATATGAGGTAAACATTTAATTTCTAATATTAAATGTATTGTTAGAACACTTATAAAAAAGATACCCCCGATACGAGAAAAAGTGGACTTGTATAATGAAAAGGTAAATTTCTAGAGGCAAGAGTAAATGTGAGTACTATCAAGTATTAGTTATTCTTGGTTGAAGAATTAATCATTTACTTGTGTCAAGTTTAAAGTTGAATATTTATAAAGTTTAAAACTTGGAATCCGATTAATTATTCAGCCAAAAATAACCAATATTTGGCAGTACTCAAATTCACTATTGGCTCTAGAACTTTGCCTTTTCTCCACCCAACTAAACTTTTTTATGAGTGTAAAATGAAATTATAATTACTTTTGTCTACTTTTTTTGTTCGGTACCATATATACTTATTTCATACCAAAATCAATACCTACATTTTCTACATGTTCATAATATTGAATTATATTCAGTGTCAATTATATCAAGTAAAAGACTCACTCAAGAAGTTAAATATGTAACATAAAATGTGGAAACCACTTATGGAATAAAATTGTTTGTGTCCTTATTATTGAAAATAATAAAAAACGTTAACTTTTAAATTTAAATGTGCGCTTTTTAAACATAAATTTAAATGTACAGGGTGATCCACGCAAGTCTGCCATAGTCCATAATCCTTATTATTAATGAAACACCCTGTATATTTTATGTTTTTAAAAGATTCTTAACAACCTGATTTCAACAAACTATATTATGTAGGGACTATAATGAATAATACAAGGTGAAATTTTGAAATTAATAATTTATCACGTCTTATGGTATTATTTTAAATTAGCTAAATACAGACTTCTACTCTAAGTGTCAGTATATTGGGGAAAATTTCTGTTTAGTAACCGTGTTAACATTTTTTGTCATTAATAGGTAAAACTGTCTAGATAGTCTGCTAATTAAACTAAATCGGTAAATAATGCGGATTGTTATCAATCAGTTGTTGGTGTATTGACATTTTACATTAAAATAATAAATTCCTAATTAAAAGCTAATTTCTTAAAGAAATAAAAATGAAATATTTAACTGAGACCCACCGAATTGAGATTTTAATGATGATCGGTTACGGGGAGAATTGTAGAAGTCAAGTTGAAGTAGCAAACTTATTTAATCAGAGGTATCCTCAGTTGTGTAATATTGCAGAAGGTACTGTGTCTAAAATTTATGCATAATTCAGAGAACTTGGACATGTCAAACCATTAAAAAGAAAACCGAACTTCATTGAAGATTTGGTGAAAGTGGATATTTTGTTGTGTCGCAGAGAATCCAACGTCAAGTTCATGTCAAATTACATGTCAAAATAATGTGAGTCATACAACTGTCCTAAGGTGTCTCCATAAACAAAAAATTCATCCATATAAATTGACTTTTGTGCTAACAGAAGCCGATCCAGATTACATTGAACAGAGAGGTAAACTGACAAAACTGTAGATATTGGTCAGCAGAGAATCCTCATTAAATGCGTAAGACACACACTCAGTATTTTATATTATTATTATAGGCAGGTATTATAGGAGATCATATTATTGGTCCTATATTTGTAGATGGTAATTTGACACCGGAAAAATATTTAAGCATGCTAAGAGGCGATGTTCTTCCTCAGTTGGCTAACTTATATCGCAATCCAATAGATCCGACCCTACCACATGAAACTGTCTGGTTCCAGCAGGACGGTGCAACACTCCATTATGCTTTAATGGTGAGAAATTACTTAAATGAAATCTTCTTCAATAAATGGGTTGGACGAAGGGGTACTATTGAGTGGCCAGCTAGGTCGCCAGATCTTACGCCTTTCGATTTTTTTCTGTGGGGTTATCTCAAGAACAAAGTATATACAACACAACCCACTAGAATTGAAGACCTCAAAGAAAAGATAACTACAGTAATACGAAATATTTCACCTCAAACTTTAAACAAAGTTCGGGACGAGTTTTATAGGAGACTGTGTTATTGTCAACAACAAGATGGAGAACATTTTGAGCATTTATTTTAATGTAATCCAATCAATTACCTCGGGTATTCTATGAATTAATTTTCTTGAAGAAAATTATACTTAATTTCAGAATTTCACCTTGTATTATTCATAATAGACCATACATGATATAGTTCATTGAGGTCAGGTTATTAAGGAGCTTTTAAAAACATAAAAATATACAGGGTGTTTCATTTAAAATACAGATTATGGACTATGCAAGACTTGCATGGATCACCCTGTAAAAAGCGCACATTTAAATTTAAAAGTTAAGGTGTCTCAACGTTTTTTATTATTTTCTAAAATAAGGACACAAACAATTTTATTCCATAAGTGGTTTCCACACTGTATATGTAATAGCTTATTTTTACTTTAAATTAAGTAATATTATATTATATATTAAATATACTTAATTAAAGAAAGTTTATTTTAACTTTTCCTATAGATAACAATGACAGTATTAAAAACATTTTTTTTTTGGGGAATTTTTTTTCACAAATTGTTTAAACAAATTACACCATTTATTAGTTAGTTAATTTATAAACAAATTACATATTTGTAATGTACGCAAATAATACATATAAATTAAAAAAAGAAAGATTAAAATCCGTTGAGTAGATCCGAAGATATAAAAAACAATAATTGTAGTACTTTAAAGATCGGTTTTAATTTTTTGAACGCGTGGATTTGTGGTTTCACCTCCACTCGCCACATTAGTCTTATTTTGAACCATATTTTTAACAATTTACAGAGGATCCTGTTATAGTGCAATGTTTCTAAAACTTTTTGTACAAAAACTACAAATCCTTTTCTTTCAAATGCCGAAAATTAAGTTTATTAATTTTTATAAACAAATTACCTGTGAATTAAAAAAAAAACTAACTTTGTCCCAAATTATCGTAGAATAACATTTTTTTTTAAATTTGTCTAAAAATGTCAGCTTTTTGAATATGAAAACAGATTTTATCTATGAGCAATAGTTTAAAAGTTATTCTAAATGTTTATATAAATCAAAAATTACCGTAATTTTACAAAAGGGTTTTGCGTTGTAAAACATTATTTTTTTTAAAATTTTTTCTATGTATTTTGATAGTTTAATTCTTAAACTTTTATTTGCTGTGAGTGGAGTTACTGTATCTTTATTATTTTCTGACTAATGTTAATTTAAACAAAGGTCTCTGGGATAAACAAATAGAATAACTTTTAAACTAATTACTGGATCGATCTGAAATTTTCAGGGTTTGTTAAGAACCACAATACCCAAGTTTGGTCAGAATAAGAAATACCTAGGTTGATTTTTTATAATAGTTATAAACAAATAACGATTTTGCAGTTTTTGAAGCAACAAATTAATTTTACATTTTTTAGAAATCGCCATTTTACAACTTTTTTTATATTTTAAAAGATAAAGTTTTGTAATATTACCTTAAATATTAAGCTTTTCAATGGTAAGCAAAAAATCGAAAAAATGGCATTTTTAACACTAAATTGTTAATTTAGTGTTAAAAATAAAACATAATTAAAAAAAAACGCCCAAATTTATGCGGAAAACATATAGGTTTTCTTTATATAAGCCTATGGTAACTAAAAAAACGTAAAAAAATAAGAGCTTTTTTATAATTACGCATTTTAATTCTCTATTTTCTGTTGGAT
Source organism: Diabrotica undecimpunctata (assembly GCF_040954645.1). Lineage (NCBI taxonomy): Eukaryota > Metazoa > Arthropoda > Insecta > Coleoptera > Chrysomelidae > Diabrotica > Diabrotica undecimpunctata. The sequence continues at coordinate 56,218,905 of NC_092803.1, forward strand.
CAGTACTTACGGTTATTTGTTATAATTTTAGGCTACATCGGTATATAGGGCCACTATGCATAATGTTAATTGTGTTTTTGGTTGAATTTTTTATTTGAAGTTAATCTAGAAGCTATAAGAATAGAAAGAAAATGCGTTTAAATAATACTCCATAATACTAAAATTGTAATAATAATTTAGAGAAAAACTAGCCTAAAAAAGAAATATGCTGAATAAAACAAGTATTATCAAAAGATCAAGTCCAGGACTAAATGATCGATTATTCATGAAATAGAAATAATTAATAGAGATGATGGAACGATAATACTATAGCCGATTATACATATATGTGTGTGTATGACAAAGTTAAAATACACGAAAAAAGTTGTTAATAAAATTTGTAGATACTTTTAGAGTATATATTTTAAAATTAGTGAAAAATATACAAGATCTTCTAAAACACCATGGATCTTTAAGTAAATTACTGAGCATTATTTTAAATTTGAATACTTTTGTTTGCCATCAATTTTCACGTTTTCCTTCGGATTATTATAAGGTTTTATCTAATAAAGGATGATTTTAAAATAATGATTACTTTAACATGAAAATATAGAATTCGACACCATGTGCAATTACAACCGAAGCGCTCGGTTAATTCCCGACTGGTAAAATTGTTTTAATACAATCGAGTGTATTTATAAATGGCCAATTTTAAGAGTATAATAAATAGAAAAGTAGAAGAAAGTATAAATAAAGGCTATCATCAATAAAGACATTGCCAGGAACCAAAAAAATAAAAATTGCAGTATAGGAATGTATATAAGATACTCTATGCCTTAAGCAACAATATAATTGATGACTAATACACAAAAATGCAAAAACGATAGTAGAAAATCGCAAGTAACAGCAAAAAAAAATAAATATACAAAGATAAGTTAGGAAAGAAGATTTAGCGTAGAAGATTAGGAAAATAAAGAGGTGACGATAGATACTAGCCAAGATTCGCAGATGATATAGCCTTAATAGTAAAAGACAACGTGCGACAAACTACAGGAAATGCTAATATATCTAAATAAAAAATTTAAAAAAACGTGAGTTAGAATAAATATATCTATATTAAATATGTAAGAAATGATTTGTTGGATATAATAAGAAAATAACACTACACAATCAAAATATAGAAAAGGTCGGATTTAATGTATATTTACTTAGAACAAAAAATTGAATTGTTAAAGTAGAAACTAAAAGCCGATTTAAAAGGAGATTTTCCAGAGCATACCAAATAGTTAAAAGCCAAATATTTCGAGCAGTATGTACCGTCAGTCATAACGTATGGAATCGAAACATGGACTTAACAACAGCATAGTTTTTTCAACTAAAAGTATCTCAAAGAGTTACGGAACATATAATTCTCAATATTAAACTCAGGGATCGTATACCTAATGGGAAAATGAGAAGATCAAAGGTATCAGACGCAATCCAAAATGTATATTATAATATATACTGAAAACTTTGGAACCACTTTATATCCTAAGTAAATATGGTGAAAATCTGAATAAATATTTGGGAGCAATCATTACCGATAGTAATAATAAAAATACATTAGATTGGTTTGCAAAAATCAATATAAATGCAGTACCTACTGATCTTTTTTAAATTACAGGCCAAATATATTTTTAACTTTTGTTACGTTTTGTTAGTATTGTATAGTATAGAGGTAATCGTTTTAGGTAATTAAAAGTATTGACTTACAGCGTTTCTATCATCGTCGTTCCAACACCTCACCTCGCACCTGGCCACAACGAGCGGTTCGTGTTGGCTATACCAGGAGCGCATCCTGGCGAAGGCGCCTTGCAGGACGACCGTCGCGACGACGAGAAAGCCCAAGCTCACCGCCAACCTTCGTTCGTCCACTCTCACTCTCAGATTTGGCGTCGTGAGCGTCATCTCTCTCTAGGCACGCGGCTATCTGCGAGGATCGATCACATCTGTGCGGATGCTGGTGGTTGATGTGAGTGTAAGTGCCTCCAGCGGCAGGCCGATTACCCGATCAGCGGCAAGAACCCACCCAACCTCTGATCCCGCAAGAAGCACTACCGCTTGATGGCCCGCACGGTGGGAAAAATCAACAGATTGAGTTGTGGGAAGTAGGTCGGTTGCGGCTTTCTAACAACCCTAAGTCCATCATTCGGGGAGTAATAAAAATGAATATTTTGAAAATATGCGCTTAAGTAAAATTTTAATTATAATGAGAAAATATTAGAAATTTATTATACGAGAAATAATTAAACTGCACATGCTTTGGTGCGGGACTTTCTTTAACTGTTCTTAAATAATTTTGGTACGCTGAATTCAAGAATACCATAATATTTTTACTAATAAATTGTTTTCAAAATATGTGCGAACTTATTGTATCTCTAATGTTCTGAAGCTATTTTAAAGTTATCTACTGTAAAATGTATAATATATGTCTGAATCGTCAATATAAATGAGTCAGATAAAATTAAATGATTAGAAGAATTTGTTTAATTTGTATTTTGAGAAAGATTTCCTAAGTCAAAATAAACTTTTTTTATATTGTGGCTTACTCCTAATAAACATAGTAAATTATTATATCTAGTTAGTCTTATTCCTGCATATAATTTTTTTTTGACTGCAACATATAAATATATATCAAGAAAAAATAAATGAGGTTTAGATTATAAAACAAATATTTACAAATATTCCAGGCTGGATCTGTTTTTTTTTCTTTTTTTTTATTTCAACTTTAACGTGCTGGGCTACTATGGCCATTTACACAGGTACTATAACATGAATTTTCATTACACAAACATTAAGTGTTACATTAAGAATATGTTACAATAATACGGAATGATAATAATATGTTATACAATGTCTAAATTAAAATCTAATTATATTTTTTGATATAAGTATTCATCTCTAAGGAATTGTAGCACAGATATTATTTGGTCAGGGTTGTTTAGAATATCTCGTACTTCACTTTTGAGTTTGTATTGTAATCTTCTGGCCGAATGTTGATGGCATTCAGTGAGAATATGTTTGATTGTCAAATATGATTGGCAGATTTGACAGTAGGGACGGATGCTAGAGGACATTAGGTAGCCGTGTGTGAGTTTTAAATGTCCTATCCGAAGTCGTCTTATCACAATGAGATCTCGTCTTGAGAGGGCTGAATAGTCAAATGTAGGCTGACTGGTTATTGACGGTTGTATTTCGTGTAAGATCGAACGGTTAGAGTTCCAATGCTGCTGCCAAAGGAGTCTTGTTCTTCTTTTAGTATATGATTTTAGGTCTTTACAAATTTGAATTTTATCGGTGATTTCAGGTGATGCTGTAGCAAGTTTAGCATAGTGATCTGCAGTTTCATTGCCTTCTATACCAATATGAGATGGCAGCCAGATTATGGTAACTGTTATGTTTTGGGACAAGATAATTTGGTAAGAGTCTAGGATCTTTTGGACGATTGGATGAAAAGTAAATATATTTTTGATAGAATGGATTGACGCTAAAGAGTCTGTGCATATGGCAACTTGCTTATTAGGTGGAGATATATGGTTAAAAGCTTGCAATATACTAAATAATTCGCCAGTATGAACGCTGCTGACGGCTGGTATAAGTGATGACTTAATTAGTGAATGAGAGGTTGTAACAGAGCAGCCTACTCCTGTGTCATTTTTTGAGGCATCCGTGTATAATATTAGGTCGTATTTATTTGTATCTATAATGTCTTTAAATGCATTTATAATGATGTCTTTCGGATGTTTATTTTTATCGAAGTTGGTGAGCGAGGTGTTAAATTTGGGCGTGGACATGATCCAAGGAGGAGATGGAGAGAGATAAAGAGAAAGGGTATGTGAAAGAAATATATCATTAAGTGTCTGTGCTAAAATTAGTGGAATAGGTTTTATTGGTGGTAAGGAATTGGTATTGTGTAAATTATACGTGGACATTACAAATATGGGATGTACTGGATTAGAGGGGTTAGCTGATACCGATGCTGCATAAGAGAGTAGCAGTTGTTTTCGTCTTATACAAAGAGGAGGTTCGTTAGCTTCGCAATAAAGATTATCTACAGGACTAGATCGAAAAGAGCCAATACAAAGACAAAGGGCTGTGTTGTAAATTGAGTTTAGAAGGTTAATATATGTTTTGGAGGCGGATATATATATATATATATGTATATATATATATATATATATATATATATATATATATATATGTGACAACCATAATCTAGCTTGGAGCGTATTAGTGATCTGTATATTTTAAGAAGTGAGTTTTTGTCAGATCCCCAATAATGATGTGATAGAGTTTTTATTATGTTTAGTCTTATGCTCGTTTCTCCTTTTATTGCAAATATATGTTGCTTCCAAGTTAGTCGTGAGTCAAACGTTAATCCGAGAATTTTGCATTGTTTAACAACAGGAAGAGGGACATTGTTGATCTGTTTTAAATTGTGCTTAATTGTTTATTTAACAAAATCTAAAAAAAAATAAGTTTTGCCTTTTGCAGTTTCGGTTTTTTAATTTAACATAATATTTGACTAGCTAAGATATGAAATTTAATGTATGTTGTTTAAACAATAGCAAATTTTTTTGAAAATAAAAAAAGGCTTAAGCTTTCCAACGCACTTTGAAAAATTGAAATCGGTTAGCTAGAAAAGTCTAGAGAATTTTTTAAGGTTATGAACAATTTTTGACTTATCAATAAATAAAATAACTGTGAAATTTGAAACACGCTTCTTAAAACAACAACGCATTCGGTTTATTGGCTGCCGAGATATAGAAGCTAAAAATTGGCATGAATTTGCCACCTAACCATAAGTGATAGAGAACTTTTAAATCTAGAGAATTTTTAAACAAATGCCCTTGTCTTGTCAAGTATTTTTTATATAAAGATTTTTGCGTGATACACCTCGTGACAATATGCATAAAATGACAAAAAACAAATCGTTTTCGCGTAAAAAGTCGCACCTCGGCACGTCGTCGAGCAAAAAGTGAATCGGCGAGTTCAAGATCACAACGAGCTCCAAAAATTTTTATGCCATTCAATAATGGATTCTTTCTATGCCGATGTTGTTATTTAATTCACATATTAAATTAACATAATATTATGTTAATTGACATATTAAATTAACTTAACCCTACAATCCTCAATTTTTAATTTTAGATTAGAAAAAATTATATGTATAGCTATTTTATAAATAAGTCAGAAAAAAATACTTAAAAAGAATTTAAAGTTTTTTTTTTTTAATATCAGGACATTTTCGGTAATGTATCAAATTTGATACAAAGTGCATTTGGGCAAAATTATATATAGGGAATAAAATACTTAAGTACCTTTATAGTATAATATTTTTATTGATGAAATTGAAAGAAACAGTTTGAATCCTTGTTTGAACGTTTGTGCAAACCACATTTGTCACATTTAATATAGATTAATTTTTTACAGTTTGGCTTTTTGCATCGGATTCTATCGCTAGTGTAGATTGGCCAATGTCATACAGCATCTGTTCGAATATATTTTGGAGGAATATAGCTTGTTGGCCCTTTCTTTTCTTTTTCTTCAATTGTATATCCAGTTCAATAGAGCTTGTAGATGGTCGTCCTTGCTCATTTTCTGCTGTATCTTCCAGTTCTGTCCCACTCAGCTCATCTTCAAATACCACTGGAATATTTGATATGTATTTTTCTAAATGTACATCATTATTCAAGTCTTCAATATCACTTACATCACAATCATTTTCATTATCATTTCAATTGTCGACCATAACTTGTAATTCTTTATCTGATAAAGGCCTCTTCATATATCAGATAGACATCTAAAATAATACCCAAATTACATTATGTATCATAAATAATACAAACAAATTTTTTACCATACCTTTAAAAATATTAGTAAATACTGAATAAAACTTATACTGGATGACTTGTGGATGTGTAATAACCAGAAAACGCAATTTTGCACTTTCAACTACAATACATAGTGCTGTTTGGACTTAATATTATTTAACTGTGTTATACATTTAAATTCTCGGTATGTTTCATATATGATACAGTGATATGATACAGTTGAGCAGTGTAGGGTTTATTTAACAGCTTAATAATAATTATTAATTTATTAAATTTATATACGTATTTCTGACTATTGGTCGTCTTCAGTACGGTGCAGCCAAGTTAGAAAAGGAGCATATTAACTTGGGAAAGGATCACTCCAGGAGCAATGCAACTAATTTGTGAATGCATACAATAAAACTGAATGGCATACAATTTGTTTATGATTTACCTTAACATTTCCCCAAATTCAGTAAAAATGGCACTTCTCTTCGTTTCTCTAACCTTTTAATATATGAACAATTGTAAATCCAAAATACCACCTTTGCTTTTGACTAGACTTTTTAAAAGATAAATGTTGCCCCTTCCTACTTTTTGCTTTGGTTTTTCAATTTGGTACTCCTAATACTTTAGACTTCCCTCTTCTTGATCCTTAAGAGTTTTAGACCAGGGATATAAGGTTTTTTTCGTGACATTTAACCGGCAAGGCAAACAACGGCTGTTTTGAGTAGTATGGACTTATGTTACCTCATAAGTAGTATTTTTTTTTCTGCAGTCGATTTTTTTGACCTTAATTTGTAAACTTATTAGTTTACAAATTAAGGTCAAAAAACGAAAAAATTTTAATGTCTATCAGCAAAAAATAAAGCATTTGAAACAAATGTAATATTAATAGTCTTATAAGTCATATAAAAACCTTTAAAATGATGAATAGTAAATGTTTTTATCTTTATTTGTTGCTTAGAAACTAGCAAAATTAGTCAGCAATTTTTTTTTTATAAATAGTAATACCTTTTTGTGAAAATAAACATAGAATCTTCGGATTACACGAAATGTTGGGTTCTGGAAAAGCGATCGGTCAAATAGTTAAAAGTGATTTTATTATCTCAAAATTAAACTTTTTTGCAATAATTTAAGTCAGAAAATGATGAAGTTACAGTAATTCTACGGATAGCTTATGAAAGAACATTTATTGTAGCAATATTATTAAAAAAAAATAAACAAAAACGATTTTAAATATTGCAAAACTATTTTGCAAAACCATGTTGATTTTTTACTTATTAACAGAATAACTTTTTAACTATTGCCTGCAGGAAAATTATTTTTTCATATGTCGGTTTTAACTTGCGCGGCGATGGAGGGGGAAGGAGCTGTTATCTGTAACTCGAGTTCTTGTTTATGGATTTCGACGTTTTTTAAAATTTGTATGTACTTTTTGCGTACTTTACGAATATGTATTATTTAAATAAATAAATTGTTAAATAAACGATCTAATTGGTTTAAACAATCTTTTTCAATTTTTATGTTTTTGTAGTAATATTTGAGGTAATTTTAAATCTCAATGGTAAATCAATATATTTTAAAATAAAAAATAACAAATTATAACTTTGTATTAAAATATTTTAAATAGTCCAGAAGAATTAAAATCGTTATTTTGTGTTGGTCTTAGGCTCTAAAAATATCATCTGTAATATTTTTAATAGATCAGAGACACCTGTGTTTGGACCTAAAACCTGAACTGCATCGAAGGAATAGTAATTTATTTCTTAAATGCATTTGTAACTGAGTGTCCATCCAGACTTAAAGTACCTTTTCAGTTAGACATCTGCCACAGGAGGTATGAAGTAAAGGAAACAGTTAACCTGCAGAGGCTTGTGTTAAACCTAGTATACAGGTGGGTCTAAAACTGCAGAAGGGTCGGTTATAAGAATTTACCAGCAAAAATGCATTTCCCTATATTATTTTTAATGATAATTTGAACTCGATAAATGTTCACAGCCCAAAGGAAATAACCGTATTACAAATTTTGAAAAAATGTTATTTGGACTTTTTCAGAAATTTTAGAATATTTTATAAACAAGTAAATTCTAGATATAGTTTCAGATACATATAGTTTATTTCTATTACAAAAAATTTGATATTTGCTTTGTATCACGTGGTATGCGAATCCTATAATATGGTAAGTAAATCAAATTTCCAAAAATCTTTTCGGCTTGGTAGGTTATGCAGAACTTTAAGGTAACAAAGTCTGAATAGAAATAAAAAGGGAGACATCAAGCAGATTAGTTGTTTAATGTAAATGTAAAAGGCAGAAAAAATCTTGTCAAAGGTGTTATTTCCAAATACAAGAGACGCCATATAAAAAAATTGATAACATGCTGCTTAACATGACAATAAAGAATTTCCAAGGAAAGATCAGAAAAACTTATTGTATACAAAAAGCAAAAACCCATAGCCAGGTTTTACCACCATGTTATAAATTCAATTTAATATGGTTGTCTTTGAATCTCAAGTTTTTCCATGAGTGCATCCATTAACGTAGTAACCGCTCTCTTGTTCCTTTGTTCTAACTGTTGATTCCAAGTAAGCCTCGAGTCTAATATTACCCCAAGATACTTTACTTCACTGACCAGTTAACTATTTAGGCTTAGAGGAGCCAGACATCCTGGAGATACTATAAGACGTGTATAATTTTGTGAATGGGTTTTAATGAAATGCCAAGATCAAGATTTTACTTATTGGTGTGATGAATCGAAGTTAATAAAAAGTGGTATGTTTAACCACAATAACAGTCACTATTGGAGTGATGAAAATCCTCAGCTCACGTGGGATAGTAAATAACAAGCATTCTTTTCGTTCAATGTTTTTTGTGCTGTGAAAAGTAATAAGATAGTCGCTTGTATGATTTATGACAAAAATTTAAACGGAGAGCGTTACTGTATCATTTTACGGTAAGTAATTGCATTAGCACTACATGCTTTACATAATAATAATGCTAAAGATGGTTGGTTTCAACAATATGGAGCACGGTTTAAGATCGGTTTCTCTCGTAACCAAGATCCCGTTGTCACCGTTAGATTACTTTATTTGGAGATATGTTGAAAATAAGGATTTCTCTCAACCTGTCACTACTGATGAAACTATAATAAATAAAGTCCTTTAAGTTCTTAACGAAATAGATAAACAATCAATATCAAGAACACTAACGAAAATCTGATTAAAAGGGTTTAATGCAAGAGATAGGTATAGGAAATAATAATACAAATCGATAGTGAAAAACATATTATTCTAAAATAATGAATTACATACAGGGTGTCCCATTAAAAAAAAAAGAATTAGTCGAAAATTTAGGATGCAGTTTTTATGTCAATTTTGACAGCACCCTGTATAATGAAAAAGGCAACTTTATACTGTAAACGATAATGCTGGATCTGGTTCATAAGTTCATATAGAATTTAAACTTTTATTCAAATTACATTAGAGGATATTGAACTATATACAGGGTGTTTCAAAAAGATATGTCATAGATTAAATCACGCATTCCGGGGACAAAAATAAATTTATTTAGTTGCACGTAATTTTTTAAAGGTTAATGAAAAGGGCAGTAACTCAATAAAAACTGTTTTTGAAAAAAATAATAAAAGACAAAAAATTTTTAAAATAATGTGTTAAACTAATGATGCCACAAAATTCATTTGATTTGAACGTACTCAAAAGTTTGGGGGGATTTAGGGCTGCACACCCTCTTAGAATTTTTCTATGCGCTTAGATTTTGTTGTTTCTTTTTTATGAAAAATGCTTTCAAAATAACAAAGTAAACGTGTCCATTTTTATTAAAAAATGTCAAGTACTTTAGGAGATAATGCAAAAAAACAATTTTTATTTTGTAACTTCAAAGGGCTGTAACTTTTTTTGTGTACACTTTTGTACAAAGGTAAGTTGGATTCAATCAATTTATTTTTGTTCGGGAATGCGTGATTTAATTTATGGACATACCTTTTTGAAACACCCTGTTTACATGGTAGAAGAATGAATTTTCATATAAAAACCAATATAACCCAAAAACGGATCACTAGTTATAGGGAAGTAACAAAAAATGTTTAAAATAATGTAAATATTTTTAAAATTAAAAAATAAACAGGGTGTTCAGTTAAAAAAAAACGAAGTTATAAGCAACTTCCAGTATAACCGGAGATGCAAATAGATGAAAATATTTTCAGTAAATAGGTCACTATTTAAAACCCGTTTATTACAATTTTCATGATTCAGTTAGCTTACGATATTTCCAATTGTCTTTTTATCTGTTGCACCCTGTATACATCTATTTAATGTAAATACATCGAATCCTTGTGTACGATACTCCACTAATAATCCTGCGTGGTTGATGAGGGTTCAATGTTTCTAAAGAAACGTAAACAACTTTTTAAATTTGGTTGTTACTTCTCAGGACATGGGTCCCTTTTGCGAGCGGGGAAATTGTACGTTCCCTTAAAAAATTTAATCCTTTATCATCGACCTAGTGTCTTATTAATTATAATGTTAATTACTAAAATTATGTAATTTAAGGGTCATCTGACCTCATTATGTGGCTAGTTCTAACAACGATATAGACGTTTTTTACTAAGGATGATCTGATAGGATCGAAAACTTTCTCAAAATTTATGAATCTATTTTGGATAATTTTTAATAAATTTTAATAATAAAATTCTATACCATTTCACAAAAAGAAGTTTTTACTTCATTGGAAGTTTTTTTTTTGAAAAATTGAAAGCAGCTGTGTAATTATTCATGACATGGGCTATGCTATAATTGTGCAAAGGATGGTTGTATTTGCTGTGTACAATAATAATAACGGAAAAAATGCCATTTTTATGTTCTATGTAATATTAAGTACATCAGGTCGGATATTCATTTTATTATAAATTTATGGTGGGGTTTTGAAAATAATAATTTTTTGGAATTGACAAGCTGAATAAAAACGTAGTATGACTTGCATAATTAACCACCCTGTATCTTTAAGTTTTTAACTTATTTGTTAATATCTACGGGTACCATGTAGCAGGCAAGAGTTTTGCATTTTTTGTTTACAGCAACTCTCACGTTCCTGCACATTTAGCTAAAATCGGAATGCTTATCAACTCTCTGTGTTCATGGGATAACAACTCTCACGCAGACTTAAATTCTATATTTAATTGTGAACTTAATAAATACCCTACAAAAGTATTAATTGCCGGACTTCAAGGGCAGAATGTAAGTTTAGCGCTAAATATTTCACACTTACTAAGCTTCAACACCAAAATTATTATATATACAGTTCCTTAAAGTCTCTAAAATAAATATGTGGCAAAAAAGTTACCTAATGCCATCCCTTCTTTCTGAATACACACTATTTCTGTTCTCAAACGACCGTGCTGCCAATTGCTGTCAAAATATATAACTAATAAAACAGGAATAAATGTCAAAAATTTGAGTAAATTTGAGTTTAAAACTGGTATAAATTTCATAAAATTTTAAAAATAATGAGCGATAAGAAGAAAAGTAATAGATGTTGTTCAGTGCGACAATGTTCTGCTCGATATACGAAAGATATACATCTCCACTACTTTTCAAAAGACGCGAAATTACGAAAAAACTGGCAAGTAGCTTTTCGTATTGCGAAACCTGTGACAAAATTCATGAATGTATTCAGTCGACACTTTAAGAAATCTGATTACTTTTTTCAAGGTAAACTATATGTGATAGGAAATTTATTTAGGTAATATAGTCTCAACCTGGTTCTTTTTTAATAATTTAAAAAACGTTTTTTTTAGATGTGAGGACTGGTAAACGATTTTTACAAAAAGATTTCATTCCATCTGAGAATCTACCTATTCGATCTTTGGACAAAGTGTTGTCCTCTTCACGAAGATAATCTCTAGAAGAAAGATCAAAACGAGCAAAACACAGGGTATCTATCTAGTACAGTATCTATTTCAAAAGATATAATGATTGACTTAGATCCAACAACGTCAACAATTACGGAAGATAAAATCGAAAGTAACGCAGGTACAGCGAATAGTGAAGTTTAGAAGCTATCCGAAATAGTCCAGAGTTACAGTGGGATCACTCATTAAAAATCAACACAGAAGAGAAGGCTATCCAAGTGACCCCATTTGTATCAAGGGAAGGCAAAAAAGCTACTTTGTATGATTTGATATAAGAAATCGCGATTTAAAAGCATTCACTGGAATACCCAGAAAACATTTGAAGCTGCTAGTTTGCCAGAAAACAAAAATTCGAAACCAATATCACTTCAGCTAAAACAAAGTATTGTTCTAATTTTTGCTAAGTTAAAAACTGACCTGACTTTTCTTGGCCTTTCTGTTATATTTGGTGTCTCGGCAAACACATGTAGAAATTATTTTCAGATAACGGTTGAAATTCTTTCTGAAGTATAAATACCTGCAATCCTCTGGCCAGGAAACGAAGAGATTCAAAATAGGGTACCTGTTAGTTTTATAAAATTTCCTAAAACAAGAATTATTTTGCACTGCACAGAATTACTTTTACAAAAAAGCAAGTGTCTCAAGCGTCTTAAGTGTCGTGTAATAACTTATTCTCACTACAAACATTAAAAGTTATGATTGGAATAGCACCATCTGGTTTAATTTACAATTGTAAGTCCTGTTTATGGTGGCTGTATCTCAGACAAAGAAATTTTTTATTCAATTAAGATTATTGGACAAATTGACATCAAATGAGGATACTCTAATGGTAGATAAGTGATTTTTGATAGAAAATGAATTGAATTGAAAAGAAAATCGAATTTATAAGACTACCATTTTTGGGAAAAAGAAAACAATTATCAATGCAAGATGCTCTTTGTAATACTGGAATTGCTTCCGCAAGGGTAAACCTTGAAAGAACTATACAACGGCAAAAAATTCTTAAAGCAAGAGTTAATTTATTTCTAGTTCCGTATATGGACTCTGTTTAAATATTATTTCAGGCATTATTAACCTTTCTACACCAATACTTTGTAATGACAAATATTAATTAATATTTATATATATCTAAATTAACAGCTTTAAGTGTAGTGAAGTGTAAATATTTTTTCCAAGTAAAAGTATCTATGAGAAATAAAACAATCTTTTAAAACAAGTTTTTTTTTATATAATTGGAATAAACTTATCGAATAGACGACAAAAACTTATCGAATGGACAAAACACTACAAAATGACATATTTGTAGTCCTATAAGTAACATTTAAAATTGTACTTGTCCATAATACATTTGGTTTTTCTTTAAAGTGATATTATTTTCCTCAATTATGCATAAATATTTAGGGTCACGTAAAATTGATTGCACAGTTTTTGTTTTGCCTGCCAGAGGGTTATTTCTTACACATTTTCCTGAAATAATTCCATTGGCATTTACTGCCAGTCATGGTACATCATATGAGATAAGAATTCCCAAATGTTCAAACTTTACTTTGTTTACGTTAATTTGGGTTTTTATTTTTACTATATGTAAATAAATGGTAACAAGTTGGTTCCAATTACTTTCAGTCGCCTAAGGCTTTTCCACGATTCTCCAGTTTGGTTTAACGTAGCTAAACACATTCCAACAGAATTACTGTAACTTACTGTAACAATATTTGTATAAAATATAGCTAAATCATATTCAAGTACAATGTCAGTAGCGCATGGATCAGCAAAGACTGGTAGAGATTAACTTTTTTGTTACCCATAATACTGTCAGACTGAGTTTGTATCTTGTTTTTTTTTTTATTTTAAAATATATAGTAATGTGCCAATTATATGTTTGCATTTACCTGAATTTCCAACTTTACATGTACAATTACAAACAACATTTTTAATATTATCAATCACTTCAATTCTCACTTGTATTTGGTGTAAGTTGCTCGTTAGAAGTTACAATGCTTGTATCACTGCGGTTTTCCCACTACATGATAATATTCCACAACTAAAAATATGGTTGGAATCTAAAATTGCTTGCCTCAACTTTTAAAAATTCTTTAAAATTCCCTATCAAATTTACAAATGTCAACAAACGATATCCCTATTTCGTCCGCCGTCTTTTAAAATAAGTGCTGCCACCTACAGTCGTTTGAGAACGCGAATAACGTTCTGTGATACGTGACTTTTTTTGTAAATAGTATCACAATAATTAAAGATTGATAATAATAACACCAAGGTGTCACACAATATTTTTTTAAGGGCTTGGTTAATAATTAATGACGTGATTAGAATTTAAATTTCAGACTCAAATCATTTTTCTGCAAATACTTGTCTAAATGAACACCTGATCTCAAAATAAGCTGAAGTTTTTTTACAGGTGTTATATTGTAGTATATAGTCTATAGTCATCTAAGTAGTTTTTATTTAATAAAGTTGGTGAATTTTGGGCTACCGGTTTCAAGGCTTACAATATTTGCCCCATCATCAGGCCAAACAATATATTAAATTTGTAACAGCCTTTGTAGTGTCATATTCTTCTTCAGGTTCCTTCTCCTATCGGAGGTTGGAAATCATCATCGCTATTTTAATTTTATTGGCCGCGCTTCTGAATATTTCTAATGAGCTGCAACCGAACACTCTCTCAAATTTCTTAGCCAGGATATTTTGCGTCGTCCTGGGTTTATCTTCCCTTGCATAATTAATCTAAGTAATACGTACTTCTCGCTCCTCATTATATGACCCAGATATTGAATCTTTCTAATTTTAACAGTTTTTATGACTTCACATTCTTTCTTCATTCTTTGTATTCTTTGTATTCTTTGTATATACACCTCTATATTAGTTACTTTTTCAGACCACGATATTCTGTGGATTCTCCTGTAGCACCACATCTCAAAGGAGTTTAATTGTTTGATTTCAGACTGTTTTTCTGTCATATTAGTGAGGTTCAACCTCCTCATATTAGTAGTCAACCTCACTAATATGACACTACAAAGGCTGTTACAATTTTAATATATTGTGTTTGTGTTTAAATGTTTCTGCCATCCAAAGAAATTTTTATTTAATTAAATTAATTTATACATCTTGACACAACAGCTGAAGACAAAAATATACAGTATAAAAAAAATAAAAACGTCTTGATATTCAGTTTGATTTGAAGATTATCTTGAAATTCAGAAGTACAAGTGAATGTATTCCTTAAGGGGGAAAGTGATTCTCAGCAGTAGCTTAGTTTATAGAGCTTTTTTGTATCTGACATCTTTTAGTTTTTAATACATATAAAAATAACGTACTGGGGCCTGATGATGGGGCAAATATTGTAAGCCTTGAAACCGACAGCCCAAAATTCACCAACTTTATTAAATAAAAACTACTTAAGATTGTGAGTATTGTCTCATTTCCCATATACCAGTATTATGGACTCACATTGGGAACCTTTTCATCGTGTTACATTCTATTGAAGAATTTTCTGAAGTCATCCTATGACAAAATCCCCTCCGAAATATTTCTCTTTGCATCGCTCTACCAAACACTATACTTACAAACTTTTTGTTATTAAGACGTAGACAATGGTTAGAAGAAAATTGATTATTAATTGCAGACACTGCTTCTTTAAACTTATCAAGCTTAACACCAAGTAGATCTGAGTGTCATCAGTAAAACAGTGCTAATTACAGGAGAGAAAGTTAGCAGGGAAGTTTGAATTGTATATATTAAATAATTTGGAACCCAATATAGCTGTGGTGTCCGTTTGTTTGTTTTTAAATATTTGATGTTTAACCATTGTAACGAATAGCTTGACTTCTATTACTGAGATAACTAGATAGAATCAGATACCCCATATAATATCAAATACCCGCTTAGACATACCAATATACTTAAACAGTAAAATCAATTAAGAATGATAAAGCTTATTAAAGCTTTGGAATATATACCATACACAGTGCACAAACTACTAGGAAGTAGGCTTATAACACTGATACATTTAGTGACTCGAATGAGTGTCAATTTAATGTCATAGTGGGAAAGAGAACCACAAGGAACAAGTCATGGGGAAGTGTGGAGTCGGTGAGAGAAATAAAAGAGAAGAAGGATTGGTTCAGTTTGCATACTACCAAAACATGTCTAAAGCAAATACATTCTTTAAAAAAAAATTGAACAGAAAATGGACTTAAATAGCAACACAATGAGAAAGAACGAATAGGAATGAAATTGACTTCATTTCAACCAACAAGATTGCTACAAAAAGATGTCTAGTATCTAATAAATAAATTTCAAACAGGCAGCGACCATAGACTAATCAGAGCAAAAATTGTTTTAAAACTGAAACTAGAAATAATAAAATTAATCACAAAACCATTAGTAACCGGTATATATTAACAATATCAAAAAGACAACTCTTCTTCTTTGGTGTCGAAGCCGGGACTGTTAATGTTGACTTAATGAGAAAACTGGAAGCTTTTGAGATGTGACATTTTAGGAGAATTTTGAAGATACCATGGACCGATCATATTACGAACGAAATGGTGTTGCACAGAATGGGAAGAGACAGAGAATTTTTGACCACCATTAAAAGGCGAAAGACAGCATGTTTGGGGCACATACTTAGAAATGATAAGTACGAGTTGTTGCAGCTGATTATAAAGGGTAAGATCGAAGGAAAACGGGGTCCTGGTAGACGACAAATATCCTGGCTAAAAAACATTCGCGACTGGACCGGGTTAAACACACAGGCACTTTTAAGAAAAGCAGAAGATAGAGATGAATTTGCAATGGTTATAGCCAACCTTCATTAGTGGAGACGGCACTAGAAGAAGAAGAAAAGATAACTCAGATCACTACTAAAGAATAATTGATGAAAGATTACATGACCAAATCGATAGCTCTAAAATTAATGGAAATCATCCTTGATAGTGCCAAAGAAATTGGAGGCTGGCAACAACAAAATGAACATAGTAAACTGTCTGATAAAACCAAAATAATGCTAAAACCAAGAAGAAAAATGAAAGTATGTAAGTAGCTGCATACAGAGAATACAATACACAGAACTTTATAAGATAATGAGGAAAAGTATTAAGAAAGACATAAGAAATTACAACGAAAGATTGGTAGAAAATGCAATCGAAAACAGAAAATACTTTTAAAAAATAAGAAAAGCATTAATCATTGGGAAGAAGCAAAATCGTTGGTCAAATAAATGAAAACACCAGAATTACAGATACAAATGAAATACTACAACTCGTGATTAAATTCTACAGCCAACTATTCATCAACAGAAGAATGAAACTGGCTTGGGCATCTTTTGGTAGAAATGCAGTTATATTCAAACTAAAGATGCCACTCCACCTGAAAAAAAGCATTCGATAGTGTATACTACAAATCATGACATACGGATGTAAAACTTCAACACTAAAGAAAGAGATGATAGCGAAACTCAGTCACTTAAAGGTCAATGGAGTGATGCATGCTAGGATAACAAAGAGAGATGGAAAAATAATAGAATGGATCAGACAGAAAACCAAGGATTTAATTCACAGAATTAAATCTTTAAAATGGCAGTGAGCGGGACATTTAATGAGAAGAACTGACAATAGACGATCCACTAAAATTACACTGTGGTATCCAAGACACGTCAAGAGACCAAAAAGACGTCCAAATTTAAAATGGTACTATGACATAAGGAAACAAACCGGTACAACATGGCACAGAAAAGCGAATATTGGACAATCGTTGGCAGAATTGAAGAACGACTATGTAAGGAAGGCTGTACCATAATCGGTATAATATCCTGAGAATGATAATGATTCTTAAACGCGTCAAAAACATATCTGACGTTAAATTTAGGTGGTTTGTATACAATACAAAATTTATATGAGTTGCTAGCTCACAATAATTGCAAATAATTTGTTTGTAGAGTTTTTTTATTTAATTCCTCCACACTACACACAGTTACATTTCTATATCTTTTCTAAGCCAAGTTTGTGAGCCTATGATATCAAATTTAATTAAAAAAACACAGTTTTTAAATCTAATAATATGCGCAGTTAGTGATCTTACTTTGATATGACCAAAAGTATAAACAAAACGAAGGAAAAACTATTTATTTATAAATTTAATATTAGTATAGAATTATAATTTTACATTAATATATATACATATATGTATATATATACATATATGTATATATATATATATATATATATACATATATATATACATATATATGTATATATATATATATATATATATATATATATATATATATATATATTGGTGTTTATATATTTTCTATATAAATTAAATTTTTGGCAGTTTTAGCATATTGTAATTTTAGAATATAATATAGAGAAGTTACATAATACAATCAAGATCATTTTATTGTGGTACTACCACGTTTATTTTTCTTATTTTTCTTAACTTATATAGTACAGTGAATGAAGGTAAAAATCAACTATTACCTCCGATTTCGTTGAACCTCCATCGATTTGCATGAAAATTTGGGATTGAGTATATTTTACCCTCAACTTCAAAAGTGACATCTGCTTAACTTGCGCCTTTTGCATTTTAGGGGTGAAATTAACCCCTTTTGTTAAAAATGGTAAAAAATGCAGATTTAAGCATTCTGGCATAAGTAATCTCGATTAATTAAATAAAATAAATATTTTGCAATATTTATAAGCATGATTTATTATTTTATTTAATTTTTCAACCCTTTTAGCAACTATCCCTTAAAACGAAAATCATGAAAAAAATTTTATATTTCTGAAATATCAAATCGCATATTAATATTACCTAAATAGTTTCTTTAATGTTTATGATATAATTTTTGATTGACTGGGAAATTTCAACCCTTAAAAACTATCCCCTTAAAGCAGAATAATTGAAAAAAATTAATTTCAAGAAACTTTAATTATTTGAATAATACATTACTGAATTGAAATCTCATTTACTGAGTATTAAAGTATTTATTTATTTATTGCGTAATTTTGCACCCTTAAAAACTACCCCTTGTCATAAAAATAATGAAAAATGTTTTTTTTATTAGCTTTAATAGCTTTAATCATTTAAAAACTTTTTATTGGTTATGATAAACTTTATTAATATATTCCAAACTTTATTAATTTTATTTTTGCTACATATCCTGAACAATTTTTTCAGTGCTTATGTGACTTATAAAAATTTAAAAATAAAAATTTGGAAATTACATACTGAAATATTCAATAGACACACAGCATACTAAAAAGTCCCACTATGTTTTTGAGCCGATATACAGAATTCCTTTCACTAGCTTCTTCTATCTTCAAAATACACACATCCACACATGTAGATTTTGTGAGCATATACTTATCGACACGTCTACTTCTTATTACCTATCTTTTTTCCTATATATACATACAAAATCTCTACTCCAAAACTTTTTCTAAAAAAATTTTATTGATTTTTTTACAATAACCCCGGTAATTTTTATGATATCAGGTTCATTCAAAAACCATTTGAAAGGTAATAAAAATAAAAGGTTAAAGGGCACCGGTTACATGTTTCTGGCAGTAAAATTTAATTTTGAAAAATTTTTATCTCAGTTATTTTTTATCCTACAAAAATATAAAAAAAGGAAAATCTTTGTTAAAAAAAGAACTTCAAATTTTGTTCTGTATCATTTTTAAAGTATATTGAGTATTATATGGAGTTATTCTCAAAAGAAAATGAAATTTATGAAAATTTGAAAAATTCTGATTTTTTTAAATCAAATTTTTTTTCAAAAATATGCATTCTAAACCGGTCAAAATTTTTGAGGTCATTACTTATGCAAAAGTAAAGAAAGTCTTATAGGGATTACCTACCATAAATTTTAATTTTTGTGGAAATGACGTATGTTTTATTTTTCACTTTTTCCAAAAAAAAATTGAAAGGGTCCTCTTATTTTCATCATAACTTTGTTAATGTTGATGCTATCAAATTTTTCTAGAGCTCATTTTATAGTTATTTTTAAGTACTTTAAAAATTGTTCAATAAGTATATTTTATAAAATGCATTGTTTTCCCGTTATTTAAGCTTGAATATTCAGATTTAAGTACTCGCCGAAAAAAAAAATACATTTAATTACCATTTAATTAAATAACAAGCACTAAATAGAGGATTCCTTTATAACAAAGAAATAACAACAAAGACCAAGATGACAATATACAAAACAATATGTAGACCTACAGTGACATATGGAGCAGAAAATTGGATATTAAACAAAAGACATCAGAGCAGAATTCAGGCAGCAGAGATGAAATACCTCAGAAGAACGATAGGAGTAAAAAGAAGTAGAATCAGAAATGAAGAAATAATGGATGGACAATATTAGACAAGTAAAAAGAGTGTGGGACACAAAGAGTGTGAGTTCCCAAACCAATAGGGAAGAACAGAAGAGGAAGACCCATTAAAGAATGGAACAGTGACATCTCGCAGATACTGCAGAGTAAGGGTAAGACTTGGCAGGAAGCAACACAGATGGCATCCAATAGGAAGGAATGGAGAAAGTTCGTTAAGAGCTAGGACACCTCAGAAGACTGTCAAATATTGTAATTTAATGAATTGTATTTTAAACGGCCCAACACCGAAAGGTACAAATGGGTCTACTCATTAAGTAAAGTAAGTAAGTTAATTAAATAACTCACTTTGAATTAATATTAAAAGGTTTTTCAAGCAGGAAATTTATTCAATTTTTTATTAGCTTCAATTTTGGTAATTACAACTTTTTTATAAAAACTAGTTTTTGAGTTATTTATGAAAAACCGTTTTAAAACATGCATTTTTTTCACTAAAAATCAAAATCTTTGATCTACAATAACTCAAAAAGTATTGATTTATTTTAATAACTTAAGATAGATGTTGTTTAGATTTCATCCCTCTATCGATTCCTGGGTTATTTTTAATAAAATAATTTTCACCCCCGAGTAGGGGTGGCATCCACCCCCAGGGTAAAAGCGCAAATGACACCATGTCACTTTTGTTTCTTAAGGTATCCTCTAACTACTCACTAATTTTCATGAAAATCGATTGAGGTTCAACGAAATCGGAGCGAAAACCTTCAGTGACTGTACTAATATAGTATTTATGTACTTCAAAATATGTTGTATTCTAATATAACGCCAAGTTAACAGACAATAATTCTGTAAAGTGTTGAAGGTCAACTTCTATACTATCTACATAAAAACAATACGATACAAAATTACAAAATATTGATTTCAAACATAATCAAAATTATTATAGTACACATTTGATTCAAAATTTATCCCATAGAAGAATCCGTCGCTGGAGACGTAGGGGAAGCAGTAGTAACACCATTAGCATTACCACCTGCGGGAGTCACCATCGGTGTTACTTGAACCATTAAAGGAATACTAACTGGCATCGACGTTGAAGGGCATCCTTGACAAGGATTACTTCCTGGAGAAGTTACATTAACATAAACATACACGTATTTGACGTTGTCATCTTCTTCGGATGAGGAAGAATCATAGTATTGATCTCCATACTGAAAAATATGCGATTGTAATTAACTGGAAAATAAAAAAGATTTGGAGAGAAAACCACAAATAATATTTGTTACGGCCCTAATATATTGCTCATTTAATAGTACAGAGTATGCCTCAGTACTATATTTGCCGTGCTCTATATATTATTTACACAATATCTGAACTAGGAAACTATGTGTCAGTTAATCTAGGTTAAAATTGCTTTATGGTTATATAGAAATAATTTAAACCACACACCTATATTTTTGATCGTTCTATTCTTACTAAAATGTATTAATAGTCGAGCATAAAAACATTTTATTGCTTTTGAATTTACAAATTTACAAGCCATAAAAATATCATAAAAAATAGCCCCTCCCTTTGAAAGTCCCTATAAAATGCTGGTTCTTTGCCAGTAAAGACATACTTTCTCTTATTGCTATCACATGAAAATCACATAATCTCTGGTCCTTAGTAGGACAATCACATCTCGCGTACATATCACATATTAAGTCCACAATCGGACAGTTCTCTAAGATTAATTAATCAGGTTCTTTTATAATCAATTAAGAGCCTTGGTTGTCGCCTTTTGTTCAAGGAAAGGGACATTTGCAACAATAGTATTAATTCACGTATAAAGTCAATACGAATAAATTATTCTAGTTATAAAATTCAATGAAGTATGGCATTTTTGGATAGGAAAAGAAAATATATTGCTAGAATCCTTATTATTAGGGCAAATTTAAATATTTATCAAGAGGTCAATTAGGGCCAAATTACAATTAATTTAAATATTAAAAAATCTATAAAAAATAATAATGATAACAAGCAGGCTGAGACATTAACTGTGTATACTGTACTTAAGTGACATCCCAATGACTTCAACCTAGAGTATATCGACAATACAGCCTCGAAATATTCGTTAACATTAGGTAACATATGGCTTCCTACTCGCCATTCATGATCGGGTTATTTCGACTAAAAATTACCTAAAATTTATACCGTCCAAGATTGTTAAGTTTTTCATTTCGGAAACCGTATGTGACATACCGGCCATAATGTAGACCACCGGCTAATCGTACAAATCTTCCATTTATTTATGATACCCATTCCAGACTTCTGAAAGTCATACCAGCATGTTCAAGTCTAGTGGATAGGTATTATATTCTTGGAGTTATGGAAGGTATGGTTAACGGTTGTAGGTTTTATGCTACATACTTTGCAGCTAAAGTCTTTATGAAATAGTTTTATTGCATATAAGTGTTCGTTGACTGGCACATATTTAGTAAGGAAGCCTGTTATCATCCTAAGCTAATTCTTGCATTTTTCCGCAGTACAGCAGCCCTATTAATGCATTTCCGCTCAATATATAGTTCTATATATTTTTCTATTGAAAGTTATTTTGTGTTTGGATTGGTTTTTTTCTGACATGTACGCCACTTTTTGGAATTGCCACAGCCGGCTCTAGACCGAAGTATTGTTTAGCTGATTTCCGTCTGAAAAGGTCATGAGCTGTTTCTTTTCTATATATTCTTTGATGACCTACCACTTATACTAGTATAACGCTGTTATGTTCAAAATGGATATCAACCTCAAGAGACCTTTGGTACAATTTAATAAGAAGAACGGAATGATTTCAAACTGAAACTGTGCTTAAAGACCAACCAGTGGTATAAAGTATACTAGATCTTATACTAGTAAATAAACTAACAAGACAAACAATTCTTATTATTGGAACTAAACCTGACAGCAATAATCGACAAATAAAGAGATATCGAGAAACAAATCAGGAGAGAATAGAAAATGGGGAGTACCCAGACTATACTTATTAAGAAAATTTATGTCCACGAAACAGAACACATAAAAACGCAGAAATAAGGAAATAATCCTTTTGATACTATAGGTATCTAAGATAAGTAAATTTCTTTCTTAGAGTGAGTGAGCATAGTATCTGGACAATACGTATATGAGTAAAAGCTGCGCAAAAATCTGATATAGCACAATCGTAAAATCAAAAGTCACCATCACAGATAATCACTTGACTCAATATAATATAAGATGCTTCGTGTTTATTTGTACATATAATTTTTATTTTACGTTTTCATATATACATAAAATATACTCATTTTCATTTTGGGGAAAAACGTAGTATGAGTTACATTACTTAATAAACAGAGCCAATAAATAAGACATCCTTCGGCTCCAACAATTAAGGCCACAAAATATATAATTTGTATATTATAGTTTGTATTGTATAAGTTTGATTTAATAAAAAATAGTGGACGTATCCAGTTGTTGATCGTCCAGTATAAATCATCGTCAATTATCTGAAATTAAAATTCATATGAAAATTCCTATTCGTTTCTCATTATATCCATATTTGCTCAATAATCTCTTCTGCTTTCGTTCTTTCTTTAATCCATTTGTTTGTTTTTCCTAACATCTCTAACATTTAAAACCAATATTTGCTTTTCCATTGATATTTGCACATTTTAAAAAATACTTATGTACGTGTCCAGACTTGCAGGGTTCAATATTCTCGGTGTTTGTGTATTGTGAGTACCTATTGTGGGTATCATGGTTTTTTTAATATTTACGTAACAGAAGTATAACTCTCCGCCAACCAAAACCCAGTAGAAAAAATGACACACTTCAACTACAACGGCACCATAATAAACACAGAAAGGATCAAAAACCAGGAACTAAGAGTGCACATCGGCAAAGCTACGTCTTGCACCTTCAATCGGATGGGGGTCTTCTTTAAGAAAAATAATCTCTATCTTGGTATAAAAGTAAGAATTATGCAAAGCTACGTCTAACAAAGATATGTACAGAAGATTGGAAGCATTTGAGAAGTGCTATATCGAAGAACACTTAAGATCCCGTGGACTGACCGAGTCACAAACGAGGTCCTCAAAAGAATGAAAAAAAAAACTAAGAGGTACTGACCATCATGAAATCTGAAAAGCTACAATACTTCGGACACATTGTGCCAAATGAATTCTGATATGCCCTCCTACAAACCAACAAACCATCCTGTAAGAAAAAATATTTTAAAAGCGAACTCCAGTAAGAAGAAGGACATTCTGGTAAGAGAACATCAGAACGTGGTTCAACATAACATCTTTGTAGCATTTCCGCGCTGCTGCAGATAAGATAAAGATTGCTGTGATGATCGCCATCATTCGTCACGGATAAGAACATAAATAACAAAAAGAATATAGCTTAATTGACGATGCTCATGAAAACTAAATATTCTCAGCAATATAAACTAGTTGATTTTCAACTAATTCTACGATTAAGCGATAAATAAGAAAACAAAAAATGGAAAAGTCAATCTTTTTGGGAAACTTGAACTCTCAATCAAAAATACCCCCAAATAAGTATAACTACAATACATCGGAACAACAATTTCGTTGTCTTAAATAATTTTTTTATACAGAAAAATAAAATATCGCGATTGCAATATTTTCGTTTGAAATATTTTACCAAATATTGAAATATTTTACCAAATATTTCAATTCAATACAAAGACGGAGGTACAAAGTTCTCTTAATATTCCTGGAAAATTGCGTTTAGGACAATGAAATGAAAGAGAAGAACGCTTGGAGCGGTTCCGACAAGAGAAGAAGAGGACAAATTCATAACTATGAATACTTAGTTTTATCTACCAAAACGTAGACTGCATACTTGAAAATTTCCAAATGATCTAGGAGATAATATTGTAAGAAATCAAATTAATTATATCATAGTGTAAAAATTGTATATGATCGGTAAATACTTATCCAGGTATCGACATTCGATCACAATCTGCTCTACTATCACAGTTAGGCTAAAGAGAGTCTGTAAAGGTCAAAAACACCCAATGATATCACTAAATGCATATCAAGACCCATTCGAGTAAGGTTTCTCAAGAAATTAAAAACAAGTTGCATGACATTAGACTGTAAGATACAAACAACATAAACGATTGCTAGGAACAAATGGAAATGACAATAATCAATAGCTCGAGAAAATCTTCAAATCCAGAAACAAAAAAAAATACAATGAAATATATAGGGGAACCCGAAAAAAGGCGGCAAACTAGTAAAAAACCAAATGGCTGCAAAGTCCTGTCTAGAAATTGAAAAGGTGGAGCAACGACAAGATATCTTCCATTTGCATAAGAAACTAAAAGAATTATCGGTTAAAAGCAGAATTTACAGACCCAACACCTTGCAAAAGTCTAATGCTAGAATTTTAAGTGATATTAAGAAACACTGTACTGAAGGGGAAAATTACATAGCATTATTTATATAGCATCTTGCTTTATGGCATGGAAACGTGGACTTTGAAAAAAACATCTATCAACAAACTTGAAGCATTTGAAATGTGGTCATTAAGAAGAATGATGCGCATACCTTGGGTGGATAGAGTTCGAAACGATGACGTCCTTAAGAGAGCCAACGTGGAAAGAGAACTATTCAAATTAATTAAAAAACGCAAGATTGGTTACCTTGGGCACATATTAAGAGGAGCAAAATATGAAATACCACAGTTAATCCTACAAGGGAAAATCGAAGGTAGGAGAGGAGCCGGCCACAAACAATTATCCTGGTTAAGAAATATTAAAGAATGGACAGGAATACACAATACAGGCGAGCTGTGTCACGCCGCCAAGAACAGAATTCTAGTAATGAGATAGTCGCCTACGCACTTTGGTGTATGGCATGTTAAGAAGAAGAAGATTTATAAACGATCCAATAATAAGGCCCTAGATCAAGTGAAACGAAGAACAGCACCTGGTCCTAACGAGATACCTACACAATTATTACACTTATGAGATAATGAGAGTATTGCGATTATCACCTCCTTCTTCAACAAGATATACCTACAGTAACAGTAAATTACCTGGTTGAAATTAGGTAATATTTGTAACTATTCAAAAGAAAAGTACCGCTAAACAATATAGCGAATATCAACTTATTAGTTTATTTTGTATAAAAATATTAGACCAGACACCAGACCACCTATATTAATGTGGATCAGAACCTTTCAGCTAAAGTTCCTGTTAATTGTTAAACCTGTTAAACCTGGAAAATAAACGTCAAAAATCTAAATAGATTTTTTTCATAACTAGGTGGGGAATATGTATTCAGACGCCGGAGGTAACCGTTTCCGATAGTGTCGGGTTTCTAAAACTAAAACTAAATTATGAGGAGACCCAAATATCTCTTACACCGGTTGATTAACATCATCATCATTCTGGCTTTATAACCCTTCGTGGGTCCTAGCCTCCTTAAGAATTTCTCTCCAGTCGTCCCTATCCATCGCCTTCCTCCGCCAAGCACGTATTTCCATATTTCTCATGTCTTTACTCCGGTTGATCATACAGGGCAAAATAGAAGGAAAACGGTTGGTCGGAAGAAAACAACTCTTCTTGTTGCGTAACATTAGATTATGGATAGGTCGAACTGTCGAGGAATTGTTTCATGCAGCTACCGACCGAGAAGACACAAAGGAGAAATGGTATAAAATTGTAGCAATGGTCTCTAAAGGTCATCTTTATTTTCTTCTATAGTTATTGTGCATTCTTTATTTGTTTTTACTTTCATTATAATTTCGTCTATGGTCGAATTAAACAAAAAGGACTCAGTGAGTTTCCTTATTTTATGCCTTGTTTAAATTCATATGTTTTCATAATTTCATCTCCTTTCAAACAACTAATTTTTTTGTAGTTGTATACGTTTCATACCGTTGAACAAGTTTGTTAATGCCATTCACTAGTCGTGTTTGATATGAATTTTTAGCAATTATTTCATTTATCACCTCTCTTATTTTCTAAATCTCCATAATATGTGTTTTTGTTTGCCAGCTCCAATCTTTTTGTAAATATCTTTCAGTACTTTTTCTGTTTTTATTATTTCAGTTCTCTTGTATTCCTTGTAAGTTTTCATCTTTGATGAACCAAGCCATTTTTAATAGTACCTACATGATGAAAAATGAATAAAATAAATAAAAAGTAACTTTCAAAACTAGTTTTAAATATAATCATCAACCAAAAAAGACAATCTG
The DNA here is from genome assembly GCF_040954645.1 of Diabrotica undecimpunctata. Lineage (NCBI taxonomy): Eukaryota > Metazoa > Arthropoda > Insecta > Coleoptera > Chrysomelidae > Diabrotica > Diabrotica undecimpunctata. The sequence continues at coordinate 56,246,256 of NC_092803.1, forward strand.
TAATTTTTAAGTTGTAAGTTCTGTAACTTTCAACTTACAACTTACAGATTGTCTTACATCTTGACAACTTACAAAACCTATAGAAATAGGCAGTCGAATAGTACAAGGGGATTCATTAAGCCCCTTGTATTTAACTTAATCATTGATAAAATCATCAAAAGAGTTAACAAAGAAAGAGGAAACAGAATGGGAAACAAATAAATAAAAATACTCTGTTACGCAGAAGACGCAATATTGATAGCCCAAGATGAAGATAGTCTGCAAAGACTGGTCCACAGATTTAACATAAGAGCAAAAGAATTTAATATGACAGTCTCATCTCAGAAAGCTAAAACAATAGTAGTTAGTAAAAAACCAACCAGATGTAAAATAGAAATTGATGGCATCAGTATTCAACAAGTAATGGAAATGAAATACCTGGGAATTACTCTGCCCAGCTATGAAGACCTTAAAAAAGAAGTGAGAGATCAAGTACAAAAAGCAAATAGGCTGGCAGGATAATAATAACATTATATGGCGAAACAGTTACATTAATACTGAGATGAAGTCAAGAATTTATAAAGCCAGTGTAAGACCAATAATAAAATATGGGGCGGAGATAAGAGTACTGAGAAGAATTACAGGAAATACGCTGAGAGAACGAAAGAGAAGTGAGAAAGACGTTAGAAGAAAATGTAACATACACTGTATAAATGAATGGACACAAAATAGAAAAAAAGAATGGAATAACCACATAAGCAAAATGGAGGAGACGAAGAAGAAGAAAAAAGAAGACAATCAGAAGCTATAGGGACAAAAGAAGGAGTATGATGAAGGAGCGAAAGTATGAGAGGAGGAAGAGTTTTAAGGTGAAATTAGATCTAGGATAGAGCAGGCTAGAGCGGCTTTCGGAAGGATGTCCAAGGTGTTATGTAACAGAGACCTAAAATTGGCATTGAGGATCCGCCTACTTCGCTGCTACGTGTTCTCGGTCTTACTTAATGGTGTCGAGTCCTGGACTGTGAATAAAATCAATCTACATCGCCTTAAGGCTTTCGAAATGTGGTGCTATAGAAGAATTTTAAAAGTTTCCTGGGTGTAGAAGATTCGAAACTCCGCAATACTATAACGTCTCAGCAAGGCTACTGAGATCATAAAAAGCACCAAGCAGAGGAAGCTGGAGTATTTCGAACATGTAATGAGAGTTCCCAAATATAGGTTGCTACAAAATATCATGCAAGAAAAAATAGCAGACAAACGCAGTCCAGGACGAAGAAGAACCTCATGGTTGAAGAACTTGCGAGATTGGTATGGTGTTGAGACAAGCATGCTATTTAGGCTGGCAGTGAATAAAATTAAGATAGCTATGATGGTAACCAACGTCCTGAAAGGACATAGTACATGAAGAAGAAGGAGTTTTAAGTTCCAACTATATTTATAATACAAATATATGCGTAAAAAATATTGATAAGATGCTTGCAAAAAAATTGTATCAGATATAGAAATATGTTAAAATAAGAAAAAAAAATGTTAAAAATAAAAAAGTGTTCTAAATTTTGGTTTTAATTTGGGAATTACAAACTAGCAGTCAGTATGGTTTATTATTACCAAAAAAATTGTTTTCCAGATTCTATCTGAAACAAATAAGGTATATTTTTTTTATACAGGCTTTATTAATATATTGCTTTATATAATGATACATCAAAGATGTTCTAAGAAAATGCAAGGAATTATTATTGACCTATAATACAACGAATTATTATTTATCTGACCGATTTTGGAATTTATTAGTAGAAAAACGGCAATAAATTTTCGAAAAACCTACCTACCCAAAAGAAGGGCGCCGGCGCACCAGCCACACCGACTAGCAGCAGTCTTGAGGCCACCACGAAGAATCCCACCAACAGCATTGTACCGTTCGCCATCTCACAAACAAAAATCCTTTCAATAAAGCTGTCGCTCGGACTTTTACAAAATGAGGCCGGTCTCACAAATAATCTATATGTACCTAAAATGAAATCGAACGTATTGCTACCGGGTCTGTTCCAAATTTAAGTATTTATCATTGATTAATTAAGCTTAAAGTCGCTTAATAAAGCGATAATATGTACAGGATATATATTATAAATTGATGATCTTAAGAATTTAAGCTGCAGTTTAAGTAGGTACCTCTTCTGATAACATAACTCAAATACTCCAGATTTCACAGTTTCACGTACACTTATTTCTCCCTTTTGGTTTTTGTTTTGAGCAGACATAAGAAACTGGTTTACTAATGTGAAAGACTATTTAAAGCAAAAGCAATTATTTGAGGTTCTTGAAGATCACAGCAGAATCTACAATGGAGACGAAATCTCATTTTGACTTTGTCCAAAGAACAAAAAAGTTTTTGCACCAAGAGGAGCGAAAAATGTTTATAAAATACATCATTTAAAAAACAACGTCACAGTGATGTTTACATTTTCAGCTTGTGGTGTTGTGACCCCGACTATGTTTATCTAAGTTTACAAAAGACTGCCAGCCGAAATTGTTAAATCTGTACCTGACACCTGGGGAATTGGGTGCAGTGATAACCATTGGATGAAAAAATCAGCTGTTCGACGAATATATAGGAAACACGAATTCACGAAACACATCCTTGTTCTGTGTCTTCCTCTTCTTCTCTGACCAATGGGTCTATTAAGGAGCGTTTTTCTAGCTAGGTCATTTTGTTCCATCCGCATTACATGTATTATCCACCTCAGACGTCCTATCTTATTATGTTTTACGATATCAGATTCCTGGTATATTCTATAAAGTTCGAAGTTAAATCATCTTCTCCACACTCCATTGTCATTCACTGCTCCATAGATTCTTCATAGTACTTTTCTTTGGAAACATCCTAACATGTTTTCATTAATATTTGTTGGAGTCCAGGTCTCTGAACCATATGTTAGGACTGGGCGTATTATTGTTTGTAGAGTTTTATTTTTGTATTTCTCGATATAATTGTGGATATAAGGAGGAGATTGAACCCAAAATAGCATCTGTTGGCTATGCAAATTTTGCGGTTTATCTCTGTGGTAGTATTATTTAGTTAGTAGGGTTTGTGATTGCGTGCTTATTTTCATATACTTTGTTTTGTCGGTATTTATTATTAAACCCATTTTTGCAGCCGATTCTTTTAATGCTACATACTCCTCTCGTCAGCGTTTTCCTTTCTCCCAACAATATTGATATCATTAGCATAGGCCAGGATTTGCACTAATTTGAAGTTGTGATTTGTGACATACGTATTACTTTTTCCAGAGTCAGATTGAATAGTATACAGGAGCTCCCTGGCACAGCCCCTTATTTCATTTAAAAGGTTCAGACAGTTCCCCCTGAAATCGTACTCTACATCCAACTTTTTCAAGAGTTAGTTTTGTTAAATTTACCAACTGATTTGGTATTCTTAGCTTTTTCATTGCTTTGAACATTTCTATTTTATTTACAGAGTCGTAAGCTGCTTTGTAGCCTATGAATATGTGATGAGTATCAAATCCATATTCCAGTGTTTTTTCTAAAATTTGTTTCAGAATCCAGCCTGGTATTTTCCTACTATTTGTTCTGCATATGGTGCCATACAGTGACATAGTACTGTGGAAAATATTTTATATGCTGCATTTAGAAGCGTAATTCATCTGTGGTTAGAGCATTCAAAGATATCTCATTTTTTGTGTATGGTGCAAAGTATTCCAATATTACAATCATTGGAGTGGGATTTCTGTGTCCATATATCTTTTACAAGCTGCTGTAATACCATAATGGTATCATGGCCCCCTATTTTATATAGTTCAGCTGGGAGTTTATCTATTCCGGGTGATTTGTTTCTAGCTAGTTTTTTAACTGCATATTTAACTTTAAAAATCGTTGGTGGTTCCTCTCCCCACTCGCCTGCTCTTCTTTTTACCTCAACTCTTTCGTCTTCCAGGTTTTCTTCTTCTTCCTCCATATTAAGTGCCTGGTTAAAATATTCCACCCATCTATTCAATACATCTTTCCTTGTTAATAGGTCGCCATTCGGACTTCTGCTTTATCTTGCAGTTGCCTTGAATTCTTTTCTGTTGATGTTAACTTTCTTATAATATACTCTGAATTCTTTATTTCTGTTAAGGTTTTCTATATATTTAAGCTTCGTATTTAGGTGGTTTCGTTTTTTTTTGTGTATCCTCTTTTCTTCTCTTCTCTTTGTCTGGTAATTCTCTACAGTTGTTCTAGTTCGTTGGGTAAGCATCTTTCTGTAGGCTTTTGTTCCTATTTCATCTTATGCCGCTGCTTCAATGTCTTCCTTTATTTTGGTTCAGTAGGAGCCTATATCTGTCTGGGCTTCTTCATTTACATTTTGATTCCTTAGCCTGTTGGTGAGTTTTCCGAGTACCGTTCTGCAATTGTTACATCTCTCAGCTTTTGCACATTCCATTTTCTTGCATACATTTTACTTTCCTTACTGTCATATTGAGTGCTGCTGCTAAGTTTATCAGTCGTAATCCATTACCGCTACTGATGTTGTGTAGACTATGCTTTCCTATCGTGGGCATGAAAACTCGCTCCCGTCTTATTCTTGCATTCATGTCACAATACAATCTTAATGTTATTTCTGGGATATCTCCTGTAGGCTTGCTCTAGGTCTTCGAAAAACTGTTTTTTTATTTCCTCTGGTTTATCATCAGTTGAAGCATGTGCATTGATCAAACTGTAGTTAAGGAATTTCCCTTTCAAGTTCAAATAGCACAGTCTTTGACTGTAGGTAAATCCAATAATTAGGCCTTTTGTTCTTCGGTTTACAATAAATAACACTTCATCTATGTGTTGGCTATAATTTTAGCTATAATATATGGAATGGGTTTTTTTGTCAAGAGTGCCAGTTCCCGTCCACCGCATTTCCTGCAGTGCTAAAACATCTACTTTGTATGTGTTCATTATGTCTAGTAAATATGTAAGTGCTCCAGTTCGGTACAGGGTTCGAGTATTCTATGTTCCTAATCTCAGTTCCATTTTTCGTTTGCAGAGTCGTCGTCGTAAGTTACGTCCAGCTAATAGTTCCTGAGATACCGTAACATATGTTTTTTACAGGAAGAGGTTGTCATCCGCTAGCCCAACCCCCAACCCGGAGGGCCAGGCACTCTTCTGTTAGGGTTGCCAAAGGTTAGTCTGTTTTGGTTCGGAGTTGGTATTTTTATTTCCCAACTACCCACCAGTCCTATGATAGGTTAGGGCGTTCCCCTATCCACCACCTAGGAACGCATCCGATGGGAGACAGACAACTCCCCACGGACTCTTCATCCTTTTTTAAGCATAAATAACGTAAAATTTCCAATAGCCTTGTTCGTTGATGGTCACAACACACATTTAAGCGAATTATGCATAAAGCTAGATAATTCTAATTGCTCTATTATACTCTAACACGACTCGAATTATGCAACCTGCGGCTATGGCCATCTTTATGTTCTTAAAAGCAGGATGGAAAAGTGCGGCATTAAAGTGTCAGAGATAGCACCCTACTTAAGTTGTAACAAAGGACAATTTTGCTGCAGTGTTAAAAACAGTGGTTGATAACATAAAACCAGAAAATATAAGAAATGGTTTTCGTGCCCGTTGGATTTACCCTTATAATGTATCTACAATTGATTATTCTAAATGCTCTGGCAAGTCAAAAGAACAAGATAAAGACACGGAAGTCAGTGAAATTACATTCGAAACATTAAAAAAAGTTTTTGGAGAGGAAAAAATGTAAAAGTTTTAAAACTTTGTTGAAAATGATGCACACAGTTCCGATTTTTTGACGTAGTTTTATAGTTATGGAGACTTTCTAAAGGATGGACTTGATCCGTGAATACTGATCAATTGGAAGATATAGATAAACGCGAAGATACAAGGCAGCAGGGAGAAATGGACCAATTCCATGTAAAATTGGAAATTTACAGGATGATAAAAATGAGGATTAAGCATACTTCGGAAATTATCGTAAATGAGCAAATGTTTGACATTGAAAATATTCTTGTTTTAATAGAAGAAAATACTAGCTTAGACAACCAAATGCCTAGCATTTCATCGCTTGCCTATGAACACATCTTATTAAATAAATCATCTTCATCAATCAGCGATTATGCTATTTGGCTGAAAACTCCTCAAATGAAAGGAAAAAGAGAGAAGGAGAAACTACCATTTGTTCTGACTTCTTCCGTTAGGAAACAGGCAATTAAAGAAAAATAGCTATAAAAAAAAACGGGAGATGAAAAAAGAGAACGTAGGACTGAAAGGTTGAACAAAAAAGAACTAAAAGGAAAATAAATAAATAAAAAAAGCAGCAATCAAAAGAAAGCCTAAACATAATGATACAGAAAGATCACCAAACAACACTAACGTTAAACTTGTTTTAAAAAATAGAAAATACAGGTGGTATAGAAAACAATGATCCCAATATGAAATTTTCTCTAAATGTAAGTGTTAATAGACGTGCAACCAAGGAAGTATCTAAAATAGTACACGCAAACGATGGTGATGCTTTACTTAACGTAACGGGAACTTTGCCAAAAATGGACTTCCAAGATAGCCCTGAAAACATCGAAAGTTATCTTACTGTTGTGCGAGAAAAGACAAAAAGAAAACAGTTGAGTGACAACAGTGAACAGGAAGTAGATAATACGAAAAAAATCAATAACACGAATGTGGTTATTATTTAACCGTCTGCTCTTAATCCATTTAAAAACAAAACTGCATCCACTGGACTGTGCTATACGTGTGTTAATAATATAACACGTAGTCAATATATGGAGCAAAATGTTCAAATTGCTTCAGAACTACCATATAAAATGTATTTCCAAACATAAGATGAAATCCTCCACAATGTAGAACTTTTCGTGCAACGTTTGTTTTGACAAGATAATATTGTAATTGGTTTGTAATTTATTACATTTATTAAACATTTTTGAAACTAAATTCGTCTTTGATCACTAAAATTATATATAATTTTTAATGGTTTTTTAACCAAAATTAAAATTATGCAGGTTGGATACATAAATATTAATATGTAAATAGGATATCTTAGACTCTTAATGGTGGCCAATAACTATCTACTTACTATGCCAACTATTAAACGAATTAGGCCAATTACCGTAAAATCTGCTTTTACCAGAATAAAACTTTTTTATAAACATTAAACATGTTTTATTATTATTTAAATATATGGTGTTTAATAAAAAACCCTAATAGCACAAATACGTCCACTGGACGTCCATAGTACACCCCTTACGGACTTTAAGGACGTCCCTCGAACGTCCGCTTTGGTCCCAAGGACATCCTTTTAACGTCCTATATTGGTCGGAATGTCGCTGTGCCAAACCTGCTATGGACGTCCATTTAACGTCCCGAGCGGACGTTGGTTGGACGTACAGGGACGTTAATTGGATCTTAATCGGACGTCCATAATACGTCCGGTGGACTTACTTGACGGACTTTTGTGATATCTCTCAGACGTCTATTTTAGCGTTGATGATGTAAATTAGACGTTAACGCCATTATATAAAGTACTAAAAGTTTCGTCATTCTGTGAATATTAAGAATGTATTTTGGGAAATAAAACGTAAATGTTTAAAGGATCTTAAATTTATTATTACATATATTTATATTTATTTAGTATTAACAAACGGGACAAATCCACTCTCAAAATTATACAAAAATGCAACATTATAGAAATATACACAAAATTACAGATAAAAATAAAATATACATAAATAAAATAAATAAATACACATTTATAAAAAGTGTCATTTTGCATTTTAGCACTTTAAATAGTACCTAAAGCTATCGATACTACGGCTGGCAACAGTTGCCAGCCGTAGTCCGTTTGAAGAGGTTTACTCTCCGGACACTGGAACTCACTTAAGCATGGGTGTATGTTACCTGAAGTAAAATCTAATTAAAATATTAAACATCATATAATATTATCAACATCATGTACAATCTTTGGTAACACATTTCATTTTAAAGGGTTTTTACCCAAATATTTTGGTGGCTCAGGCATGGTAACCTGTATTTTAACCTGATGATGGAACAGTTGTTCCGAAAACGTTCGTGCTTGTAATGTTGCCCTTTTAAGGGTTTTTATAAAATAAAATATACCCACATACAAAGACTAACCTCTTTTGAAAGGTAACTCTTTTGGTAAGAGAATCCAGATTCAAGAAATTGATCATAGCAGAATAAGAATATGGTCTACACAATTTACAACAAGAGTACATGCTTGTAGACATGTCAGTATAAATCTAATCGTCATAAAAAATGTTTTTTTAATGCAATTATAACATAATCAGTGTAAATTAGTAGAAGTTGAACGACCAGACAGGAAACCATGCTGACCAGTACGAAGCTGATTCTTCAGATTTACTGTCAAAAAATCAGTCAGTAAAGCTTCAAAAATTTTAGGAATAGCAGAAAGAATTATAATGGAACGATAATTTGAAATAAACAATTTAAAGATGAAATCAATAAATAAATTGTGATGGAAAGTGACCCTCAGTCAGATATTTATTAAAAACAAGCCATAGAGGCCTACATTAAAAGAATACACAATTCCTTAAAAATAAGTTAGGATATTCCGTCTGGATCAAGACCTTTATTGGTATTAAGACACTGTAAGCATGCTAGAATGTTACAAATTTTCATAAATAAAGAGTGAATATGGCTGTGACTAATACAGGGTTTTTGACTACACTTTTTTTAGACAGAAAGAAGGATTGTGAATACTGCTAAAGAAATAGGCAAAATCGTTGAAAATGACTGTGGCTCACTAAAAATAGAATCATTCAACTTCCCTTATCTCTTCCCATTCTAATTTGCCTTACAATTGTGTGGTCGGCACATAAAAGCAGACAAATCAATTTTTGAGTTTTAAAGTTGAAATCATAAGTATGAAAAAGATCAATACTTAATATGGAAATTTGTCTGTTTTATTTCAGTAGTAGATTTTTAGGTACCTATTTTTGATAAATAAAAATGTTTCAAACATTGATCAACCACACAATTTAACCATTACAAAATTAATCATATTTGCAAATGAAGCATGCAAATTAAATTTTATTTATATTTTTATTTCAGCATCTGCCCTCTCTTTAGATCTGTTCAGATATTTCATTATAATGTTTCAATTTCATTCCCTATGACAGCGCTGATTTTGGAGTTTTTCCAAGCAGCATCTCAAAACAAAATTAATGTACATTCATAAACTGAACAAACTAATTTCAGATTTGTTCATTATTCTTTGCTTATTGTGAATAAATCATCATTCAAAAGCGTAAAATTATGAACACATAAATTTCAAGTGCTGTAGTTTTAATGATTTTCGCCTGAACTAGAAGAATACCAACCTCCATTGGTATTTATTTCTATTGACCAAATAATAATGCAGTAATTACACTTTGAGACTTAAAAAACAAAAATAACAGTGTATAAATAAAATATACGACCAACAAAAAAACCTTCATCTCATATCTCTAGCTGTAGTTCTTAAAGCAATCTCATAGCCAGACCTGAACATTTGTAGAGTTGGTAAATTTAGCCATCTAAATTACATATAAGACACAGTTAACGATATGCTTCATCGGCTGTATGTGGCCACTTAAGCGATAGTGTAAATTGTTAAATGTACCTTAAATTGATTTATGTTTACAAGTTACAAACCTTTTATATTCATAGCTATATATGTGTCTTCAAAAGCTTTATATTGCTTTTTTCCCTAGCCAACTATATTTTCCTTGAAATTTATTGCGAAACAGCATCTTAAGGCTTCTCCTAACAAATTCGTTTACGGTCTCCTCACCAATTTTGGAAAGCGCATTATCCTAAAATATATTCATTTGCAAATTTTGGTTTCGTATAACCATGGTAAATGCCTATTAAACCTAAAATTTTTGGATATATAAACAAATTACACAAACTAGGATAAAACTGACTACTAGAACTCTTTTTTAGTGGGATTCTGTCAAAATTTACACAAATTTCTATAACATTGTCATTTTTCGAAGATAAAAACACCTTTGAAATTTGAATCATATGGGTCAGAGTATTTTTTTTAAGACCAAAGTAGAAATATTTTCCAGGGGAAATGTGGAAAATCACCTAGTATTTTAAAGTACAAAGTCCAGATGCATAATTTATTAGAAAAGTTAAAAACATATCGATAAGTTTCTCCAGAATTCTCGTTACAACCATGTTGAGACCCTTCTTCAGTTTCATTGAAAGAAGAACTTTGTAAAGGATCTAAACCAGAATGGTCGTCCACGTGGTCCATTTGGATTATTTTGGGTACTTAACATGATGTTGATAAAAAGTTTAAATCGGAAGTATTGTAATCTGAATTATTTGAACATATTGAAACTCTTATCAAAATGATCAGTTAGGGATTCCGAAGAAAGGTTTGAAGAAGATGGAATATCGGGGTTATCATTATTTTCAACAATATTCTCTACGTTTTTCGTAACCATCCTGTGTTGATGACGCTTAGAAACAATTCGTTTTCTTTTAAACACTAATTTTACGAAGAATTACACTTACCTACCTTTTTGTAATAAAGTAAAAAAACCAAACTCGGAAGTAACCTAGCAAATAGTACCAAATCTTTAACAATATACTATAACCAAAGCAAGCATCAAAAAAATTGCTAATTCACACCATTTGCACTGTATATTGCGTAAATAGAAATCTCTTATTTATTTTAAGCATCAATAATAGTATTGTAATTAAACTGTGCTATTTGTTTAAATAGGTATGACATGACAATGACAATTAATATCATCATTTTGCCACACTTGTTCATCTTCGGAAAGATGCCTTCAAGATTCATCTTCTTGATAAAAATTATATTTTTACTTTTAGCAAACTTATATCATCTTGGTAAGTAGAATAATAAAACAATTGTAACGAATTAGCTAAAAGACGTCCAGAGAACGTCCATATTTAGTCCACCTGAAGTACGTCCACTTCGTATGTCCCAAGTACGTCCGTTTAACGTTCAAGGACGTCAGGACGAAAACTGGACGTATATTAGACGTCCCGAGGACGTCGTGTGTTACTAGGGAATAGTGCCTTAGATATTTATCAAAATCCAATGCTTAAGTGGCCAATCACTGTAACCTTTACCCTATTCTTTCCATCGTTCGACGATTTCTGTTTCTACCATTATTAGTTCACCAGCTTCGACCAAACTGTTCTTTTCCCTCGGGGGAAGAAGTCTTTCAAATATAATACGTATAGCTCTCAGTACACTAACAAGTCATCCAAAGATTAAAGAGATCATGCCCAGCTGATTTATAAAAGAAAATTAATTTTCACAGGAAGTAATAACAACGCAAATAGCGAGCCTAGCTGTCTACGAAAATTTGACTCTAAATTTGGAATTTACTATTGCCTGAATAAAAAGAATTAAAAGTAAAGCATAATATCAAAGATTACAAAATATATTAGAAATCCCATGGTTAATATAATGCCAAGTTTCGTATTTATCTAAATGCAACATTGTAGTCAGTTTTAAATATTTCGAAGCTCTCCTGTAGACACCTAAAGTCAAGTCAACCTCGTAAATATGTCGGCCTTGCCGAAACTCACGTTTTACATAACTATAAAAAATGCATCCGATAATTGTGGCTTTGTTCGATGGCTAGTTTGCATCTTTCTTGGGGTTATTTTATGGGTTTTCGTGTCAGAGCATTTTTAGCTCGCTAACTACCTTTGAGCTATTAGTTAACATTTTAATATTTAAGGCCACCAGACAGAAAAACAATATTTGTTGAACGGAAAACCGACTATTCTTAGAAACATTATATTTTTATGCGTTAGTTCAAATATCAGCGTAGGAGGCAATTACAATGTATACTTATTGTTGAACTAAATTAATAAAACTCAAAATTAAAACAAAAATACGTAAATAAATAGAATATATTTTTAGCTTTTATTTAATTTATTAGCTATTACATTTTTGTTTAGAAATTAAAGCAGTTCTTGTTCTTATAAGCAATAATATATATTATCAAGTTTAAAATGGATTAATCTTGTATATTCACAATCATCAGTGTATCTCCGCCTAATATTATCATTCTTTTATTCTTCAGCTTCCCATTTTTATTCTTACTACTTGGTTCGTTCCTTTCATCTGTTTCGTATTACTCATCTTTCTCTTCTACAAGGATTAAATTCTGTACTCTTATAATTGCCCTCTTTATATATAATATATATATATATATATATATATATATATATATATATATATATATATATATATATATATATATATATATATATATATATATATATATATATAAAGAGATTATATTAAGATTAATACTATTATAAACATTAATATTAAACTCACCAGTCTTCCGGGTTGAATCGCGTTGATTTCCATTGCGCCGAGCTTTCGACATTCTCTCTGATGTCTTCTTCAGGGCTTCCGAGGTCTCAGTCTCCCGAGCCCTCAGACACTACTGCACTGAACACTATTCACTTCACTGTAGTGGTGATAGCGATTTACATTTCTTACAGCGTAAATACTGATTCGTTGGAAAAACACATCTTATTAACGAAGTTTTCGTCAGTTACAATTTTATTTATCATTACCTCACTAAACTGAGACGTAGTTATCTTCATGGTGTTCTCGAGTACCTCTAGCTTTGGTAAATCCAGTTTGCTCTTGGGGGTGTTTCTGTTTATGAGAAAGTTTTCGGTCTCTCATTGATTATGTGTAACATTATTTTGCTATGTGAGGTTAGGTAGATGGTTTTACAGTTATCGCAACTATGGAAGCTGCCTTTCTTATGTATTGTCGTTATTGCAGATTTTTCCAGTCGTCAGGTCATTGCTTGGAATGCCATATTTTGTTAGAAAGCAATTTTATTACGGTTTCTTCTGTGGCTCTTAGCATTTCTGCTGTTATCATATCTGAACCTGGTGCTTCGTTACTCTTGAGTTTATTGATCGCCAGTCTTATTTCATTCTCCAGTATATTAGGTTTTTCTTCGATTTCGAATATTGTGCTAATATTGTTGTTTATCAACCTTGCATCTTTGTTTTATTTCTTTGTTGAGGTTTCTTAGACTAGCTTTTTTTCTTCTACCATGTACACCACTTTAACAAAGATTTCTTCTATTCTCAATTATTTTAAGCTTTTCATCTGTTATCTAGTGTTTCTATTTTATAGGATTATTTAGCTTTGGGCAGTTAACTGGTGTCATTACACAATGTTTAATAGTCTCTCATCTTTCTTGGGAAATACTCTTACCAATAGAGGGCATACTATTTTGTACTTCTTGGAGAAGGTCATCCTTCTTTCTTAGTTCTATCCTTTTGTCTCTCTCCTGTGCCTTAAGTTTGAGCTTTACTTTAGATACGAGGATAGTGTGATCTGATTCGCATACCGCCCGTGGATATGAACTGACTGTTTGGATTGATGATCTCTTCAGTGAATATTAGTGGGAGGTAGTGAAAATGATTTCTAGACATATGTTCAGGACTTTTCAAAGTATAAAGTCGGTGTACATAGGGTTTATGTAGTATTAGTAGTACTAGTATTCAATATAACGTAGTTATTTGTGATAGAAATCTCGATTAAGCGGCTTTCCTCTGACCTACGCCAAACCTTCCCATAACATTCTTTAGGTCGTCATTTTGAGTATTTTTGCCGACTTTTCAGTTACAGTCACCGCATAGTAAGGTTAGCTCTTAATTTGGAATGTTGGCAATTGCTGTTTTCAATTTTCTGTCCTCAACTTTTATGTCATCTGTTGTACTAGTTCGCGCATAAACTAGTAGGATATCGATTTTATGTGGTTTGCCTTTCAGTTTAAGAAAGCAGCTTACAGCTTATATCGCTTGGTATTTGACGATAGATTTTTTTAACTTTTAATATAATTTTAATATCTCTGCCCTATCTCATTACAGTATCACAACCACTGTGCTGATATAGCTGCGCTTGTAAAAATCCACTTATAAGCCAGCCAAATATCACTTCCTATGTGCCTTATCTTGATATTACCAGTCGCTGCTGTCCTCCTAAAGTAGTCTATTCTTGACTGGGCACTGTAAAAGAGTGATATCCATCACCCTAATACGAGTATATATATATATATATATATATATATATATATATATATATATATATACATATACATATATATATATATATATATATATATATATATATATAAATATATATATATATATACATATATATATATATAAATATATATATATAAATATATATATATATATATATATATATATATATATATATATATAAATATATATATATATATAGATATATATATATATATATATATATATATATATATATATATATATATATATATATATACATATATATGTTCGGAAAGATTTCCGTGGTTAGTACAATTAAACTTATATAAACTTATATAAATATATATATATATATATATATATATATATATATATATATATATATATATATATATATATATATATATATATATATATTGAAATGATATTGTTTAAAAAATTAATTTATAAGTTATATACTACATAATATTAGATATAAAAAAGTATTTGATTATTTTAAATAAGTTATATACTAGAGAATTTAATAAAAATATATTTATGTGAGGGCATTTTAAGAAATTAGCATATAATAATTGTAAAAAGTTGTATTTTAGTAGTTATGATTTTGTAGATATATTTAAGTGAGCCATGTGACTAGGCAACACACTATACCCTCCACTCCAAGTGACATTTTAGGAATATAAAGTGGGGTTATAATAATAATGTTAGTTTAAAATGTTTAATTTATATATATTTAATGATTTAAATGTTTATTCTGATCTGAAAAGCCTAAATGTAAACAAAATTATCAATAGAACATTAACGAATTCTCCAGAATGCAGAATTTGACCTTTGTTGACGGTCGAACATTCTGGAAATAATGGTGATGTCTGTGGATCCAACATATATTTTTTTCGAGAACATCCATATAGAAGAAATAGAACTAAATCGAACATGATCTCTTACCAGATGGTTCTGGAATATCCAAAAAGATATAAATACCCGTGATTTGGATTCAAGATGGCAGTTTTTAGTCAGAAGTCGGCCAGTTTATTATGAAAGTTAGTAGACACATTTAGTTAGTGAAGTAAATTGTTCAGAATTTTCAAGAAGTCAGTCAGAAAAGTTTAGTCAGAAATATGAAAGTTAGTTGGAGTCAGTGAATCAGTTACAAATAGTCCAATTGTTTAATATAGTGAGTTAAATGAAGATTAAAAATTATGCATATATTTTAATGCACATTTATAATTATACACAAATAATTATTGAAGATTAAAAAAAGTATATTGGAAGAAATTAATATTATATTATGATTGGAGATTAGTATAAATCAACTTATAATAATTGGATATTGGAATATTGAAAAGAAGAATAAATATAAATGCTGTTTTGCTGGTTTGTTTGGTATAAATGCTGGTGAAGAAAAATATTTCTTAAATTGGTAGAAGCTGATAATTGGAAAAAGTAATTTCACAAAAACAAGGATAACCGAAGTACGAAGACATTCAGTGGTGATTAGAATCTATATAGTGGAAAACAGTTCATTTAGGCATTCAGTGAAAGAAAGGTACAAAATTTTGTTAATATAATTTAGTTAGTGTCATAACAATTTCAATTTTGAAGATAGTTTGTTTAAATTTTACATTGTCTATAGAATTTAATTAGTTTCATAAGAATTTTAATTTAAAGATAGTTTATTTTAAATTTACATTGGCTAGGTTAGATATATATGTGTGTTTCATAGTAGTTATAATAAAGATAATTTAAAAAAGTACTTACAAACTAATTCTTTGAGAACCGCGATAAAAACCCTATATATTATATTATTAAAAATACTCATTGCTCATCATTCAAACAAACATTACATCATTACAACATATATATATATATATATATATATATATATATATATATATATATCTATATATTGTTATGATGTGTTTTTTGTTTGAATGATGAGCAATGAGTATTTTTAATAATATAATATATAGGGTTTTTATCGCGGTTCTCAAAGAATTAGCTTGTAAGTACTTTTTTAAATTATCTTTATTATAACTATTATGAAACACACATATATATCTAACCTAGTCAATGTAAATTTAAAATAAACTATCTTTAAACTGATATTCTTATAAAACTAATTAAATTCTATAGACAATCTAAAATTTAAACAAACTATCTTCAAAATTGAAATTGTTATGACACTAACTAAATTATATTAACAAAATTTTGTACCTTTCTTTCACTGAATGCCTAAATGAACTGTTTTCCACTATATAGATTCTAATCACCACTGAATGTCTTCGTACTTCAGTTATCCTTGTTTTTTGTGAAATTACTTTTTCCAATTATCAGCTTCTACCAATTTAAGATATAGTTTTCTTCACCAGCATTTATACACCACCAACCAAACCAGCAAACAGCATTTATATTTATTCTTCTTTTCAATATACCAATATCCAATTATTATAAGTTGATTTATATTAATCTCCAATCATAATATAATTTTAATTCCTTCCAATGTCCATCCAATATTCTTCTAATATACTTTTATAATCTTCAATAATTATTTGTGTATAATTATAAATGTGCATTAAATATATGCATAATTTTTAATCTTCTTTTAACTCACTATATTAAACAATTTGACTATCTCCAACTAACTTTCATATTTCTTATAAAACTGCTTGACTGACTTACTAAAACTGTGAACAATTGACTTCACTAACTAACTTTCATAATAAACTGGCCTGACTTCTGACTAAAAACTTCCTTCTGACTAAAAACTTCCTAAAACTGCCATCTTGAATCCAAATCACGGGTATTTATATCTTTTGGACACTCCAGAACCATCTCGTAAGATATCATGTTCTATTTAGTTCTATTTAATACATGTCTGAATTTTCTGGAACAAACCATTTCGCAAACATGGCCATCTCCGGAGATCCAGAGAATTCCATTCTTTTCTATTAATAATTTTGTTGACATTTAGGCTTTTCAGATCAGAATAAACATTCAAATTAGTAACTAACACTCTAATTTAATAAAATACACATTTCAAACAATATATTATTATAACCCCACTTTATATTCCCAATTATGATTAATTTCTATCTGTCAATCACTCGAGAGTATTTTTGGTTGCCTATGCACATGGCTCACTTAAATCTATCTACCACATTATAATTACTAAAATACAACTTTTTACAATTATTATATGCTAATTTCTTAAAATGCCCTCACATAAATATATTTTTATAAAATTCTCTAGTATATAACTTATTTAAATTAATCAAATACTTTTTTATATATATATATGTTCGGAAAGATTTCCGCGGTTAGTACAATAACACTTATATAAACTTATATAAATATATATATATATATAGATATATATATATATATATATATATATATATATATATATATATATATATATATGCCCAGGTATTGTATGAATCATGCTGGTTCAGCTTAACCAGCTTTACCATATTATGTTCTCAGTAATCTTAATACAATTTGAAATAGTATCGTTTCCTCCAATTGCCATTTTCACATACACCACCATGTATATCTCGATGTACCTTTTTTCAAATATTTTAGTGACTTCTCCCTCACTGTATATTAACATATACATATTTGGTATTACCAAAATTTAATTCGAGATCAATCTTGCTGGCGAATTTTTCTATACAGGATAATGAATCCAACACTTGCCATTGCGTACGACCAATACTTATACCACCTGCAAATGCAATCATCTATATGCTCTTGTGGATCCAAGTTTATATTAATATTTCTTTGTACAATAATAATAGAATTTTTTTGTATGTCTCTTATTTATCTTCTTCTTCTTCTTCTTCCTCTTTACAAGCACTTCTGCTTGTTCCTTGGCGGATTAATACCTCTATGGAAGGTTTACACTCCATCTTTTGCGCGGTCGTCCGGTATTTCTTCTACCGATTGGTGACTTATCTTATATCTTGCTATTTTGACGACACGGGTCTCATCCATTCTGCTTATGTGGTTATTCCGTTATTTTTTCTATTTTGTGTCTATTCATTTATACACTGTACGTTACATTTTCTTCTAATGTCTTCACTTCTCTTCCGATCACTCAGCGTATTTCCTGTAATTCTTCTCGGTACTCTCATCTCTGCCGTTTCCAGTAGCCCTTGCGTTGTTGCTGTGTCGAGTCTTGTTTCTGAGGCATATGTCATTATTGGTTTTACACTGGCTTTATAAATTCTGGACTTCATCTCAGTGTTAATGTGTCTGTCTCGCCATATAGTGTTATTAAGGCATCCTGTCAGTCTATTTGCTTTTTGTACTTGATCTCTTACTTCTTTGTCCATGTCTCGATAGCTAGGCAGTGTAATTCCCTGGTATATTATTTCCATTACTTGTTCAATACTGTATTTTACATCTAATTGGTTCTTTGCTGACCACTATTGTTTTAGTTTTCTGAGATGAAATTGTGATATTAAATTCTTTTGCTTTTATCTTAAATCTGTGGACCAGTCTTTGTAGACTATCTTTTTCTTGGGCTATCAATATGGCGTCGTGTGCATAACAGAATATTTTGATTTCTTTGTTTTCCATTCTGTATCCTCTTCCTTTTTTAACGGTTTTGATGATTTCATCCATGATCAAATTAAAGAGCATGGGGCTCAATGAATTCTCTTGTCTTATTCCGCTGCCTATTTCTATAGGTTCTGTAAGTTCTATTCTGACTTCCATTTTGTTGTTTTGGTAGATGTTTTCGATAGTTTTTATATTATTTATACATCTTTGAGTCTCACTCTGTCAAACGCTTTCTTTAGGTCAATCAGACACAGAAATGCTGGTCTATTATACTCTAATAATTTCTCAGTAATTTGCTTTATAACGAATATTGCATCTGTACAGGATCTTCCACTACGAAAACTCGTTCATCTGCTAAACTTATCCTTTGATTTATTAGCACTTGTAAAATTTTAGTTGTAAGTTTTAGCGTAGTATTTAACAAGTTTATACCTCTGTAGTTTTCTGACTGTTTTTTATCTCCTTTTTTGAATAGCAGAATTAGTTCGCTCGTTCTCCATTATTCCGATATTTTATTGTGTTTTATAATTTTATTAATTAATGTTGTTAATTGTTCTGTCATTGCAGCTTCACAATATTTCAGTAACTCGTTTGATACCCCGTCTTTACCAGCTGCTTTTTATTCATTTTTATACCATATTGAATATTATCCACTGCTTTATTGAAAACGAACTCAGAATAGATGTTAAATAGTAGCGGAGACAAAATGCAGCCCTGCTTTACTCCTCTTTGTATTTGAAGCTCTTCAGAAGTGTCCCGGTCAATCCTGATGTTTGCACGTTGATGCCAGTAAAGATTTTCAATAATGCGTAGGTCTTTATCATCAATACCTACCTGCTGAAGAATGGCTATCATTTCAGTATGTTTTACTTGATCAAAGGCCTTCTCAAAGTCAATAAAACACATATAAACTGGATGTCCAACATCTCTGCATCTCTGTACCATAACCTGAATACTAAATAGTGCTCCTCTTGTTCCAAGGTTATTGCGGAATCCAAACTGTGTGTTATTAAGTTGTTGTTCTATTTTTTGGTACATCCTAGAGTGCAAAATTCGTAGAAATATCTTTAAAAGTCCTGGGCACCAAGAACCTTGCACACCATCGCCCAACTGATATTAGTGTTCAACAACCCAAAAACCACTTACTATGAGTTTTCACTGATTTTGTATCGAATTTCTACAAAACTCTTAAAGACGGGAATCGTCCTGGGTATCAGGTGCCCCGCACATCATCGCCGATATAATCTTAGTGTTAAGCGACCCCAAAATCCCCTGAGTAACTAGTTTGCATTGATTTATATCGAATTTTCACATTATAAATTTACTTTGAAACATCACTTCGAAATGCACTTCGCAAAATGCCTTTTTCTTGATCAATAAGGTAATTTTCATTTTCACATCATCATTTTTATTCACAAAATTTCCTGATGCTTTTACGAATCTAATGCAACAAGTTTCATTGTGGTCCATCAATATTAAATCAATAATTATAAAAAAAAAAGACATAAAAAAGAGTAAAATCAAAGGAGCACGTCTCATAATATTGTGTAGCAAACTTATTAGCAAAATGTAGCAGCCTTTGGTTGCTAACACTAAAAGAAGAAGTCAATAACAAACATATCAAAAATAGCGAAATAAAGGAGGCCGCAGACATCACCTACAATTTTATACAATACATATGCAACAACATCTATGATAAACACACATTATATAAACAAATAAAATAATAAAACACACAGAACAGTCATAATTTGATATTCCGAGGGTATAAACACCATTATGAGTTTTTGTCAACCAAAAGAGGACTATTGGTACAAGGTCGAGACGAGGTAAGTCAACCGTCATCATTGAAAAACATAAACCAATTTAAAAATTTGTATAATTTTCGTGCAATTTTTAAATAATCATTTTTGAATACTATTTCTGGAGTGGAAATCAACACGTCAAACGATATTTGAAAATGTAGCTTTCCGTACAATCAATTGTGGCTTAATCCCAGATAAAAGTATTAAAGGGTTTTTTTAGAGGTATAAAAATGTAAGTTGGTAACACTTTTTTAACTGCCTGCTATTTTGACAGCTGTCAAGTGATTTATGTTAAGTTTGATTTGGCATTTCAGCATAAATAGACTTGACACCTGAACAAAGCTTCCAAATTGTACAAATTTATTTTGAAAATTTTTGGTTCTGTTCGAAATACGTATTGCGCACTATATATCTTTTTCTTTAAGTTCCATCTTCTATCGAAGGGTGGAAATCATCATGGATATGCGGACTTTGTTGACTGCCGCTCTAAAAAGTTCTGTACTACTGCGTTCAAACCATTCCCTTAAGTTCTTAAGCCAGGATATTCTTCGTCTTCCCACATTTCGCTTTCCTCGGATTTTGACTTGCATAATAAGTTGTAATAATGCGTATTTTTGCCCTCTCATCACATGTACTAAGTACTCAAGATTTCATCTTTTGATAGTTAATATTATTTCCGCCTCATTTCCTATCGTTCTAGTTACTTCCACGTTAGACATTCTTTAAATTCATGATATTCGTAGGATTCTTCTGTAACACCAAAATTCAAAGGCGGACAACTTACTCAGATGGACTTGTTTTAGTGTCCACGCTTCCAAGCCATAAAGAAGAGTAGAGAACACGTAACATCGAAGCATTCTCAGGCGTAGTTCTAACCTTATATCCCGACAACAAAGAAATGAATGATGCACGTGCTATTTCAAATATATATGCTATATATGACCATTTTATCGTCAACATAATAGTTTATCAGAGTAGGTAATTCGATTAACCATGGAAGGTTTCTGCACCACGTTTGCTTTAAATGATAATGTGCGTTCACAAACACGTCGTACAGGGCGTACAGAAGAAGTTGTTGCTACTATCGTGCACAACAGTTGGATACGTGTCCATTGACTTTATGGAAAATTTTGCGGAGGAGATTGCCGTTGATTCCGATTTTCATAAGCGAATTTTGTTTAGCAATGAAGCTCACTTTTGGTTGAATGGCTATATCAACAAACAAAACAAACTGCCCTATTTGGAGTTATGATAATTATCAAATATATGTTGAGAAAACATTACATCCAGAAAAACTGATTGTTTGGCATGCTTTATGGTCTGATGGAATCATTGGACCCTATTCTTCAAAAACGATGCTGGCCAGACCGTTACAGTCAATGGTGACCGCTATAGAGATATGGTTACTGCCTTTTTCATTCACCAAATAAACAACCATGATGTGCAGGAGCTACCGTTTCAATAAGACAGCGCAACTTGTCACATAGCTCGTACCACAATTAATTTATTGAAGAAACTGTTTGATAACCTCATAGTTTCGCGTTTCGAACAGTCAGTTGGCCTCCTAGATCTTTCGATTTAACACTACTAGACTATTTTATGTGAGAATGTGTAAAGGTGCTAATCTAGGACAATAAGCATGAAACGATTGACCATTTGGAGGACAACATTCGCCGCGTTATCTTCTTCTAAATGGGCCTATCTTCTAGAGATGTTGGCGACCGCATTGATCCATCTTATTCTATTCACAATAGCTCGAAATAGATCAATTCACGTTAGACCAGTCCACTTCCTAAGATTGGTCAGTCAGGATATACATCTATATCCAAGGCCTCTCTTACCCTCAATCTTGCCTTGTAGAATCAACTGTAGAAATTGGTATTTATTATTATGCATGATGTGGCCGAAGTAAGCCAATTTTCTTTTTTTTACGGTGTTAATAATTTCTTTGTCTTTTCTTAGTCTCTGGAGAATAGTTATATTACTTGTGTGGTGTATGTATGACATCCTCAACATACGTCGGTAGCACCACATTTCAAATGCGTCTAATCGTTTTATGGCATCTTCTGTAAGGCTCCAGCTTCTACTCCATAGAGCAGGACACTAAAGGCGTAACATCTAAGAATTCTTATGCCTATATTGATACTTAAAGATAGGTTGCAGAGAATCTTCTTAAGGCTGTTGAAAGAGTTTCTGGCTTTTTCAATACAAGTTTTTATTTCGTTGCTGTAATCCCAAGTATCCTTAATATTACAGCCAAATAGCATGTTTTTTCCACTCTTTCTAACCGTGTATCGACTATTGTAATTTGGGCGTTTATGTTGGTGTTTTTACTAATGATCATTATTTTTGTCTTTTTATAATTTAGGTTTAGGCCGTATTTGTTACATGTTTCTACAACGTTATCCATCATCCTTGGAGCCTCTGCGCACTATGTGCCAGCAACACTGTATCGTCTGCATATCTAACTTTGTTTATAAGTTGACAATTTACAGCAATCCCATCTTCCGATTCGTCCAAGGCCTCTCTAAAGATGTTTTCAGAGTATATGTTAAATAATGCCGGTGACAATATGCAGCCCCGTCTAACTCCTTTTTCGACTGTGAAGATCTCGGACAGTTTATTTTCTAATCGCACTGTTGCTTTTTGTTGGAGATATAAGTTTGAGATCAGTCTTATATCCTTACCATCGAGTCCTGATGTTTTTAGGGGATATCGATTAGTTTCCCATGTGGAACTTTATCAAATGCCTTCTCGAAATCAATAAAACATGCATATACATCGCAGTTGACATCCCTGGCTCTCTTTATTAGAACTTGCAAACTAAAAAGTGCCTCACTCATTACGAGTCCTGCTCTGAATCCAAATTGCACTCAGGTGTTCTTCTAATTTGGTGTATATGCGCGAGTGAATGATAGTAAGGAATACTTTAAGTACATGGCTTATCAAACTAATTAATCTATGTTCTTTACATTTTCTAGCGTTGGCTTTTTTAGGAAGTGGAATGAATATTGATAGTAGCCACTGTTTTGGTAAATAACCAGTCTCGTAGATGTTGTTGAATAGCTTCGTAAGAGCTGTGATTTGGTGTGCCTCTAATAGCTTTAAAATTTCGCCATGCACGTCATCAGGTTCATTGGGTTTTTTAGCACTGTAGAATTTTCACAAGTGTAAGGTCGCTGGCCTTACGACACAACCCCCATCCTTGGAGGACCAAATTTTCTGTTGGGGTTCATTCCCCAAAACTGTTTGAAATGATCCGAAAATTATTCGAAAGATGCTTAAACGAAGAAGAAGTTTCAGAAGAATGGAGACAATCGTATATCTCTCCAATACACAAGAAAGGCACAAAGATGGATCCTAAAAACTATAGAATGATCGCAGTGATTGCTACTATAGGCCGACAATACTCAAAAGTACTATGAAACCTGATAGAAAATGATATTAAAGACAAACAACCCGAAGAACAATCGGGATTTAGGGCCGGACGCTCCACTATGGATAATATTTTCACATTAAAAATTGCAATGAAAAAACGAGTGCAGAGAAATAGAGAAACCCATATAGCTTTAATAGATTTGGAAAAAGCATATGACAGTGTACCGATCTTCCAATTATGGATAGAAATGGGAAACTTGAAAATAAACCCAATTCTTATTAACGCCACTCAAAAATATTACGAACAAAACTTTGCAAGAATTAAAATGGGACAAGAAATCACCTCTCCTTTTCAAACAACAAAGGGACTAAGACAAGGCTGCTATCTGTCACCCACCTTATTTAAAATCTAGTTGGACAGATCCTTAGTGAAATGGGTAAAACAATGTAGAAACATGGAAATAACGGTGGAAGAAAACAAGCTATATACACTTTTCTTTGCGGATGACCAGGTAGTAATTGCCGAAGACAGCTACGATCTTAGCTATATGGTAAGAAAACTGCAAGAAGAATATGAGGTGGAAGGTCTAAACATGAATATGACAAAATGTGAATATTTCTCAGTGGGAACAGATGAAATATGTGATCTAGTCTTGGAAGACGACAAAATCAAAGGCGTGCAATCCCGCAAATATTTGGGGGTCATTTTCAACTAGAAGGGAAATAGCGCAGATGAAATCAGGGAAAGAATTAACAAGGGCAGAGCAGCGACCCGTGCCTTAAACTCTCTTCTCTGGCAAAAAACAATTCGACGAGAAACCAAAAAACACATTTACGGTAGTATAGTCCAAAGTATTACACTTTACGGTTCGGAAGTATGGGACGTCACCAAAGCTAATAGAAACAAACTTATGAGACTGAGATTGCTGAGACAAAGCTGCGGTAGATCGAAGCTGGAGAGAGTTAGAAACGAACAAATAAGAAACGAAATGAAAATGGAGCGAAACATCAATGATGGCATAGAAAGAAAACAATTAATCTGGTTAGGACATGTTAAAAGAATGCCAGAGTACAGATGGCCTAGAAGAGTACTGGAATGGATCCCTCCTGAAAGAAGAAAGAGGGGACGACCAGAGAAGTTGGCGCAACGATATTGATGAAGCAATGGCGGCAAGAGATTTAGAAGAGGCAACTGCATATGACAAAAAAAGATGGAAATTGGGGGCGGAGAAGCGGCGACAGCCGTAATAAATCGGTTATTATATATACGTTATCAGGTTCTGGTGATTTCCCATCTTTAATCCGCTAATGGCCATAGTTACTTCTTCGTTTGTTATTTTAGACTACGTCAGATCCAGCCATGACGGTCATATGCCAGAAATCATATTCAAATTATAATGTCAATAGATTATCTTTCAATAAAGTCAATTTCATGTCAATTTATAAAAATCATCTTTGTTTTATTCCATTTAAAAGTTCTATACCTAAAAAAAACAATATTTAATTAAATTTTGAAATGCCACAAGAAAACAGTTTTAGAACCTTTTTAAAAAACCTACAAGCAACGATGCACATGGAATACAGATTTACTAGTGTCACCTTGTACTACCATAGGAAACATTGGCTGTTAATATTCTTCCTGTTACACATCTTTATGCGAGCAAAACTTGAATTTATGTTAATTTTTGTAGGCAGCAAAAGAGACGCCCCTGCTGGTCGATGCACCTCTTCATTGCTCCGTCATAACATACTTTTCTCAGAAATATTACAAATGTTATACTCATGTTATGACTTCAAGGGCAGCACGGCAATAAGTGATTTTTTTACAAGCGTTTTTGATTTATCGCTTATTGGGTTACTTAGCTTATATTGTGTGACACAAACATTTTTACTGATTCTCGCCGCTTGTGTGTGTCGAACCATCCCACACAAAGAAAATTCCCAGTAACACATAAATCATGAGTGTGTTTTGGGATTAGAATGAGAAGAAAACTACACAGTGCTGTCTTTCACATTCATTTTCATGGAATTTGCAGGGACGTTATTTTATATTAGCTTATCATTTGATCCTAGATCTTTCTCTTCTATTTTCTATAGATCTTCAACTTTATTGTAAGTGATTACTGTGTCACCCGAAAATATCAAGATGATATAATCTACAATCTTCATTCATTCTTTCCTACCATTTCTAACTCTCAAATGTTTAAAGTGGTACTTTTAAGGAGAGCAAGATAGCTCTTTTTTGAGAATCCAAAATCAGCGGCCTGATAAATTGGAAGATATGTATTTATATTTTTTGTGTGTAATGTTTAATCCTTGTTAGATTAATAACAAAATTGAACTGCTTATCGTTTTTTTGTTTCCAAAAAAATCATATTTATTAATTTGCTTTTTATTTTAATGAATGATTTGTTTTGGTAAAATGTTTCAAAATTGCTTATATGGCATTGTCACATGACATGTGACAGTTTTATTGTTGTAATTTTAACACAAATATATTCGTAATTGAAAAGGAAGAAGATTAAAATAACTTCAATTTTCTTACAAAAGTTTGAAGAAGAATCAAAAATGAAAGTTGTTAAACAAAATGGGAAAATTATATTGAACCCGTAACCGGTGAAGTGCAATTTCAGTTACATTGAGCGTGATGTGGAGTCCCACTGACACATTTTTAAAAAAATAAAAAAAAACAAAGATTTAGATATTTGAAAAAATTTCACTGAAATAAGATCAATCATAAGCTCAATCTTAAGTAACATCAGATACGCGCACTTTCACTAAACATTAAGAAAACAAAATGTATGATGATCTCTAAGAAAGAACACAAACAGGATGAATAAGCGTGAACTGTCAACGAATAAAAAGAGTTAAAACATACACCTACCTTGGTAAGAACGTCAATGAAAATTGTGACTATTCCCTAGAAACCCAATGTAGGATAGAGAAAGCCAGATCTGCATTTCAAAAAATGGCTCCGCTATTCAAATGTCATGATTAATCAATACCCATAAAAATCAGGTTACTACGATGATATATTTTTCCTATACTGTTGTACGAAATTGAGTCATGGACTCTCACAGACGCTACCTTCAAGAAGATTGAGGCTTTTGAAGTATAGCTTGATCTTCGAAACCTTAAGATATCTTATATCGACCAAATTACTAGTCAGGTCGTTTTTATTAAGAATACAAAAAGGAAAAGGACCGTAATAAAAACAGCAAAAATCGAATACCTAGGTCATAGCGATGTATTCGATTTTCGACACACAGGAAACAGCCAAAGATATGAATTGTTGCTACTAATTTTACAGAAAAAAGTAGAAGAAAAACGAAACCCACGAAGGCGAAGAATTTCTTGGCTAAAGAATCTGTGTCCGTGGTACACAACACAACACAACAACGATAAATATTTTCAGAGCAGTAGTATGCAAATTACAAATCTTCTATAGCTTTATTTAGTTCATTTTGTAATTCTTTGTAAATTTCTATTACGGCTGTTACCTCTACTGGACCGTATTTTTGTATTATATAACATTTTTTTACTAATTATTGTAGCCCCATCATAATGATTCTTAAATTTATTACTGTTTTTACCTTTTATATTGATCTCTTATTATTACCCAGATTTAGCCATACGGCTCACACTCACTCTAAGGGGAAAATTCACTCATCCCAGATACCTACGGTATCAAAAGGATTGAGCTCTGGTGGGAGTCTTTCCGTGTTATCGAGCCCTAGGTGACTTGGTTTGCTGGAGTATCTCCCAAAGATTTTCGTACACATCTGGACGTCGCGAGGAGTACAGCTTTCTCCATGGCCTTATAAAGATGTTCATTTAGACCCAGTTGTTTTATGTTCGCTAGGAATTTTTAGGAAATACGCCCAGTAGTAGATAGAATAATAGGTACTGTCTGGGTACTTTCCATTCTCCATTGTCTCCTGATTTGTATTTCTAGATCTCTATACTTGGCGATTTTTTCGTTGTATTTATCAATAAGGGTTGTTTGCCTCGTAAGTTTATTAACTATTATGAGATCCGGTCTGGTATGTGCCACTGGTTTGTCTTTGAGCACAGTGCGGTTCCAGTATAGCTTGTAGTTGTCATTTTCAAGCATTTTGTCAGAGACATATTGATAATAAAAAAGATGGTTGGTTTGGAGAAGTCCCAGTTTGTCAGCTAGTTCTTGGTGGATAATCTTTCCTACTGAGTCACGGCGTTCTTTATAATCAGTTCCGACAAACGCCTGGCAGCCATATCGGCATTTGTCATTTTGGACTTAAGTATCTTTAACAATATATTTCAGGTAATTTTTAATTGAAATAACCTGATCCTAAATGGCAAGTAGAAAGCCCTCAGTCTCGGGAAACATCGTTCCTGATGTCATCCAATAGTTCGACGCTGTATTTTTGACATATTCTTGGCTGATCTCATTGAGATGTCGCCCATGCAGAGGTTTACTCATCCAGGTGCGCATTTTTTCTTGCTCAGTCAGATGGTTTATGCGCATTTCTTGTTCCCTCAGTTTTAGAGGCGTTGTATCATCTACTGCGCAAATTGCTCAATGTAAGGTAGATGTCTCATCCTGTACCTGAAAATAAGCAACCTGTTTATCCAATTGCTCACCCATGTTCATTAGTCCTCTTCCCCCTTGATATCGCGGTAATGTTGTTCTCTCTACTGCACTCGTGGATGGTGTTTTTGCGCCTTTGTGAGAAGTTTTCTTACTTTTCGCTGAAGACTCTCTATATCCGTTATTGACCACTTTGTAATACCAAATGATTAAGTTGTCTTACTCTTCGTACAAACTTAGAAGTTAGTTCGATTTTCATTAGTTTATGGTCAATTTTTCGCACTTGCTATACTTCGAGATTTGGCTATCTTGCATATCAAAACCTCAGGGCTGAACCTTTCCTCTGACTATATTTAGTATACGGCACTTGTCTAGTTCAAAATGCATACTGATTATTTGAGAAAGTTTCTACAGTTTTTAGCATCTAATCTAGATGGTTTCGAGTGGAAGCTATTAATTTTAAATCATCCATATACAACAGATGATTAAGCTTCGCCACAATAGTGTTGTTATTTTTAACGCTAAATCCTGAGTCAGTGGAGTTCAGCAGAAATGCACTCAACGAGTCTCCCTGGAAAACGCCCCGATTAATAGGGATATCTTCAGTTTTGATATTGATTTCACCAGGTATTTGAAGGTGAATTTTAGTCTTCAACTCTGCCATTGTATGCTTCAAAAAGGTCACGAGATTATCATCGACTTTATATATTTTCAATATATCTATAAGCCATTCTTGCGGCACTGAATCAAAAACCTTCTTGTAGTTAATAAAGGTAGTAAAAAGGTTTCTTCTTTTTGTGTATACCTGGTTAGAAATGACTGAGTCGATAATAAGTGGTTCTTTGCAGCCCATGGAGCCCTTAGCGCATCCTTTCTGTTAGGCTCTATGATATTGTTCAGAGCACAGCGTTGGTAGATACGCCGGGTCACATAGGATGTGACCAATTTGTACAAAGTTGGAAGACAAGTAATTGGGTGGTAATTACCTGGATCTTGGGTGTTATTTTGATCCTTCGGTATTAGATAAGTGGTTCCCTGAATAAGAAATGATGGTATTTCCTGTGAATTAGAAATATTATTATTAACCTTTTATTACCTTTTATTATTATTTAAATTATTATTTCTTTTATGGTTTCTGTTCTTATTATCTCCACCCCTCCTTTCGTCGTATTTTTCGATTTTACCTCTGATTAATATAAAGTATAGTTATTTGTTAGCTTTTTCTCCCTTATTCTTTATTTAACTTATAACTAATATTTTTACCTTATTTTGTTCCATTTCCTCTGTCAGTTCAATTTATTTTCCTGTCAGTGATATTATATTTAATTTTCCTATTCCTATTTCTTCTTCTAATAATACATTGCAATGCTTTTTTTATTAGTCATACAAGAAGATGAAGAGATACCCTTAATTTCCCTATTATACGTTCCCATATTGTCTTTTGTTTCGCTGTGCTATTCTTACTTACATTCCCAATCCCCCTTTCCCTATCTCTTAACTAATTCCAATCATTCGCATTTCGTTGCCAACTATTATATTCATAACTGATATCTTTAATCTCAAAATTATACTTATTGCTAGAATTATTCTCCAGATTTAGCCATACGACTCTCACTTCCTCTAGGGGACAAATTCACTCATCCCAGATACCAGAAACTTTGAATTGTCCAAACCAACCATATCCCATATTGATAACATGGGAGATAGTTGTTTTGAAGAAGTCCCAGTTTGTTAACAGCTCTTGTTAAGATGTTGGATGATGGTTTCTTGGGCTTGATATCCGTATTAGCATTTGTCGTTTTAGACTTGAGGGTCTTTGAAAAATATTTTTTAGGTAATTTTTAGTTGAAATAAACCGATCCTGATTGGCGAGTAGGAAACTTTCTGTTTCAGGGAACATCTTTCCTGATGTCAACCAATTGTTTGACGCCATATTGTCGACATAGTCTACCCATGCATTTTTTCCTCCTTATAAAAATGGTTTATGCGCAATTCTGGTTCATTCAATTTAATCGGTGTTGTGTCCTCTACTGCGCAAATTACGCAATGTAAAGTAGATGTTCAATCTGCATCTGAAAATAAGTTCATATTGTAAATTAGAACCTGAATCTAATTTTGTATTTTCTTACTTATATCTATGTCTTCCTCCTCCTAAATACCGTGGTCGACTTTCAACTAGGCTACTAACGCTACGAGAATAATGTTTTTGTGCTTCTATGAGGCGTGTTCGCACTTTTCGCTGAATTTTTTTATATATATTTCAGTAACTGTTACTTCATAGAGTGTATACTTTTATTTTACTAGTGTTTTAGTTGCTGTTACTTATCGATACCAAAGGAATAGTTAAGAGCGGGACTTGCGTAGGTATTCAGTACCTTATACAAATGTTTACTGTTAAGATATGAACTAAGCAGCTGTTTTACCCTTCATACAAACTCCTCAGTTCTCTCAGTTTTCATTTGTTTATGGTCAATTTTTCGCGCTTGCTTTACTCTTATTTATATCAGTTTCACCCATGGCGTTACTGTTTTGGATATTCTGCACATCGAATCCTCCGGGCTGAACCTTTTCAATGAGTATATTTAAAACACGGCACTTGTCTAGTCCGAAGTGCATACTAATATCATTCCAGAAAGTTTCTACAGTTTTTTGCATCTGATCTAGGTGTGTTCGACTGGAAACCATTAATTTTAAATCAGCTCTATACAACAGAATTAATCTTATTACTACTATTATCATTAAAAGAAAAGAAAAAGGATGAATAAACAAAATTAAAAAAATATGTTACTTTCCTAATTCAATTATCTATTAAATTTTTGTTTATAAGATTGAATCAGTATTAGGAGCACAATAAAATAATTTTGTTTTGATAATATTTGCTTCATACAGAATCGTCAGCTATCTATATTATAGATCTATATAAAACATATCCCTATCTTAACTGGACATATACAACGACGAATGTAGTAACACCACTAAACATATACATAAGCAAAGAAAAGTTAATTTCAAAAAGACCACAAGCAGTAAAGTAGGGTTTCTGAAGTTCCAACTCTTTCATAATCAGCACTATGCTTTCCTTGTACATATCGACGTGGACATCCTGTATTCCATGGGGCAGTTCTATGAGGATCTTACAGTAGATGGAGAGAATTTTGTTCAACTCTTGCCCGATTAGGTGGCAGGGTCTGACCATTATCAACAACCAACTCTAAAAGAAAGTCAGAAAATTACAAAAAGAAAATAGAAGAAAGGAACAAAAATAGTTAAAATAATATTTAAGAACTCTATGAAAAACTATCAAGAAAACTTCTCAACAGGACTAAAGCACAACTTACGTGGAGCAGTAATATTGTTGTAGTAGATGATTAGAAATATGTAAAAAACAATAATAAAAAACCGTAAAGGTCGGTACACATATAAGAGCCAAACGGTATGCATACGGTATGCGAACGCTATATTCGTTAATGTGTACGGCAGAAAAAACCGCTTGCGTACTGTTTCATCGTGACTCGTCGCGAACCAAATTGTTGCGGTTTATTTCACGACTTCAAAGGAAGCTCGTCTTTCAGTTTGGACGGCGCTTACTAGACGCAGCGAACATTTTTATTGTGTCATCAAATCGACATTGTGTGAATGACGTGTTCCTTCCTAGAGAGACGTGAGAAAACAGTAAACTGATTATTGTACATATTTTTATTTTTGTTAAACAAGCAAAAACAGGAACATAAATTAGTACCCAAATTATAAATAAAATGAATCATTTCGCACATGTGTGTTCGTTGTTGGTTTGTCGCTTTCCATGGATCGAGATAAGTATGCGATCAGTACGATGTAGAATATTTTTCAAGGATCTGTACGCGTACGGTACGTATACCGTTCGGCTCGCATATGTGTACCCACCTTAAGATACCAAAAAACCGTGAACCCCAGATTGAGTTTCATATTTTCAAAAGTTAATACAGGTCACACTGAATCGTAAATATAGAATAGAACAGAAATATGCTTTATTGTCACTGAAAATTGTACAATTTTATAGACAAAGTTTACAAAAAGTTAGAAAAATAACAATAACAATTTAAAATTTGATAAAATTACACAAATCGTCAATATCACAAAATAAAAAATAATAAATTCAAAATCTATTGCTAAATTTAAATAAACTGCAAATCGCATAATAAAACCTTACGAATTAATAATAAGTTGCTGTATGTGACATCCAAATATATATAAAAATACTTTGGTTACTTGTCACTGAATAATTTGGTCTTTCAGATAGATAGGCTTTTGTCATTTTGCGAACCTAAGGAAGGAAGTTGCAGATTTAAGTTGCAAAGGTTGTATAATTTTTTTGCCGAATATAATATAGATTCCTTTACTAAGTCAGTGGACGCGATCGGTAATTACACATTAAAGATTGAATTTCTGGTGAAGTAGCCATGATTAGGTCTTGCTGGAAAAACATGTAGGTGTTTACAAATTAAGCAAATAGTTTCTAAAATATTTAAAGGGGGAAGAGTTTTTGATAAAATCCAAAAAGATACCGTATTGCTTTTCTTGTAATTTAAAAATAGTATCAGATTGGACAGCTGAACTAGTATGTGTGCATGGTCCCTAGCACAAGTTCGTTAGATATTTGTGCTATCCACGGGCATGCAATGATAACAAAACAACTCGAACGCTTCTAATTTATCAAGATTTTTTATTTTTGTTGTCAACACATCCATAGAACAAAGAGGACCAGACGTAGTCCAGATTATGTCACAGTGATAATTTATGCCATCATAATTGAAGGATCCAATGAATAAATCGGGCAAGTCCGCTTTTTGGGCAAAATAAGTTAGGTGTTTATTCATGCACAGTAGAAGATTCTACATCTTCCAGTGTTCTTCCAATGTTAAATGCACAGTGCTCTCACTTCTCGGCCAAATAAGTTATGATTTATTGTGTTGTGTTGGCATCAAGTTATTGGTTTTTTGAGTAATTCACGGTGTTTATTAAAAGTTTTAAAGTTAAAAATAATGTCTTCCGATACAGAAAGTGTCAGTAATCCTTTTGATGACACCCATACATCCAGTACAGATCAAATTCGAGCATGTTATGTATTTGGCAACAAATTATGTGCCACAGTGTGATCAATGGTTTTATGAATTCCAATTCGAAATTACCATCAGAGTGTCTCACGAGACAATAAGCAAACTTTAGCATCAAAATTCAATGACAATGAGTAAAAAAA
This sequence comes from Diabrotica undecimpunctata, assembly GCF_040954645.1. Lineage (NCBI taxonomy): Eukaryota > Metazoa > Arthropoda > Insecta > Coleoptera > Chrysomelidae > Diabrotica > Diabrotica undecimpunctata. The sequence goes on from NC_092803.1 coordinate 56,279,893, forward strand.
AATGTATCAACTCCGCACTAACATTTAATTGAAACTGGGTTTTCGTTTTTTTCATTTAGGTAATAGATTACTAGAAAATAATTTTTTGAATATGAAGTTCTATTTTTTTTTATTGTTCCCCACAAAAAAAAGATGAATACTTTGCATAAACAAGTTCAAGTCTTTTTTCCACATAACTTTTTTCTTTTTTAACTTAAAATTTATTGTTTAAAAAAATAGTGTTAACAAGATGATCTTCAAATGACAGAAAATATAAAATTTATCACGATTTCACAGTTTTACCTCAAAAATGTTTTTTACTTCTCCCGAACATTTTGCTTTATGTGACTTGACCGGTTTATGCATTGGACCCTTCAATTACCCGCATAGTGCCTCTAGAACGCCAACTTATGTATATTTTTATTTATTTGTTTATATTTTTGGGTCAGTGGACCGACCACGGGACAATAATTTAATTTTAAATGAATTTAAGGTCAGCAAACGGCTCTCCAGCAACGTCCATCTCCAACAATTAAAATACTTTGGACATGTTATGAGAGCACAGAGAAAACATGGAAAGACTCATTATCCAAGGAAAAGTAGAAGACCGACGATCGCCAGAAAGATCTCCAACAAGATGAACCAGGGACAGAGATCTTTCGTTCAGAGAGACGGATAATACACGACGTCACGATGACCACTACACTCCTTGCGGCGGGTCAGGATTGAAGAGAGAGAGTTTATATTTTTGAAAGGAATCGTATTTATGTTGCCAAATATATGTTTGAGGAAGACATAAGAGAACAGGTCCGCACGAAAATAAATAAAAAATATATTGCAAATATTGAGGGTTAAATTTTACCAAGCAAACTTTTCCATTACCGTTAAATTGCAGCAGTTCCAGAACTTAAAGAAAATTATTTGCACGTTAATAATATCATCATCTTCATTGTCCTGCCAGTTGTCAAAAGCAAACACATAAATTATAAGTTTGACGTTATCGCTAATAAAAAATAAAATAATTCCACTAATTCCTAATATCTGAAGCCCGTAAATCCTGTCAAAAGCTGCTACGCTTTTTAAAAATGTGATCATGTGCCACATGTGTTTCTTCAAAGTCGCCGTTCTAGTGTATCTAACGAGAATCATATGTGGATTAGTTTCAACCAGCTTCAGCTGCTTTATAGTATTGTATTCCTTTTTAAGAATAGTTTTTATTAACAAAACTTTTCTTCTAAATGATCTTACCAAGCCGTTTATTGCCAAAACGGTCATAAGAATAAAGTAGGAAAGTGCATTTACTGGTACAGTAACTGTAGCTGAATAAGTGTCAAAACGACTATAAGCAGTCAACTGCGCGATGCAGTAAGATAAAAATCCACAATTCGCAATGAAAAACAAATACTTTTGCCGTTTTGTTTCGCTTTCTATGTGGTTGGTGGTGCACTGAAATGCAGCATACACATCCTTCCATTCGTTCTGGTGTCTATGGTTCTCTATAACAAACGTAAGACACACCAAGGCGTGGAATAGGTACAGTACTGCATCGGCGAATACTTCAGAATCAAATTCTTGGTAGTAGTAGATCACTCTGAACATTGTGTTTGTTAAATATAGTAGTAATATTAGCGCGATGCTTCGTAAGAAATGAATATTACGACCGAAGAAGGTTGTCTTTGTATTATGATTAGGGAGTAAGTAAAACATTCTGGATATCGTTAGGATGTAATGATGGAGAGGAAGATCCTGCATGTTTACAACCATCATAAAAGTTTTGACAGATATATGAAAAACTTGAATTGCTTGTAAGCTCAGATTCTGATTATTGTATGTTCGAAATTTATTATCAAGTAATTTTGTAGTTGTTTATTAAAATAACAAATTAAGGATTCAAAAAATAACATGGTTATACAGTTTGTCCGTGAATAACTAGTTTTCTACAAATTAATAAATATACGTCAAAATCGCCAAAAGAATAAAAAATGTGAGAAATCTGAAATGTGATTTTGTGTAATGAAGGTAATAAATATATATCTATAAGCAAAAGTAATCATAGTTTCAATAAAAGATCAGAAACTCAGAATATAAGTAAAATTTATAACTACATTATTTCTTTATAATTCATTCATTGCATCATAAGTACATTATATTGGTTGCTTTCTTTTTTATTTTTTTTTCATATTCTTGTTGCATTGTTTTGTGCTTCTGTAAACTAAGAAAATATCTTTCGAATTATTTAAATCCTTTATAAATCATCACGTTGGCAATAAATTAAAAATATATCCCACTTTTAGGTACTTGTCGCCCTGGGTTGGTTTTCATTGGTATTGAAGGTGTTTTTTTACTAGTTTTTTCCTTTTATAGATAATTTATTTATAACGACCTTGGTCAAAATTTAAATCTTTTATCCAATTAATTTGTAATATGTAGTCGGGGAAAAATTAATTTTCATCTCAGCAGTTTTTCACTAAAAATAGTTTTTGTTTAACAAAGCAAGTAATTTAATTTAACCCAGCCTGTGAGACTTGTAAACCCCTTAAGAGTAACGCTCAAATGTTACAATTCATTGGTGCGAGTAGGAAAAACTCTTGTACTCAGGAGCGACTCAACCGCGCCCCAATGCTCCAGACCATCCCTTTCACCCTATAGCACTCTGATGCGCGATAGGGGCACAACTATCAGCAAAGTACTTGTCGTGTGGAAGTTCCGGGTAAAAGAACTCCAACACGATATCCTATCCCGATCAAAGCAGGTTAGCGTAAGTCGTTCTTTTCCTGCTATCTCTGGTGACTTATCATCGAATCTGAAATTGTCTCCGCTCCCTAAGTCTCCGTTCCGGGCTACGCCCACTTCGGCAACTTGGAGCTCGAGGATGTGGGCCTCCCCTGCCCGGGTTTACAGTTTTTTGTTAATTTTTTTGGTGGCTTTCGCCTTTTTGTAATTTTTTTTGAGAGATGTCTGAAAAGTAATATTATTACTCATTATACAAATTACCAGTGCTATGTGCTGGGTTGTTTTCTGTTGATAGAGCTACGATTTTCTAGACTTTATATGTTGGCCAGGATTTGCTGTTTTGGTCTTTTGTGCTTCCATCGATAGAACGCATCATATCTTATTATCTCTCGCAGTATCGGGCTTGGGTGGTTCTCTAGCTCAGCAATCTTTGTTCTGGCTTTTTCTTCCATCGTGTCACCCTTACTTGTTTCAATTCTCTGAACAGGAAACGTTCAGAAACGTATCGGGATATATTTACCGCTTCTCTGAGGCTGTTATTATGTGCTGCTTGTATCCTCTTTTTGTTTGATTTACTTATGTGTCCCCATGCGAGAGATGCATATGTTATTATCGGAAGACTGATGCTGTTAATCAGTCTTATTTCCGGTTGTTTTTTGGATGGTTTGGTCCACGTGTTGTGTAAAGGTTAGTACTTAATCCATTGTGACTCCTAGGTATTTTGCTTCTCCTCTCCATTCGACGGGATAATTTTGTATTGTAAGCTGTTCGTCTGGGTTTATCTTCTGTTTTTATACATGACTGCTTGAGTTTTTCTGAGTTGATCGCTATTTTCCATTAGATACTCCATTCTTCTATGTTATGCTGTCTGTAAGTTGTTTACAGCTTCATCAATGTTTAGCCACAATTGCTGTGTCATCTGCATAAAGACTGAGAAGTGTCCCTGGTATTCTTGGAACATCTGCGGTGTATATTGTATACAGTAGAAGTGACAGGACCGCTCTTTGTGGCCCTTCATGTGGAGCTCCATGCTCGGACATGACTTGTCCTATCCGAACTCTAAACTTCCGGCCGACCAAGTACGATGAGATTAGTCCTGTCATGGCTCTGCTGTATCCATAGCTTCTCATTTTGTAAGTTAGTCTTTCATGCCAGACTCTGTCGAAGGCTTTGCTTACGTCCAGGAAGGCTGTCCTGTATACTAGTTGTCGTTGAATCCAGCTGTTATGTGCTCTGTTAGTCTGAGTACTTGTAGTTTGCTGGAGTGTTCTACTCGGAATACAAACTGAGCTTCAGGGACTATTTACAATTTGTCTGTTTCTGATTGAAGTCTGCTTAGTATGACTCTTTCTACAATTTTGCTGACTGCTGAAAGCTTATCGGCCGGTAGTTTTGCGGAAACGTGTGGTTTTTTCCTGGTTTTGGAATGATACCGTGAGCGTCCTTATATTGGTTTGGGAAGAGTCTGTTTTTGAGTATCGCATTTGTGATGTTTGTTAAAAATACAATTGCTTTCGCTGGCAGATATTTTAGAGCTCTGTTTGAAATTGTGAACTATTTTTTATTAGTATGTTTATTTATTGTGGATATGTGGATGTGATTATCTCGTTGTTTAACATATAAGAGCTAAATGTTAATGAAGTTATTTAAGTCAGCAGTTTTCATTAACCAATCTAGATTTATCTGTTACTAAGTTTATCAGTTAATTGTTCTTGTAGCTCTTGAAAAAGAATGTAAACGCATTCGAAAGCTCGAATAAGCTCGTTTAGAGCGAATAAGAGACCTATATACTTTTAATAGTGTACATTCGCTAGCGCCCCATTGGTAGTGGGAAAGTGTTTTGATAATATTTAAACGTTTTAGGCACTCTGGTCTAGTTTCCTGAATATGTTGTTTCCAAGAAAGTCGGGAGTCGAATATTAGTTCTAGAATTTTGCGGTGATCGACGACTGGGAGAGGGTGGTTATTCACTAAGATTTTAGGGGCAGTGGAGAGTGTTTTTCTGGTGAATTTAATGAGTTGTGATTTTGTAGATGAACAAGATCATCAGCATATGTAGTAAATTTGACTGGGGAGGGAAGACTGTGGCATATATGGTTAATTGATAAAATAAATTTTTGTTTTTAATTTTACGAATAAAGTAATATAAATAAAGTTGTATAAAATTTTATTTCCTACGAATTATATTTTATAATATTTTCTGTAGGGTTGTTAATTTATGAGATATGGCGCGAAAACCCTTTGCCTCCCTTTTTCCAAGATGGCGGCGGGGGACAAGGCTGGCCACTCCTCAAACTTAAACTTAAGCTTATGCTAACCACTTTTAATGGACTGTTAGCATAGGTATAGTATAGTGCACAGAATAATTACTTAATTTAAAATGTCATTAATAAAATAAATTTTATTGTTTGTAATAAATTATATACAAATATATATTATATTCAGTTAATTTGTCTTTAATAGAACAATATCCAACATTGTTAATAAACATAAAACATAGAAAATTAAATCATTTACTTTTCAAGTGATTGGAATTAATACATAATAAAGCCACTGTTTGAGAACCACTGACAATCGCTTAATTATGGCCGTTATCCGTCTTCATACATGGCTTTTAGTTTAGTAAAAAAATTAGTGTTTACCAAAAATTTCGAAAAACACCAATGTAATAAGCGAATTGTAACATTCACTACAGAAATTAGATATTTTCATAATGCACGGTAAAATATACACCAAATTCAAGATATTAATAAATATTTTAAATTTTTCTGGGAGAAAAAGGCAAAAATATAGAATGCAATAAAAACGAACAAGACATTCTGTATCCTTTATTTACTAAAATAAAACGTCGAAAAATTATCCAAATATTTATATCAAACTCCAATCGCTTTATTTTCAATTAAAAAAATTAATTCAAACAAGAGGAACAAAAGCCCATACAATTTAATGAAAATACTTCGTTGTACTTCAATGGTGTTGAAAAGCAGAATGTTCCAGTCCATATCGCTGATTAACTTCTGTATTATTAACAGAATGCTTTTAATTTCAGCTTCGTTTTGTAAAAACACTGTCGACGGCATGTTTATGTAGTATTTGTAGCTTTGTTTACCTAGAATTTCGATCTGCTCTGAAATTTTTAAGCATTCCCAAACGATTTGGAGAAAATAAAGCTAAAAATTAATAAAGACGATATAATTGTGTGATTGATCTTTTTAAAAAATGATACGACAAGATTAGGAGTTATAGTAGGTTAGTTTTTTATTGTTTGAGCCTATGATATAAGATATAGAGAGAATGCAATATAACATCTATTTGGTGAACTTCACGGGTTTCGGACTAACCTCCTCGGCCTCAAAAATGAATTGCACTGATTTTTTTTGTTGTCAATCAAAAGAATGTTACAATTTGGGATTACTAATGATAAAAAACAAAAAATAAAAAAAACCTTTTGGTTTTTTCAAAAATTGTAGTATCACTAGTGATATTTTGGGTCTGAACTGACAATAAAAAAATTAATATTCACTTATCATTTTTATTGATGATATTTAGTAAAACAATTTCTATTGATACTACAACATAAAAAAAACCTTGCACCGGGCACATTTGACAAACAGGTTGTGGCAACCAGGATACCTGCATTTTGATCTTGATTTTTGGCTTTCATTAACGAATCCTGGAAGGTGTTTAGGTTCCTTTGACCGTAAGCGTTTATCATAGATTGGTGCAGTCTTTCTTCTTTTTCTGGTTAGATTTTCATTTTCTTCGTCACTTTCGTCGGATGTCGGTTCACTTCTGTTCTTGGAGTACAAGAGCGACCTAGCAACCGAAAACTTAAATGACAGGTAATCTTGAATATGTTTTTTGGGAGTTTCTGCAGCTAAACAACCTTTCTTGTATTGTAGCCAACTAGCTGCTAGACAAAAATCAATAAAGGCGTAAATACATCGTATTATCCATTTATTTGTTCTACTGCTCATAGGTTACTTTGACATAATCCTATCCAGCAAATCTACTCCACCCATGCTTTCATTGTAGTGCTTAATCACCGCTGGACGATTTATTTCTATGTATTTTTTATCTTTTACTAACCAGCGCCTATACAATCCCAAGGGTTCAGCTCCAAATGCTGATGAAGCCATATAGATTGGTTTGGAATTAAACCATTTTGTAACAGCTAATTTGTTGTCTTTGTTAACGAACATATCGTGGGAGCCTCTTCCTGATTTTCTTAGATCTTTGTCTGCCTTAAATGTCACATCAGTTTTTGGTATTCTATTTTTCATAAGTGTTCCTGTTACATAAAGTTTCCGTGAATGTAAAGCATCAATCAATATTTTTGACGTAAAATATCATCATCATCATCTTGGTGCTACAGCCCTTAGAGGGCCTCGACCTTCTCAAGCTTTCTACGCCATTCTATTCTATCCCTCGCTTGCATTTTCCAGTTGCCGACTCCGATCTTCTCGGCATCTTGTGTTACCCCGTCCATCCACCTCAGCTTTGGTCTACCCCGTCTTCTCATTCCCACGGGTTGCGCTGTTAGAATCTTTTTTTATCATGTTTAACTCAGGGGCCCGGGCTACATGTCCTGCCCACTGCAGACGGTTTCGCTTAATTATAGTGGTAATATCTTTACCACCAAACTTATGTTTGTAGATATTCTGCAGTTCAAAGCTATATCTACGCCTCCATATTCCGTTCTCACAGACCGCTCCGAATATTTTGCGTAGCACCTTACTTTCAAAAATGGATAGAGCGGATTCATCTGTTTTCGTTAGCCTCCATGCTTCTGATCCATATGTGAGAACAGGGACTATCAGTGTTCTATACAGCCTTATACGAGTTTTTTGAGACAGACGTTTGTTAGCTAAGTTCTTTGATAGACCATGATAACACCTGTTTCCAATAATTATTATTCGCCTTTTTATTTCCTCAGATGTGTTATTATTGGGGTTAACCGATGTCCCTAGATATATGAACTCTTTGACTGCTTCGAAGTTTTGGTCATTGATGATTAAATTTGTGTCAACATTTCCAGCTCTTGTGTTTGTGTTAGTCGCCATGAATTTGGTTTTATTTTAATTTATCTGTAACCCCATTCGTTCTGCTGCTGCTACTAGCTCGGTTAGGATTTCCGCAGTTCTCGCCCTAGTTCTTGTTATAATGTCCACGTCGTCTGCATATGCTAGAATTTGGACTGATCTATTAAATATTGTTCCCCTGATATCTAAATTAGCGTCTCGTACAACTTTTTCTAAGGCGACATTAAAAAGCTGAGACGCCAGCGCATCTCCCTGCCTTAACCCCCTATGTATTTGAAATGGGGTTGACGAAATTTTTTGAAAACTTTGAAAACCAGTTTTTTCAACCAATTATACTAAGTGTTAAATAAGTAAACTAGAAAGAGCCCTAAATTCTGCACAAAGTTGTTCAAATACTTTTTTATTTTTTCAAATAAAGGGTGGGGGAGAGTGGGAAAGTATTTGTGGATAAATACCTATAACTTTGTTTTGGATCAACTGATTTTAACGAAATTAGTATCATTAGAAAGAGTGTGGATAAATTAATTTGCATCTACTATAAAATAATTGCATTTAGTTTAAATTGTCATAGGTAGAGGGTACTTTCGAATAGAAAAAACTAAAATTTGTTTTCCTTTAAAATGTTTAATGGAAATACCTATTTATTGTAAATTATAATGGAACTCGATTAAATTCGTAACAAAATGGCGCAAACCGCATGTTAATAAGCTTTTGTCGAACTCGAGATATGAATAAAAATGCATAAACATAAGTAAGTATAGTATTGACTCACCCTGTATTATAAATTAAATTAAAAAATAAGTCAGTAGGTACTTTCAAATTTTTTTATAGCAGAGGAATCTTAATGTTGATACCTATTTTGACCATTTTTATTTCATATTGTGATTAAAAATAGTTTTTTCGAAACTAAGTAGGCTACGACAATGAATTTGACAGGGAGTTCATATTGTTTATTTATTGACAGCAGTCAAAACATTGTTAAGACTTTTTATATTATAATTCGAACTGAAGATTGCACTTTTTTCAATAGATATTAATATTGGTAATATTAGTAATTAATTATCAGTACTAATAATTCGTGATGAGTATATCAAATGCAGAATTGTATGATATGATTGGAGTTTATTTCGAATGTCACCAAAATGCCGCTATTGCCTCGCGTATATATTCTGACAGGAGACATTATGACAAAGAAGTATTTGAAAGAAAGGCAAGAAGATTAAAAGAAACTGGTAGTTTTCATCGTCATTGTTTTAAACGACGTAGTAGAGGTATGACCGAAGATAATTCAATCAATGTTCTTGCTGTAATTCAACAGAATCCACATAATATAAGTTGTCGGCAAATCTCTATAGAATTAAACATACCCAAAACTACTGTTCTAAGGATTTTAAAATATCACAGGATGGTTTTTCATATCATAAAGTGAACGTTTAGGTCAGAAACTTGGAATTCCCTTTAAACTTTAGATTCAACTGTTATTTTAATATTTCAATAAAAACGGTAACACGACGCCTTATCCTTTTATCCGTTTCTTAAAAATACTCATGCACTATTTATCTTGTAAAACAATTGTGGATTTTTTAAGATTTTTTGAGTTTTAGTGAATATAGTGGTTTCTTTTTCACCAATATTTATTGTTCTATTTTTTAGACTGCATCCTTATCATGTAGTTGTCGACCAAGCTTTACATGAGAGAGATTTTGATACAAGGCTGGATTACTGCAATTTGATGTTATGCAAGTATGCAAGTTATCCAAATAAATGGATTGGAAGGGGAAGTATATTTTCATGGCTAGATCTCCAGACTTAACATGTCTGGACTTTTATCTGTGGGGAAGATTGAAGCACTTAGTGTACCAAACTCGACCAACCACGCAAGACGACATGAAACAGCGCATTATAAACGCAATAAATAGTATATCAACAGCTGAGATTGAAGCAGCTGTTATGTCTACGCGCGAAAGATTACATCTTTGTGTGGACAACGATGGAAAACAATTTGAACATTTAACTGGACATTAAGTTTTAATGATCGAGATATTTGTATGATCTTTCACATATTTAATTTTAAGTTATAATAAAGGGTGAGTCAATACTATACTTACTTACGTTTATGCGTTTTTATTCATATCTCGAGTTCGACAAAAGCTATCAACATACGGTTTACGCCAGTTTGTTACGAATTTAATCCAGTTCCATTATAATTTACAATAAATAAGTGTTTCTATTAAATATTTTGAAGAAAAACAAATTTTAATTTTTTCTATTCGAAAGTACCCCCTACCCATGACAATTAAAACTAAATGCAATTGTTTTATAGTAGATGTAAATTAAATCATCCACACTCTTTCTAATGACACTAATTTCGTTAAAATCTATTGACCAAACCAAAGTTATAGGTATTTATCCACAAATACTTTCCCACTCTCCCCCACCTTTTATTTAAAAAAATAAAAAAAAGTACTTGAACAACTTTGTGCTTACTTATTTAACACTTCGTATAATTGGGCATATTTCACAAAAAACTGGTTTTCAAATTTTTCTTCACAGGTTACGCCCCCTAGAAGTTAACCCAGAAACTTGAAAATTATTTCCAGCCATTTCTCTTGGCCACTTTTACCAAGGAATTTTTTTTCCTAAAGTTATAACATGAATAGTTTCTGATATATAGCCGAGAGATCGGCTTATTGGACCACCCGGTACTTATGTTTTGTTGATTTTGATAAGGCTTTTGATAAGATTTAACATAAAAAGCTTATAGAAATATTTAAAAGAAAAAATATTGACAGTCGTGATATGAAAATTATATCTAATCTATATTGGAATCAAACTGCAAAGAGGAGTCCGCCAGGGTTGCGTGCTGTCAGCAATACTCTTCAATAAAGCGGTATTTAAAGAAGCGCTCTCAGATTTAATAAAAAGTATATCTATCTATGGAGTAGTTTAGAATAACTTGCCTTTTGAAGAGGATACAGTAATAATGACGGATAACAACAATAATTTACAGAACGTAATGCAACGACTTAATAAATGCTGTCAGAACTACGGACTAAGGATGAATTTGAAACAAAAAACAAATACATGATCATGACTAAAGCAGCAGATGCAAACATTCAATTTATTGTTGAGGATACTGTAATTGAGAGTGTGGATACTTACAAATTAGGAACATGGATAACATCAAATGCAGACCAAAACAAAGAAATTAAGATACATATTGAAATAGCATGTGCTTCATTAGTTAAGCTTAAAACGTTTCTTTGTTGTCGGGATGTAAGTTAGGGACTACGCCTAAGAATGCTTCGGTGTTACGTATTGACTTCTCTTCTTTATAGTTTGGAAGCATGGACATTAAAACAAGTGCATCTTAATAAGTTGGCATTTGAATTTTGGTGTTACAGAAGAATCCTACGAATATCATGTACTCAAAGAATGTTAAACGAAGAAGTCACTAGAACAAGAGGAAACGAAGCTAAAATAATATTGACTATCAAAAGAAGAAAACTTAAGTACTTAGGCCATGTTATGAAAGGGCAAAGATATTCATTATTGCAGCTTATTATGCGATGCAAAATTCGAGGAAAGCGAAACGTGGGAAGACAAAGAATACGTGGCTGCAGAACTTGAGGGAATATGGTTTTAATGCAGTAGTGCAGAACTATTTAGAGCAGCAGTGAACAGGGCCCGCATACCCATGATGATTTCCAACCTTCGATAGAAAATGGAACTTAAAGAAGAAGAATAAATAGAAAAGGGTGTTGATGTTCAAAATTCTTAATATTTTCAATTTTGAAATACACATAATAATACATATTATTACTCACCATAAAAAATATAAACTTTAATACAGCAAGACCTAATTTAAAACATTCTTCATCATTCACCAAATTTATATTTAAATACGAACATAATCGTACAAAATGCGATATGAAACAAACACCCAGTACTGAAACCGATTTGGCAAAAACACTGTTAAATATATCTACAACTTCTTTTAATTTAAACAAACTCTCCAATAGTTTTCTAAATTTCTCTTCAAAATTTTCGTTTATATTATAGCGCAAGGATGCAGAAATCCAACCAACCAGTATGAAATCACCACCTTGGGTTTTTTTTAAATCTGCCGGTGGAACACTATAAAAGTCAGTGTAGTACGTCTGGAGGCAAATATGTAACCATTTGATATATTCGTGTATGATTTTTATAATTTGAAGCAATGTAAGGTACTCCAAAAGGATCACAAGTTCCAAGAGGATGTCAGGAATGGTATAAACAGCTGATGAACTATAAAACACCACTTTATAGGTGAGATCCAAAATAATAAACATTATAACAGTCAAAAATGATAGAATATAAAATATATTTTGAAAAATCAACATTTTGGCTATATCTTTAGTCATAAATGTTAAAGGTAGTTGTTCTGGTTCCTCTATTATGAACAATAACTTAAAAAACTCTTGTATTTCTTCAAATTTGTAATATCTCATAGTCACTAGATAACAACAACAAAAGCTCAGTACTATCACTAAAAATACTTGCATATAATTGCTATTGTATTCTTCAACTGATAAGAATGATTTCCTTGTTGCATATAAGCCCACACATAAGACTACAAAGAGTAATAAACCACTAATTTTCCTTTTCTCTTCATTCCTTTCTTTTGTAGGTTTTATTGGAAGATACAGACCGAATATTAAGATAATAAAATTGAGGTAATGCAGAAAAATCCATTTGCTATTTCTTCGGTTCATTTTGAGGAGGATATGGAGACTATTGTGGTATACAGTGTTTTTGAATAATGAAGGAGTTAATTCAGTAGAGTGCAGCTCCACAGGGAAATGTTTTTAAAATATTAAGGTATGTCATAAAATAAAGATTATTTTACTACTGATTACATGGATTCTATTTATCTAATAAATATCGCATCGATATTTTTAACTCTTTTGGACATATTTATATTAGTGCATGTATTAAGAATATCAGGAATTTTTCGAAATATTACTCTGAAATATAAAAAAGAAAATAAGCAGAGATCTTGTGTAACGTTCTCACTTCACTGTATTTTCTCTTCTTCTTCTTGCTTGTCTCCATTCGAAGGTTGGCGATCTATTTGTAAACCGCTGTACGAAAGATTTTTGTGGATGAATGCACAAACCATCTCCTCAGTTCTTTCAGCCACGATTTCTGGCGTCTTTCAACTCATCTTTTGCCATGTCAGGCCAGGAAAATAATAAAAAAAGTACTCTGTTTGTGACACTAAACCTTCTAGGCAAACGAAAGTTGTTTTGAATAGTATGGACGTATGTAACGAAAACCTATGTTTAATCCTTATTTTTTGCTTAGAAAGTTGCAAAATAAGTTAGAAATTTTGGTTTTTTGTAGATGTGGATAACTTTTTTAAAAATAAACTTATAATCGGCAGTGTCCACTTGAATATCTTGGTGTAAGGACGTATTACACCGAGTATGATAGCAAAAAGTAACCACCGATAAGAACAATTAAAATCTAATTATTATTAAAATTCTAGTTATTAAAATAAACAGTAAAGTGGCATGGCGTACCAAATTCTGTTTTCTACAATGAACAATTCACACACACGGAACACAAACAATCAGTGTCTATTGTAGTATCATCAAAAATAGCAGGTAAGCAGCAAATCCACTATTAACAAACATTTAGGAACATGTACCCAAGTCCCCAACAATATTCTCCACTAGAATACACATTCGAACATGCACCAAACCACATATACTGGCAACCCACAAATACTCCTATATCAAACATTCCACAAAATCAATTTGCTCTTCTACTACAACTACAACACCAACCGACCCAACTAATTTACTACAACCCAAGCAACTCATCTACTGTAGGGCAGACCTCAAACACAAAGCTAAAACAAAGCAATTACACATTCAGAAAACTCGGATATAGAGTCTAGTGAAGACGACGATCAAGAAACCCAAAATAAAAACTCATGGCAAGTAGTCAAAAAACGTAAATTTTCAAAACAAAATAACGATCTCAATTCTCTAAGCTTCTTCTTCTCATGGTGCCGTCTCCTGTCGAAGGTTGGCGATCCAAATTAATTTGGCAATTGTAGTTTTGGAAACTGCTGCGCGAAAGATTTCTGCGGATGAGTGGTCGAACCATCTCCTCAGGTCTTTCAGCCACGAGTTCTGGCGTCTTCCTACTGATCTTTTGCCCTGTACTTTTCCTTCCAGTATAACTTGAAGTAATTCGTATCTTTTGCCTCTCAACACATGACCCAAGTATTGCATTTTCCTCTCGTTGATTGTTCTTAGCAATTCTTTTTGTTTACACATGCGACGAAGTACCTCAACATTAGTAACTCTTTGTACCCATGGAATTCTCAGCATTCGTCTGTATACAGTTCTCTCTCTCTCTCTATAACGATATACAAGGGACCGGGAATTTTCATCGTTATAAGGAGAGATCGTTATACAGAGATAGACAAAATTCGGTATTGGTATTCGGTAAATGAATTAACATTGTATTCCGCATAGATTTTCTAACGAATAATATAAGCAATACAGTATAAAAAATGACTGTACAATTAAAACATGTGTAATGTACTAAAAAAAGAAATAATATGCTACTGTAAAATATATTTAGCCTATATTAACAAAAAATCTGTCACCTTGGTCTGTCTTCTTTTCCCTTTCCACAGAACTGACCTGACCTTGTCCTGAAGACGCATCGAATCTTCCACAGCACTTATATCGTCTTCCTGGTGGATGAAGAATCGATGCAGTACTTTTGCTGCATCCAATGCCTGCTGAGGGGTTAGAGCTGGTTCTGGCTCTGCTTCCACTTCCGAGTCACTGTTTTCTTCTTTTACGCGAACTGCTTGCAGGATGTTCTCGTCAGAAAGTCCAGATGTTGTAGCTACATTTTTATCAACTTCTTCAAAATATGTTAGCTCTTCCGGTCCGTAGGTGATAGTAAGTGTAAACTGTCTGGCCTAAACATCTAATGACAGGTCATCTTCATCATCAGTCAATCCTTGATCTTCCAGCCATCTTGCGTGTTTAAAGGAATGTTTTATTGCATTGCTCGTCACCTCGTCCCAGGATTTACTAATTATTAGGATAGCGAAAAGAATGTTTAGTTTAAGATCGCCATTATTCTCAACTAATTTCATCAAAAGTCTTCTCCTGTAATGGCTTTTCAAATTCTTGATGACCCTTTGGTCCATTGGCTGAAGGACACTCGTTGTGTTTGCTGGCAGAAAACAGAGTTCGATATTTTGAAGGTCGCGCAATACAGGATGAGCAGGACAATTGTCTACAAGCAAAAGAATTTTTTTCCCTTTAAGCTCGATATCCCACTTTCTTATCGCTTCTAATTTCCTAGGTCATCCACGCTCTCTTATTTGCTTTGTAGGTCGCCGGTAGATTTTTTATGTTTATAAAGCAACGCGGGTTTTTCGACTTCCCTATCACTAATAATTTTCGCTTCACCAAACCTGTCATGTTAGCGGCTACTAAAACTGTAATGCGTTCCTTAGAGAGCTTTCCATCACCGCACTTTTCCAATATAAAATTTAAAGTTCTGTTTGGTGTCATTTTAAAAAACAATCCAGTCTCATCCGCATTGAAAATGTCGTCTGACGCATATCGTGCCTTCAGTCCAGGTCACACGTTTTCTAGCCAAAAATCCGTTACGTTTTATTTGTTTGTTTTGAAATTCACAATTCCAAGTTGCAAAAAATTCAGCTTTTGTCCTGACCACAGGCCCAGAAAGTGGAATATGGTTCAGACGCTGCTGCTGGAACCACTGAAGCATAGCGCGATCTAAATCTTCGTGCTGAGGTTTCCGTAACTTCTTCCTGCTACCGCCCTCCATCTCCGCTTTAAGCCACTTTTTTCTGTCCTTCCATATCGTAACCACAGTTGACTGAGACAGCAGCGTTCGGCGAAAAACATCCGATTGCTTTTCACCTTTTTCTACTACTCTAGTTATCGATACCTTTTACTCAACCTAGAGCACTCTACGCTTTTTCGAAAACATGTTAACTGTTGACACACTAAGACACAACTCAAGCTGGAAATGAAAAGTCGTCAATAGATGACAACATCTGTGTGATAACAGTTAGGTACGCCGTCCGAACAATAAACATGAGTCACTTTATTTTCTGATAAGAAAGAATAGAATGGGGGGCCGCATTCCTTAAGCGCAAAACAAAAGCAACCGCTGGACAATGACCTTGCCACTCGTGACTCAGGTAGTCTGAACTTTAAACACAATAACACATTTGTCATCAACTATTGAACGCTAAAAAATTATCGCTACAAAGAGAGAACGATATCGTTATAGAGAAAGAATTAATACATTGTTCTTATGACGAACCAACCAACGTTTACTATTTTCATCGTTATAGAGGAATTATCGTTATATAGGGAATCGTTATAGAGAGAGACTACTGTATATACATCTCAAAGGCATCTATTCTTTTTTCTATTTCAGAGTCCTCTAAGCTTACCACCAACAAAAATATAAAATCGATACAGTGCATTATCAAATGCCGAGAGCTCTGAACAGACTGAAACAGAAAAACAACAAAAAATACCAAAACCACCTCCAATATTCGTATATGGCGTCAAAAACTTTCAAGATATGGTCGATAACTTTGCACAAATTCTGGAGGAAGAAACCTACTATACCAGAACTCTGTCAAGATTACAACATATACAATAATAGATACATACCGTAAACCATGGACGTATAAACACAGATGGACTCAGTTATTTACATAAAAATGTGACGCCAAAATTATTTGACTAGGTCACATTCTCAGCACCTTCAAATGTTGTCACATTTTTTTATTAAAATATCTTATTCACGTATCGCTGAAAATATTACTATATTTATTTTATACTCTACAGGTGCTATCAAACCAAAATAATAATTTATTACTTATATTAATATATTTAATTGTAATTAAAACATCAAATGTGCACATAGTGTGCATATCATTTAATAATAGCGTATAACAGATATCAACCAATTATTTTATATGTAGAAGCACTGAAACCTATTTATTAATGGCAACGGTGTTTACATTTCTCTGTCTTATGGCTCTACGTCAAACTTCAAATGCTGTTCTTGTCATGTCCATGTTTGTTTACTTTTTACCCAAGATGAGGAAAAGTTGTTTTTCGATATTTTGGCTGTATTTTAAGTGATATTTTTAAATAGTGAAATAAACAAATTATAATAATGGTGCTACAGTTTTGCATTTGCAAAAAAAAAACAAAATATTTACATCCCAATGTCTCATTTAATTTGTAAGTACTGTTTGTTTACATTATTTAAATGAGGAACTGAGGAAGCCTGTGTGTTTACATTTTAAAATATGTCTTTCATAGGAGTACCATTGGGTTTATTCATATTAATTAATGTATTGAACAAGATATTAGTTCATGAAATTAGTATAGACATTTTTAAATTGTAAGTACATATCATCTGATTAAAAAGATCTGTTTAGTAGCTTTTTAATTTAATATTTCTCATGAATTAACAATAAATTTGTGAAATGAATAAAACTCATTTATTTTTCTATGTGGGTTTCCAAATAATATTGATTAATGATTAAACCTACTCTAAACTTCAACAGAGAAAACAGTATAAAAAAACCTTTCAAAAGCATCCTTTTTGGATATTTAAACTTGTAAGGAAGCTGAAAAATATTTCAGATTTTTTAATAAAACTATAAATATCTACAACAGACTAGTTAAAAACCTTATGAATATTTTGATTAAAAAAATCATACAAAATGTCCCAAAATCAATCTATGAGTATTTTGGTGACCATAATATGTATGATGAAGATGCAATCGATGGTCACTCTATGCAACTTTTAAAATTGGTTCTTGAGAAATATTTTAAAATTGGAATTCATCATGAAACGAGGACTACTTTAGATGCTAACACCGTGCGCATAAGAAGCGTTCTTACTAAGACTGTTTTTCGCAATCAATAAAAATTTATTTCTATACCAACGTCTTCTATTATGTCTATTTACTATTTTTACTTTAATATTTCTATTCGGTAAATAGCTTTCCAATAATTTATACATTTTCACGCCTACTTTTTAATAAGTACGTATATTTGCAAATAATTTTATGTCAAATGCCAGTAAGAGCTTTGGAATGATCAATAAATAATTTTGTAGCAGAAACCCTTACTACGTGGAATCTATTGATATTGTATTAAAACAAATTTGTCACAATTTGAAAAAATATGTTTTAACACATTATCAATAAATATAGGTATGTACTTAAATTTGACAAATGTATATTTTTTAATTGTTTTTTTTATCGTAGGATTATTTGATACCTATTAAAAAATTAACTTGAACTCAACTATATTTTATTGTATTAATTTTAAAGCAAATAAAATTGTATTTTATTTTTTATAAAAACGTGTTTTTATACATTATTACTACTTCCAATTATTAACGTCTGAATAATTATCCCCGCGAGAAAAATTCAAGCACGCTTATGCTCATTGAGGAAGTATCACAGTCTATCGATACCTGTTTTACTCCCCTTTACCCTCTTGGCCAGGAATATCGAAGCTTCAAAACAGTGTGTGTTTAAGGTATCTTATTGCTGGGTCCATCTATGTTTATACGTCCATGCCGTAAACTGATAAGACATTTACGAGGAGAAGAAATCACTTACCACACTTACCAAATAAAGGAAGAACGTGCCTATAGTGTGGTAATAAGACATATCCATCACTCTATACCCACAACAGATATAATAAAGGAACTAGAAAAAGCCGGCCATAAAGTTCGCAATATAACTAACATTCGACACAGACACATAAAGGTACCCTTATCTTTATTTTTCATAAACCTTGAACCAAACAGTAAGAACAAAGACATATTCAACCTAGAATTCTTATATCACACCAAAGTAGCAGTCGAGATACAATACAAAAAATTGTAAAAAACCTAGAAGCATTCCAGCTAAGTGTGCACTATGCAAACAAGATCAAGTATGATATTAAACTTACTAACACAAGTCATTAACCAAAGAAATTCTTAAACATACTTAGAGTTGCCACATGGAACGCTAATGGCCTGCTAAATCATAAGCAGGAAGTAATTACATTTTTAAACTTGAATAAAATTGATGTTCTGGTTATTTCAGAAACTCACTTTACCGATCTAACTACGTTCAATATTCCGCTCTATACCACGTACAGCACACCTCATCCCGATGGTACAGCTCATGGTGACTCGGCGGTAATCATCCGCAGCTGCATATCATATCATGTATTGCCGAAATATACAACAGAAAAAATACAAGCAGCAATCGTTCAAGTAAATGCAACGCCATGGCACTCTAACATATCTGCAATGATTTGCCCACCTCGTCACGCAATCTCCACAGATGAATACAAAGCCTTCTTCCAATTACTTGGCAGCAAATTCGTAGCCGGGAGAGACTGGAATGCGAAACACATACACTGGGACTCAAAACTCACAACAACAAAAGGTCGTAATCCTCTAAACGCAATGACCGTCAACAACTCTGATTGCCGCACCAACGGAATCACTAGATACTGGCCGAGTGACCCCAGAAAACTTACAGATGTTCTTGACTACTATATAAGCAAAGGAGTGTCCAGAAACAACTGTCTAATCGAATCCAGCTATGATCTCTCATCGGATCATACACCGGTTAATATGAGCCTGAGTACCACGGTTATAAACAACCTCCTCGACTCACGTCAAAAAACACCAACTGGGAAGATTTTGAATCCTACCTAGAAGAAAATACCAATCTTAATCTGCGGATCAAATCTACACACGACATAGATACAGCAGCTCAATACTTCACCACACTTGTGCAAAGAGCGGCATGTCAATCTACACCACGAACTGAACGCAAACCAACACATACCACAAATGTTCCCCTGCACATTCGCCAACTCATTACTAAAAAACGTCGTGCGAGGAGAACCTGGCAAAGATCTAGAAACAACATAGATCTACATATATTCAATAGACTACGTAGGCAGCTTGAAGTAGCCATCAAAGCCGCAAACAACGAAACCTTCGAACATTACATTACAAACCTTACAGCAAATGACCAGACGTTATGGAAGGCGACTAAGAAGCTTAAGAAACCATATACAACTATTCCTCCCATCCGTAAAACAAATGGCGAATGGGCCTGTTCCAACAAAGAAAAAGCGGACGTCTTTGCTGAATACCTTACAAACAAATTTCAAACAAAGCCAGCAGACCTTGATAAAGAATTGGAAGAACTAACTAGCGCAGCATGTCAAATGTCCCTCCCAATTAAAAGTTTTACTCCTATAGAAGTCAGGAAAGAAATAAACAAACTCAACTCACGAAAGGCTTCAGGTTATGATTTAATTTTGGCAAAAGTACTAAAACAACTTCCTTGCAAGACCAATACTTTGCTAACAGTTATATTTAACCGCATGCTAAGCTTTCCAAAAATATGGAAATTTGCAGAGGTTATTATGATCCTCAAGTCAGGAAAAAAACCCAATGAAGTAACATCTTATCGACCCATTAGCCTACTCCCAACCGTAAGCAAAGATTTTGAAAGATTGCTGCTACAAAGAATATACGCAGATCATGAATACTTAACATTACTTCCAAAAAATCAGTTTGGTTTTCGGGAAAATCACTCCACTACCCAACACGTCCATCGAATAATAAATGAAATATCAAAAAATCTTGAAGAGAAGAAATACTGCAACGCTGTATTTCTAGACATCTCACAAGCGTTTGATAAAGTCTGGCACAGAAGTCTGCTTTACAAAGTAAAAATAACGCTATCCAGTAACTATTTACTGGATAGTTGGATTGTTGGTCCAAAGACCAACAATCCAACCTCTGTCCTATCAACTCCGAAGTCCCGCAGGGTAGTGTTCTAGGGCCGCTGCTTATCTCACTCTACACAGCCGATATACCAGAGACTAATAATACTACAATCGCTTCCTTTGCTGACGACGTAGCAATAAGAATTATTGAAATCAAGATCGCATACAAGCATTACAAAACCTGAAACGTCATCTGAACATACTCAGTGATTGGTATACGAAATGAAGAACAAAAGTAAATAAAACAAAATCAACTCAAATAACATTTACCAATCGTCACAACATATATGCCCACCTATAAGGATGAAAAATATAAGAATACCAACGGAAACAGACGCTAGATACCTTGGGCTCCATTTTGACCAACGTCTTACTTTGAAGAAACATGTCCTGGTCAAAAGAAGGCAGCTCGACTTAAAATTCCGGCAAATGTATTGGCTCCTTGGAAGTCAATCAAAACTTAACATCCAAAACAAAATTCTTCTATACAAAGCCATACTCAAATCTATCTGGTTCTACAGACTACACCTATGGGGCTGTGCAAAGCCAACGTCACTGAATATTATCCAAAGATTTCAGTCCAAAGTGCTAAAATCGATATAGGACGCACCATGGACGCACCAAGAAATCCATCGAGCCACGGAGTCACAAAATGAACGTACCATTCACCATGAAAATAAGCTAGTAAGGGAATTATTCAGCAATGGTCCAGCCACAAGAAGACTAGATAGAACCTGAGTATTTTTTCTAAATTTTACTATTTTAATTCATTTTGTAGTTTTATCCAGTTATTCCTTCTAATTTTAGAACTATTTACTTAATACCTGATTTATCTAAATTTGTATTTTTGTCTTTTTGCTGTTTTATTTTATTTATATTTACTTGGCTAATTTGTTAACATTCCATAATTCGTTTATCTGGCTGAACTTTTGAGTAATAAAAATCGTTAATTTGTAGTGATTATTTGTTTAATCCTCTAATTCTTCCTTTCTTCTGGTAACTAATAAGAAGGTAATTCTAAAAGAAATATAGGAAGATATTATAATATGGGAATAATATATAATATATAATATAGGAAGATAAAACTACAAAATTCATTTTGTAGTTTTATCCAGTTATTCCTTCTAATTTTAGAACTATTCACTTAATACCTGATTTATCTAAATTTGTATTTTTGTCTTTTTGCTGTTTTATTTTATTTATATTTACTTGGCTAATTTGTTAACATTCCATAATTCGTTTATCTGGCTGAACTTTTGAGTAATAAAAATCGTTAATTTGTAGTGATTATTTGTTTAATCCTCTAATTCTTCCTTTCTTCTGGTAACTAATAAGAAGGTAATTCTAAAAGAAATATAGGAAGATATTATAAGGTAAGTGTGCTTGTTTCTTTTTTCACTATGTGTGCATATTGGTTTCTTTAGAGTTTTAGCCTATGTTTTATCCTTCTTAAATCGATCTTCTTATAGGTCAAGTGTCGAGTTTTGCTAGTCCTTTGACAAAGGACTAGTTGGCGCCCTTTATTTTTCACCTTTCTTTTAGTACCAAATTCCCTTATTTTCATTGTTCCATTTCTATTCCCCCAAATTTTTTAAACATACCCCCTTCCCAAATATGTTGACCCACGTCCCAAAGCTCACCATTGTGTATCTCAAAACACCTAATCTCCGATTTGCAATGTGAACTAACTTGCACCTGCATTTTCTTCTTATCTTTCCATCCTCCGCTTTCCATCCAGACAAGTTACGTAACAATGTAATTCGGATTGTACAGGTGCCATATTCTAAATATAGAGAGGAATGGGTTAACCGAAGGATTCTTCTTCTTTGTCAACCATTTTCCATCCACTCCTGAATGTAGGTCTCTCCCAATTGCTTCCATCTTTCTCTATCTTGCGCCAATCTAATCCACTGTTTGCCTGCCACTGTTCTTATGTCATCTACCCATCTTTTTTCAGGTCTTCCCGTGATTCTTGTTGTCGTCCTTGGTCTCCATTCTAGAATTCTCCGTGTCCACCTGTTGTCATTATATCGGGCTACGTGACCTGCCCAGCGCCATTTCATTTTTGCAATTTCTTCCACAATATCCCTAATCTTCGATCTACGTCTTATCTCGGTGTTTCTAATCTTGTCTCTTAGTGATATTCCAAGCATGATTCGTTCCATTGCTCTTTGCGTTGTTTCTAATTTTTTAGCAGATTTTTTGGTAAGGGCTACTGTCTCCAAGCCGTAAGTACAAACTGGTAGTATGCATGTGTTATACACCTTTTTCTTTAAGTTTACAGGAATGGAGGTGTTTTTCAAGATATATGCTAATTTGCCAAAAGCGCCCCATGCCAGTTGTGTTCTTCTTTTAATTTCAGCATCTTGATTTGGTTTTCCTAGTTTGATAACATGACCTAGATATACATAATGTTCAACATTTTCTATGGTATGATTTTGTATTGTTATATTTGTCTGGTCTCGGCTCAGTATTTTTGTTTTGCTGTAGTTAATTTTTAAGCCTACCGCTCCTGAAACTGCATTTAATTGTTGTAACATATCATTTAGTTCTTGGATATTATCGGCTATTAAAACTATGTCATCTGCGAATCGCAAGTGGTTTAAGTATGATCCGTCGACGTTGATACCCTTATTGTTCCATTCTAGTTTCTTAAAAATGTCTTCTAGAGCAAGGGTAAATAATTTGGGAGAGATGGTGTCTCCTTGTCTTACTCCCCGTTGTAGTCTTATGGGATTAGTTTTTGTGCTTTCGTCCAGCTTTATCTGCATGGTGGCATTTTCATATATGTTTTTAATTATGTTAGTGTATCTTGAATCTATACGTGCATTTTCTAGAGATTCAAGCACTGCCCATAATTCGATGGAATCGAATGCTTTATGGAAATCGACGAACGCCATATGAATTGGAACATTATACTCGGTGCATTTTTCTATCAGTGTTCTTACGGTGTGCAAGTGGTCTATGGTACTAAAATGTTTTCTGAATCCAGCCTGCTCGATAGGTTGATAGAAATCGAGCTTATGTGTTAGGTTATTTGTTATGTTAACACATAACACATAAACCGATGGATTTGGTTTGTAAAATGGCCAAAAATCAAAGCTTTTATTGAATATAATATGTACCAATATTCTAAAGAAGGCAAGCATAAAAAATGTACTATAAAAAAATGCACATAAAAAAAATGGAAATAATAACAGAATTAACTTCATACTTGGTTCGTAAAGAGAGACAGCTACATCGCTCGTATCTTAGTAGTAAAATTTACCCATTAGCGTCAACAATTTATTTTATTATTTATAACATTCTGCCCATCATACATTTACAAATTAGTTTTTTAATTATGTCCATAAAATTATCTAAATTTTTTTCTGTTTTAAATTGTCAATTTGCTTTTTTTTAAATGTATGGTTCCTTGCAAACTCTTAATGAATATTTTAATTATCTATCTATATAAAAGGTTATGATGACATTATAACACCACCGTTTGTCCAGTGAGACGCTATCTAGGAAATAAATCTGAACTACCACCATTTGACATTTCAATCATATTTTGTTCTTGATACTTCTTGATTAATAATACTGTATTAATTACATATTAATATAATTAATAATTAATTTTAATAATTTTTTAAGGTAGAATTTAATATAAAATAATTTAAAGCTTTATGTCACTTAAGATATAAAATCCTAACGCTGTCTGAACAAATAAATCTGAATAAATTTTTTTTTCTTCGAAAATTGCTAAAAATATAGGTTACTGTAATTGTAAGGTAAGATCAATGACGCATATTATATATTTATTATATGTCCCTGGGTAAGATAAACATACACTTACTATAAAAATAAAATGACGTTTAACCTCCTCGGAGCCCAGGTATCATATTATGATACTACGGTTCAACAAGTTATTTTTCACATTCGACGGCAAACGCAGTTATTCTGCCCGTAAGTATCGCCCGTATTCTGGATTGAAATGAGTTAGTTAGACTTTTGTTGTAAGTAAATACGTCATGGCAGACGCTAAAAAAATCATCAATAATAAAAGCAAATTATTTAGCATGTTTCTGTGTATAATAATTGCAATTTAGGGTTAAAAAAAGGTACTAAATTGAAATTGTAATACATTGATGACAGGTATAATAGTTCTTTGGCCCTAAACACAAGGTATACTTTTTCCAATGTCAATTTGCCAAGCGTCGGCTTTTAAGATTATTTGATGTCAATGCCGACCATTGGCGTGGAAATTAAGAAAAGGGATCAGTTCATCAAACGCATATTTCAAGAAAAATTATATAATTTTTATTAATTTTTACATAATTATATTCAGGAAAATTTCTCAATTTTTGGGCAGAAATTGTTTAAACAATTTTTTAAACAAATTCAAAATATCACCTTTTGTGCTCCAAGAAATATTTTTTAGGTTTTTGGGTGACTCTAAATAAGATCTATGTCATTTTTCTCAAAAGTTAATAGTTTTGGAGATATAGGCGATTTAAAATCCGAAAAATACGATACCTAATATGCATTTTCGAGGCTTGAAAAATATGTAAATGAGTATTTTTGAGATTCAAGAGTATCTAAACTAAAGTCTCAACATTGATTTTGGTGAGAAATCGGGGCAATATTTTCCGTAGCAGAAAAAGGTGTTCTTTTGAATTTGAATTGTTTCCGGCATAAATGTCCGGCACCCTTCAACCTTCGATTTGTTTAAACGGGGCATTTTTGAATAGGACTCTTCAAAGGTCTATTTATAATGTTATAAATAGACACATATAACTATCAAATAATTAATACAACACATAATGTAATTTCAAAAATTTTTTCAACTATAACACACCTTACAGTAAATATTAATCAAATAAACAACTACTACGTCAACACCATGGAACTAATCATCTTCACAAAAGTCAATTAATAACATTCGATATTTGATAGTTCTAGTACTTAACCTTAATGACATTTACCGAACTAAACGTTGTGTCTGTTTTATTTTTAATTTGAATTGTATTTGTTTCCTATATTTTAATTTGTAATCAACATCAACTACATTCAACATTATTCCAACAAAAAAATTTTTACTTGATGGTATTAAAATAAATCGCACTGCCATTAACCTCAATTAAGTAAGTATATAAACAACAAACTATTATTAAATTATATTTTACCATGTTTTAAATAATTGTAGCTCTCATCTGATGATGCCAATGAAAATTGGCGAAATATAATGAATTGTTAAACAGAGTACACTTGGCTTTTAATCAGCTGTATACCCAATTAACCTCAACCCCTTATATATATATATATATATATATATATATATATATATATATATATATATATATATATATATATATATATATATATATTTAGATAAGATTTAATTTTCTTTTTTTAAACTTTATAGATTTCTTCAAGTCTAGAATAAAGTTATATGTACCAAAACAACTTCTTATTTATTTAAAAGTGCATATGAAAATTGTATAATTTGTATGAAAATCTGTAATTTCATGGATTTCATTATATGGATTTAAGACACTTTGGAAATAAGATCTTCAATTGTAGTCAGGATTCTAAAACGGACAGTTGGCTGTCCCGAGATGCATCAATTGTAGATTTATGATCGAGATTACAAATAATACTGAAAAACTAAAATTGCGAATTTTGTCATGAAATTTGGTATGTGCGGTTACAATAAGTGGAACAACTTTTCCAAATAAGTTTTTCCGATTTCTCTAACGCGAAGCAAAATATCGAAAATTTACCCTGTTTGTGGATTCGCAGTAAGCCGCGTTTAAAATTAAAATTTCAGATCACTATCTTAAAAAAAATGTGCACTATCAACATGTATGACTGTGCAAAATTTTAAATCTGTATGTATTTTGATAGCTGATATATAGAGGTGTTTTCATCTTAAATGTGACACACTGTATAATAATGAATACTAGTGTTCAAGATGCATCGCGATAGCTGTAAAGAAATTAATTAGAAGGACTAAAAAGAATCGTCAGAGTCTTCTGAAGTCGAATCGTTCCCAGGTTGGATAACTATTGGTGCTATTGCCGGTAAAACAGGATATTCGTTTTCTATTTTTAAAACATGAGCTTCGCAATTTTTCCACACATCGCTATTAATGCCACTAATTACTTCTCGAATATTCTCAATGGCCACTGCGCTTGATGTTAGTGACTGATTATATGTTCGCAATCGTTTTTTTACGGTACCCCAAACCATTCCAATTGGATTAAAAATGCAATAGTATGGGGGTAATCGCAAAAGAGTATGGCCGTGCCTGCTGCAAATGGTGTCAATAACGTATTCGTTTTTAAAATTCCGACTTTTGATCATTCTAATTAATTCTTTCTTTACTGGAATCTTTTTAGGAACAGTGATGTTTTTAAGTTGCATAAATTTTAAAATTTCGTCCTTTTTCGTGTTATTATTAGGTATTTTATTTAATATGCGGGAATGATACGACGCATTATCCATAACAATCACTGAATTCGGCGGAATATTGGGCAAGAGTTGTTCAACAAACCACTTTTCAAATAAATCGGCTGTCATATCTTCGTGATAATCGGCAGAAGACTTTGTTATATTTTTGGTCGACAATAGCAATGCATTAAATACAAAACCATCTTTGCTTCCGGCATGAAGAATAATAACACGTTTTCCTCGTGAACACGGTGTATTTAACGCACACTTGTTTGTGTTGTCAACCCAGCCGTACTTGACAACATCATGTGTATCGAACCAGGTTTCGTCTAAATAGATTATGTTTCTGTTTGAATTACGATACTGTTTTATTTTACTCAAATATTCTCGTCGAAGTTCAACAATACGCCGAGATTCCATTATTACCATTCGATTATCTAATTTCTTATATTTAAATCCACAACTTATCAAAATCTCGCGCAGTGTTTCCAAAGATGTATAATTATATTCAGGGAAATCTCTCAATTTTTCACGAATCAGTTCTAAAGTAGGCACTCTATTTTCTTTGTAAAAATTGTAAACTGTTCGCTGAATAACGTCTTTTGCAGCAGTGTCAATCCTACCCAATTTTTTATTTGGTCGCTTTCGTTTTAAGGAATGATCTGTAACAGTGCCTAATTTAATAATTGTATATATCGTCTTATACCCGATTTTTGTTAATATATGAATTCTCGAAACAATTGCATTATCAGCCATCCCAATATTTTCTTTTTTCAAACACTCATACATATTTAAAATTATTCTTTGGGATTGTACGTGCAAATCTTTATTTTTTAATTCCGGGCTGTCATTAAAATAATTGTCATTATTTATTGATAACACAGAAGTTGATGCATCTTGATCATTCGTTTCAAACGGTCTCCAAAATGCCATTCTAGAAAAATATAATATTACTTATAATTATATCTTATACCTTATAAACCTCCGCCTGTGTTATCTGGTTGCAAAAAGGAATATTTTAGGGTGTCACATATCCAGACACACAGGTGTTCATTACGATTTATCGCTTTGCGCTGCGCTGTTGTCATAATGCATGAGTTTAAAATTACTGAATGTAACTTTAATATAACATATTAATATATCTGCAATTTTTCATGTTTCCAGGTAAGGTATAAAATCAATGAAATTTGGAAAAAAATAATACAATTCTTGTAACCGTTTTTGAGAACTTGGATTCTTAAAAGATGTCTGATTTCTTAAAAGTCGATCATTATATCTATAAGAGTATTACCGCTAAATTCACCAACATGGCAACGTCAAGATAGATCGAAGGTCCAAATTCTCTCCAGACTACAATGTTGCCGATATTCGAAAATTACTTAGAGCATAAGTAATATATAAACGTTCACGGTTGCTTTAATTCATTAGTGAAGAGTCCATGGAAATATTAGTACCTAGTTAATTAATTTATAGATATATTTTTTGGGAATATGTTCATATCATTTTTTAAGAGTGTCGTTCGTTGACTAGCAATTAAATAATAACGAATAGAGAATAGAGAATATTTTTTAAATATAACCTTAGGAATTTTAGGAAATATGTCTGACAACCTTGATTTGAAAGGCGGTCTCTTTAATACCAGAATGTGACATGTTTATGTTGGAAAATTATTAGTGGATGTACTATATCATTGATGATACCTTGAGTCCTAAACGGTAGTGTATTTTAAAATATTTTTTTATTTTTAGGGCCGCTGACTGCAACTGAACTTCAGGAAATCGCAGATAATGTGAATTTAGATGACTCTGATTTGGATCTTTTGCATTTTCTTGACAATGATGATGATGGGGATGAATGGGATGGACCTAGAAATCTTGATGAGAATGAAATAATTATTGAAAGTGAGGAAGAAAGGAGTGACGATCACGCTGAAATCAGTGACATATCAGACGACGATTCGGATGATGACATGCTCTTGGCAACCCGGCTTTTAAAGGAGAGTAAAAAATCAGGAAAGAATGGAAGAGAACACATTTTACACCACAATTTGCCCAATATCAACTCTCTGTGCAAGATCCCTTGAATCAAGAAAATATTCCAAGACCTATTGACTACTTCAATAAATACATCGACAACAATTTTTTGAATCCATTGCGTTGTACACAAATATGAAGAAAGTAAAAAAAAACGGAGACTTCTGCAGAAGAATTAAAAACGTTTATTGCATTCTGCTTGCATATTGGTATTTATAATTTACCACGAATCCGAATGTTTTGGCAAATGGATACCAGGGTACCAATAGTTTCAGACATGTCAAGAAATCGTTTTTTTTTGCCATTCGAACACGACTCAAAATTGTTGACGTTGATTCTGTAACCAAGGGGACTAAAGAAAATGATAGATTCTGGAAAGTAAGACTATTGTTGGATCAAATTCCAAGGGCTTGTCTGAATAATGAAAGAACTGAAAAAGTGTCAATCGATGAGCAAATAATTCCCTTTCACGGAAAAGTATTAATGATACACTTTGTGCGAGGAAAAAATAACCCTGTAGGATTAAAGAATTTTGTCATGACGACTACGGGGAGGATTCCACTTGATTTTCACATGTATAAAGGTAAAGGCAGATTTATTGAATCCAGCTTGTTACTTAACCAAAACGGCTGGATATCGGGAAAGGGTTGTTTTAAAACTTACAGATACTCTGCCAGTAGGAGTATCTATTTTTGTTGACAGATATTTTACGTCAAAAATATTGATTAATGCATTACATTCCCGGAAGGTTTATGTAACAGGAACACAAATGAAAAATAGAATACCAAAAACTGATGTGACATTTAAGACAGATAAAGATCTAAGAAAATCAGATGCTCGTTAAAAAAAGACAACAAAATAGCTGTTACAAAATGGTTTGATTCCAAACCAATCTATATGGCTTCATCAGCATTTGGAGCTGAACCCTTGGGATTGTGTAGGATCTAGTCAGTAAAAGATAAACAATATATAGAAAAAAAAACGTCCAGCTGTAATTAAGCACTACAATAAAAGCATGGGTGAAGTAGATTTGCTGGATAGGATTATGTCAAGGTATCCTATGAGCAGTAGAACAAATAAATGGATAAAACGATGTATTTACGCCTTTATTGATTTTTGTGCTGCAGCTAGTTGGCTACCATACAAGAAAGATTGTTTAACTAGAGAGACTCCCAAAAAACATATTCAAGATTACCTGTCATTTAAGTTTTCACTTGCTAGGTCGCTCTTGTAGTCCAAGAACAGAACACATCCGACGAAAGTGAGGAAGAAAATGAAAATGTAACCAGAAAAAGAAGAAAGAATGCACCAATCTCTCATAAACGCTTACGGTCAAAGGAAGCTAAACACCTCCCAGAATTCGTTAATGAAAGCCAAAAATCAAGATCAAAATGTATCCTGGATGCCACAACCTGTCGTTTGTCAAATGTGCCCGGTGCAAGGTTTTTTATGTTGCAGTGTCAATAGAAATTGTTTTACTAAATTTCATCCATAAAAATGATAAGTGAATATTAATTTTTTATTGTCAGTCCAGACCCAAAGTATCACTAGTGATACTATAATTTTTATAAAATCCAAAACGTTTTTTTTTATTTTTTGTTTTTTATGATTAGTAATCCCAAATTGTAACAATCTTTTGATTGGCAACAAAAAAATCATTGCAATTGATGTTTGGGCCCTAGGAGGATATCAAACATCAACGCTTTACCGAAATAAAATAAAACAAAAACTAAATAAGATTTAAGCAAATTAAATAAAGGTAAATAGAAATAAATAAAAATGAAATCAAGTTAAACAGAATTATGTAGAATTAAATTATTTTTTTAACGTTTTCTGGTTAGGGTAGAATAGTTCGTCGGATCATCATTGGAAAGGACAGGCACTAGCGAATATGTTGAGATAGAAAAACACACATTGCGGCATTGCTAAGAGGACATTACATCATATCTCCTTTGTGTTTAGTCCGGTTGGAACGTGTGATACGTTAAATGAAAGGGAACGATAGCACTAATATACTAAGACAGAAAAACAAACAAAGAGACTACCAAAATGGCACTACACAGTGTCTTCTTTATTAATGAACGTATAGTTACATACGAGATGTCATAGGGCACTATACATAAAAATAGATTAACTAAGAGACAAATTTTGATTTATTGGCTTAAAGAAAATCGAATCATAACATGAGACATATCAAATGAATGAAGAGGATATAACGAATATATTCGAATACAAAAAACAAACACGGCGACTACCAAAAGGGTACTACACAGTATCGTCAATATTAATGAACGTATAGCAACATACGAGATATCATAAGGCACTATAGAAAAATTAGATTTACTATAAGATAAATTTTGATTTATTGACTTAAAAAAGACCTCTGGCTGTATACAAAATAAACAAATAATCGAATCCGAACATGGCAAAAAAAACAAGGAAACTACTAAAAGGGCATTACACAGTATCTTCATTATCAATGAATGTATAGCGACATAGACATAGGAGATATAGGGCACTATGGATAAAAATAGATTTATCATATGACAAATTTTGATTTATTGACTTACAGATGGCCCCAGCCTGAGTACAAAATAAACAACTGATCAAATCCTAACATAGCAAATAAAAGGGGAGGATATAAAGAATATATTTAGATAGAAGAAACAAACAAATAGACTACCAAAAGGACACTACACATTGTCTTCGTTATTATTGAACGTTTAGCCACATCCGACATATCACATGACACTATGGATGATAATGGACATATTTGCTTTATATATAAAGCATAAGGTAAATATAACATAAATTCGCTTTATTGACCTGAAAAGGGCCTCTGACTGATTACAAAATAAACAACTAGCCTAATACTAGCATATGACACATCAAATCAAACCACGTGAGACGTCAGGTAAATAAAAATCACTAAGTTCACTATACCTATATATATATATATATATATATATATATATATATATATATATATATATATATATATATATATATATTGTTATGATGTATTGTTTGTTTGAATGATGAGCAATGAGTATTTTTAATAATATAGGGTTTTTATCGCGGTTCTCAAAGAATTAGTTTGTAAGTACTTTTTTAAATTATCTTTATTATAACTATTATGAAACACACATATATATCTAACCTAGCCAATGTAAATTTAAAATAAACTATCTTTAAATTGATGTTCTTATAAAACTAATTAAATTCTATAGACAATGTTAAATTTAAACAAACTATCTTCAAAATTGAAATTGTTATGACACTAACTAAATTATATTAAAAAAATTTTGTACCTTTCTTTCACTGAATGCCTAAATGAACTGTTTTCCACTATATATATTCTAATCACCACTGAATGTCTTCGTACTTCGGTTATCCTTGTTTTTGTGAAATTACTTTTTTCAATTATCAGCTTCTACCAATTTAAGATATAGTTTTCTTCACCAGCATTTATACACCACCAAGCAAACCAGCAAACACCATTTATATTTATTCTTCTTTTCAATATACCAATATCCAATTATTATAAGTTGATTTATACTAATCTCCAATCATAATATAATTTTAATTCCTTCCAATGTCCATCCAATATTCTTCTAATATACTTTTATAATCTTCAATAATTATTTGTGTATAATTATAAATGTGCATTAAATATATGCATAATTTTTAATCTTCATTTAACTCACTATATTAAACAATTGGACTATCTCCAACTAACTTTCATATTTCTTATTAAACTGCTTGACTGACTTACTAAAACTGTGAACAATTGACTTCACTAACTAATCTACTAACTTTCATAATAAACTGCTTGACTTCTGACTAAAAACTTCCATCTTGAATCCAAATCACGGGTATTTATATCTTTTTGGATATTCTAGAACCATCTGGTAAGAGATCATGTTCCAATTTCGTTCTATTTCTTCGATATGGATGTTCTCGAAAAAATATCTGTTCCATCCACCGACATAATCATTATTCCAGAATGTTCGACCGTAAACAATGGTCACACTCTGCACTCTGGAGAATTCGTTAATGTTCCATTGATAATTTTGTTGACATTTAGGCTTTTCAGATCAGAATAAACACTTAAATCATTAAATATATATAAATTAAACATTTTAAACTAACATTATTATTATAACCCCACTTTATATTCCTTATAATTCTTAATTTCTATCTGTCACTTCGAGAGTATTTTTGGTTGCCTATGCACATGGCTCACTTAAGTATATTTACAACATTAAAATACAACTTTTTACAATTATTATATGATAATTTCTTAAAAATACCCTCACATAAATAATTTTTATTAAATTCTCTAGTATATAACTTATTTAAAACAACCAAATATCTAATATTATGTAGTACATAACTTATAAATTATTTTCTATAAACCCTAATCGTATCAATATATATATATATATATATATATATATATATATATATATATATATATATATATATATATATATGTATATATATATATATATATATATATATATATATATATATATATATATATATATATATATATATATATATATATATATATATATATATATGTTTGTCTAGAGTAATGCCTGACTCGGGAGACTGAGACCTAGAAAGCCCTTAAGAAGATTAAGAAGACATCGAAGAGGATGTTGTCGAAAGCTCGGCTCAATGATAATCAACGGTTTAACCCAGAATATATGTATATATATACACAGGGTATAGTAAAAAACCATGATGTCAGGTCAGAAGTGCACCAGATCATATTTTATATTTACGTGGATTATATGCAAAAAGTTTGTTGTTTTAAAAATTTAATGACTGACTGTAGATGACAATTGATTGGATCCCCCATCACATGCGACGGGCAAATTTATCAGTACTAAAATAACATTCAATGTTGATTAACCGTGAATATTTGCACACCCGATATCGATAATTCTCTGGTTTTCACGTAAGATTGATGTTCAGTTATTCTACCACTCCTCTCATTGAAGTATATTGCAGTTGTAATTTCTTATCAACTTCTGTTTACTGTTTATGCCAAACCGTAATGTACATCACAGCCAAACAGGTCTTAATCACTTCTGGTGTAAACCGAGCATCAGCCACTTACCAATTATTTCACGAATGGTTTTCCAACTAATGTTTAGATCATAAAACTCTTGACGATTCAATTTAAGTACCGCTTTGTTCAATGGTTATTTACTAGCAGTAAAAGACAAGCTTGAAAGACACAAATTGGTTTTTTCTGTCAGTTAAACTTCTTTAAGGAAGTTAATAGTACTACAAGTATGTAGATTTATAGATATGGTAATTGGTATTTTTTTCTTGATTGAAAATTTTAAAAATGCACTGTGAAATAAAACATGTTAACTAATATAAAAAATATATGAATGTAGTTAAGTAAAAACCTTCCAACCAACAAATGGCCGAAAATGGGATTTTAATACCAGCGAGCACAAAATTTCTGTTTCTGTAATCTGCAGAAATCTTCAAAGCGAAACTACATCTTTATAATAAAATCGTCAAAGATCTAACCCACAAACATGCATAACTGAGATTTTTAGTATGAATAATCAAGTTCAAGGGGTATTAGCATTTTATAAAAAACATAAAATTGATTTCAATAAGCTTATTAACATAATGATTGAAACTTGCTGTTCGTCGTTTCGTGAATTATTTCAGCTCTTCATGATAAAGTAAAAATAATACGTCTGTTTTGGGATTAAAAACGGTCAAGTGGATTTAGTCACTAGAAATATACTACCCTAGTCACTACAAATGATATGTTTACTATAAACAAGGCGAAAAGCTCGGGTTCGTTCGGAAAAATATTCCCATGAGATCTTTTTACACAATCACTTTCATGAGATACCCCACAATAACCAAAACATTTCAAACCATATTTACCGCAGGTTTGGAGCTGTCTTTTTTGCAGTAACTGCTAATCGTTTTTAATAAATTTTCTGATATTAGCTGCTGTAATGTTTGGAGAGGTACTAAACCATTGTTTCAAGCTCCTTACCCGACTCTCTTGTAGCCTCACAAAAAGCCGCAAGTCTCTTTAAGGGTAGCTTTTCTATAACGGCTTAATAGTTGAAAAACATTTCATTTCAGTTTAAGCTACCACCAGTGCCCCTGATAAGAGATGAATACTTCGAAACACGCGTGGAGCAATGGTGGAGCTTAAATTGAAAACAAATGCAATCGTCTACTTTTATTTTCATTTTGTCTCAGTAGAACCCCTCTCGTCCGCCCTCGGATAGTCCGACGCTCCGGGTAATCCGACCTGCTTGGCTTCGCGGAAATCCCCGGCGGTCGATTTGTTTACGACGAAAATTTCTCCGAAAATCACAATCCATTCTGTCAGTATTATTTCGAACTTTGTGAGTTAAAGTGTGTACATTATTTTCAACATGTCAGGAGCAAAACGTAAACACGTTACGCGTTCGTTAAATGAAAAACTTGCAGTGCTTCAAAGGCTGGACAAAGGTGAATCACTACAAAAAATTGCCAAGGAACTGAATGTAGGCGTTACGACTATTAAGGATTGGAGAAAAAATCGAAAAGAAATTGAATCACATACAATGACGATAGTAGATGGAGAAAACGCTCTTAAAAAGCGAAAAACATTAAAAAAGCCTTATCTTGAACTGCTTGATAGTGCTCTATGGATGTGGTTCAGTCAAGAAAGAAGGAAGGGAACTCCGATATCTGGCCCAATTATAAAAGAAAAGGCAATAATTTTGCACAAAAAACTAGAAGTCGGAAGTGAATTTAAAGCCAGTGAAGGCTGGATTGATCGTTGGAAAACCCGTCATGGTATCCGGTTTGTCTCAATTTGTGGTGAAAAATTATCTGCTGACGTCGAGGCGGCTAAGGAGTTTTCTGTGAAGTTTCAACAAATTGTAAAAGAAAATGAACTGTTACCTTGCCAAGTCTATAACATAGACGAGACAGGCCTAAACTATAAAATGCTTCCAAACAAAACCTTAAGTACGTCAAATGAAACCGTAGCGGGAACGAAACTCATGAAAGATAGGCTAACTGTTGCTCCTTGTAGCAATGCTGATGGAACACACAAGCTTTCGCTGTTTGTCATAGGCAAATCTAAGAAGCCCAGGGCTTTCAAAAACATAAACTTATCATCCGTGCCGATTTATTATCGCAACCAAAAATCTGCTTGGATGGACTGCAATCTTTTCAAATCTTGGTTTTTTGACGAGTTTGTGCCATGTGTTGAGAAGGACTTGACGAAAAAAAATTTTCCTGTTCGAGCTCTACTGCTATTAGACAACGCACCATCGCACCCTTCTGAGGAAGATTTAGTAAAAGGGGATATAAAAGCTATCTTCCTCCCACCAAATGTCACATCACTTATCCAGCCTATAGACCAGGGCGTGATAGAATGTTTTAAAAGGCGTTATCGCCGAAAATACATAAGCTCGATTTTAGAAAAATCCGAAGAAGGATGTGATATTTTCCAAGCCATGAAATCACTCAACATTAAAGATGCTATCTATACAATGGCTGAGTCTTGGGCAGAACTAAATCCTGACACGCTAAGAAAATCTTGGCGTAAGCTTTGGCCAGAAGTTATGATCGAAATTGACCAGGTCGAAGATGAGCAAAACGACGTGCAGGAAATCGTTACCAATCTTCAGACCCTGGATGCAAATATACCTGCTAGTGAAGTTGAGGAGTGGATTGAACAATGTGACAAAAACTGCGAAACCAGTGAAGTGCTGAACGATAACGAAATTGTTGCCGCTGTTATGGAACGTGACGGTGACGGAATCGTGAACTCAGAATCCGACAGTGATGATGATGACGAGCCTCCTGTCCAGATTTCACACACCGATGCCAAGAATGCTTTTGAAATTGGCCTTCAGTACATTGAGCAGAACTCAGCATCAACACCGATGGACATCGTGTGGATGAACAAATGGAGGAACATTGCAGCTAAATCCAGAATTTCATCTTGTAAACAAAAATCTATTACTGATTTTTTTACTAAGTAGGCCTACATAGGTAAGCACTAATTTTTATGCTACCTTTTTGGACATTATATATTTACATACATATTTAATAAATAATGTACAAACAAAAGCTTTCTTGTATTTTATTGAAATATAATTATTTATTATATCACTGTAGAGAATAATACAGTCGTTTTTTAAAAACACATACATACGTCATACACAATGACTTTTTCTGATAATCCGACCTTTCTTGCGTTCCGACCATACTGCTAGTCCCGAGGGTGACGGATTAGAGGGGTTCTACATTTAGTAAAAATAAGAATTCGATGTAGTGTTTGTTTTATTGAAACCACAGAAAACTTTAAATAACTAACATTAAAACCAAACGCTAGTGCAGAATACAATTATATACTCTCTATTAC
The DNA here is from genome assembly GCF_040954645.1 of Diabrotica undecimpunctata. NCBI lineage: Eukaryota > Metazoa > Arthropoda > Insecta > Coleoptera > Chrysomelidae > Diabrotica > Diabrotica undecimpunctata. The sequence continues at coordinate 56,317,433 of NC_092803.1, forward strand.
ACAACAGTTAACTACAATCCGAATCTAGTTAATAAGCATGCTAGAGTTATCTTGTTTGGTAAAATGCTGAATAAGTTCCTTATCAAACCCAAGGCAAATTATTAGATACGACGTAATAGCTCCCATTAGCTTAAAAATCAAAGAAGAATCAATTGTAAAGAAACCACCGGCGGATAAGTACACTGGTTCGTGAATATACCTCTCGAACACGACAATATCCTCGTAAAGCTCCTCATGCTCGGGAAAATAGGACTGAAGAGGAAGGTGCAGAAATAATTCGAAACTTTCCAGGGCTGAGTTTTTCAGTTCTTGCGTCACCTTCGTACAGGCTGATATTATCATCAAAGTGCAAATCTACAAAAAAAAATTAATATATTGGAGTTAAAATTAGAATAAAAATATTTAGTAAAATTAAATGTAATCATTTCAATAATTAATCCATTTTTTTGAAGATGTGACTTTCCAGTGCATAAAAGAAATTACTATAGTAGAAACCCTCAATTCAGAAGAGTGATTTCATAGTTTAAACGCCGAATATCCTCAAATTTAAATGTACACAGCGGCCCTCGAAAACTGCCCGTTTTCTCGATTGCAATTTGCGTTTCCTCATAAGAAATTACAGAATAATTTATTTGTGCTTCTCTATAGTAGACTTGACCAGAAGTTGTCGTACAGTGTAGCCAATTCTTGTTCACAAGTAGTAATTATGGTCATACAAAACCTGTATTCTTCCACGCAGCGATTATTGCCGTCATAAAAATACAAAAAACATGATTTTTTCAATAGTAAAAATTAAGCACAAAATTGTAATAAAATAAATTTTATTTATATGTTCCGTTTCGTTACATATTTAAATTTATAAAATAAAAATCAATATTTTAAAACATTATTTTTGAATCGTTTGGCAATGTTGGAATTAGCAAGGAAATTCCGTTTTACAATTCGGACCCAAACATGCCATAAAACTAGTTTTTATTATTTTTTCGCCGGAGGAATGGTTCTTTTACATTGGCGTTTCTATGGGTAGTGTATTTTGTGAGATATTTTATGTGATAAGTTTGTAAACTTATTGTTGTCAATACTGTTTTAACAATACTGTATTGTAGTATTGATAAAACGTGTTATTGATAATAAGAGTGTTATAGTTTGTCGTTTTATAGTCAATTTTTAGTTATATTCTTATACAGAATTGTTGAAATTATTATATATATAGTATATACACAGATTATTGAAATACAATGGACGAAAAACCGAGTTGTTCCAAGAGAAGACAGCAAAATTCTGATGTTGATTCCAAAAATGAAAAGCCGCAAAAGAGACGGAAAATGTTAACGTCCGAAGAGAAGGTAATGATACGAAACGTTTATGAAGGAATTGTCGGCAGAAAAATGGCATTAAATGTTAGCCAAGCGGCCGACATTTGTAGCAGTTTAACAAAAGTATCCGTTAGCTGTATTTATAGTGTACTTAAAAATACATCGGAAAATAAAAAGCAAGAAAAAGGTAAAACTAGAGGTAGGAAAAGCATTGTTTTCGATGACGAGACAAGGAATATTATACGTCGAAAAATTCATTCATTTTATTTTCGGAGTGAAATTCCAACACTAAAAAAAATTTCTCAAGAGCTCAAAAACGATGACTCTTTACCCAAGATATCTCATAGGGTCTTAATCAGAACCATGCGCGAAATGAACTTTCGATATGTAAAACGCAACAGAAAAAGTATGCTATTAGAAAAAAATGAAATTATTCTGTGGAGCAGAAAATATTTAGAAGAAATACGAAAAATTCGCAGCACTGGATGCAAAATATATTATTTGGATAAAACCTGGATTAATGAAGGTCATACAGTTGGAAAAGTTTGGCAAGATTTAAATGTCAAAAGTAAACGCGAAGCATTTATAGAAGGCTGGTCTACAGGATTAAAAGCTCCATCAGGAAAGGGACGGCGTTTAATTATCACCCATATAGGAAGTGATACAGGGTTCTTTGATGATGGTTTGCTTCAATTTGAGTAGAAAAAACAGGTTATTATCATAAAGAATTGACTTCCGAAGTATTTGAGCGCTGGTTTAAGAGAATCTTACCAAAATTGGAATCTGGGTCTGTAGTTGTTATGGATAATGCGCCATATCATAGCCGCAGACTAGAACAATTACCGACGACGGCATGGCGGAAAGGAAGAATTCAAGAATGGCTTAGAGAAAAGGGGATTGCATACGAAGAATCAATGCTCAAAATTCAACTACTTGACATTGCGAACCACCTTATCATTGCGAACTTAATCGCATTGAACTTATGTAACACGTTATGTAAAATGAAACTTTATTTTATATATATATATATATATATATATATATATATATATATATATATATATATTTATATATATATATATATATATATATATATATATATATATATATTTATATATATATATATATTTATATATATATATATATATATTTATATATATATATATATATATATATATATACATCCCGCTATCATTTAGAGCTCTTTTCACGTTGCAGTAGTTTAGCATCACCAAGAAATGCTATCATTTCCTATTTATAAGTCGTGTATGTTCGTTTAGAGCACCTTTGTAGGCTTGGCACCGTTGTCGGTTTTTCAATAATCCGATTTTTTTTATATTTAATTTTTTACATCAAACCATCATTGTAACCTCGGAAGGTAAAATTATTGTATTTGGTATCATTTTAAAGCCAATAGATGTTGCCAGTATTAATACTTAAAATTATATTTGAAAACATAAAAATATCGATCGGTTTGGTCGGTCGGTCAAGTTCAAATAATAAAGACATTGAATCTACCTGCCAGCCGGCTGATTTCAGCCGGCTGGGGTCAACTAACAGGTTTTTTTATATCAATGTTCAGTTGTTATATCTATTTATTTAGATATTTTTTCCCAGAGAGTTGTGTCGGGGAATATTTTACATATTTTAATTTCCAACCTGTTTTATCGAAGCTATCAGTGAATAGTTTAAGATAAATATTAGGTTTTTATGGGATTAAGTCAAAAATATTGGTTGTGATTGTGATGAGAATTACATTTTTAATTATTTAATGTTTGACATTTTGATTTCCATTCAGGAAATCGTTCTCAAAAAACGTTTTTTGTACAAAATGTGTATACACATTTTTACATAATTTGTACAATAAACAAGGTTAAATATTGGAAAACATATCGTTAAATATTAGTTAATTAAAAATGTAATTTTCATCTCAATATCGACCAATAATTGTGGCTTAATCACATAGAAAAATAATATTTGACTTTGCCATAAGAAAGTAGTTCACGGAACCTCGCTAAATAGTTTAAAAAAATCTTATACAGAAATATAAATTCTAAATAGAATGACTGGTAGCCGACGAAAAATTCGTAAAGACTGAGTTGACTAAAGTTGATTTTGCTTTGTTTTTTTAAACAATCTTAAAAGGCAAAAAGAAAATAATTGTTTGCTTATAAAACGTTTTGTATACATTCTAAAGAAAAACAATTCAAATAAATGTTGTAGACCATAAAAAGTTTTTTATGTAGACAAATACCAAATTTAAATACATAAATAATTGAGATAAGAAAAAACGAAAAAACCGTAAACTGTAAGATATTATGTTTGTAGTAATTTATAAATGTTAATAACTTTGTTTTTTGCCTAACGACAGGTAATATAGCTACTTGAAATTATGGCAATTGATGAGTTATTAAAGTGTGCTAAATATCAAGCAGATCAAAAAATATTTTACAATTTATTCAATTTGTTTATCACAGAAACCGATTATTTAAACAACTGTACTTGTCCAAACAGTATGACTACAAGTATTTTGTAACTTGCAATCGATTCTTTGCGCTTTCAGTTTTAGGGTATATTAAAAAAACTTTAACATATTATTAAATTTTTTATTAAAAACCAGTTTGAATAGGGGACTTTTTAGTTTTTAGACCACTTCACGTTTTTTTAGTTTCTTTGACAAGTGAGGATTGTCTATTCGGTTATTTCTTAATATGGGCTATGATCAATTGTCTAGTCAAGTCAACACTATTATAGAAGTTACCCATACTTTTTCAGTAGTCATTCAGAAGGTTCATCTTAATTGTACCCATATGGAACATAAGCCCGAGAAAAGTCTTAAATTCTGTTTGTGTTGTCTCTTTCCAAAACGCAATTCTCGATTTTTCTGAACGACTTTGTGCAAATATTTCATCAGAGTCAATCAGGGTCACTTCCACCATTCGTTTAATCTACATTGTCTTCGCGAGATGCTTCTAACAATGATTGTAATTCAGCAGTGGTCAATCTACGTTTATGTTCAAATCTAGCTTTTTTAGATGTCGAAGGTATATTATTTACATCCATTTTTTTATAAATACTATAACTCACTTTTACGGAGGTAATTAACAATAAAAACGTTCTACTAGAAACTATCAACTTATCCAATATTATAAGGCCACTTGAGGCACAATACGTTTTTACTCAATAATAGTTCCTGTATAAGTAAAATTGTTTTTTAATGTGATTCAATAAAGCACACTAGACATATTGCAGTTTTGCCATCACATTCTTCAGAGTATGTTTTAACTTTTTTAACTTTTCTATCGGCCTTTCTACTAATCATGCTTCTTCTTAAAAATTTGTAATATCTTGTACACTTTCTTCTCTTTGTATTATCTACATCGCTTTGCCTGAGATGGTATTTTTGGATGTAACTTGTCGTGAAGGTTACAACATTTCTTTATTTGCAAATGCCTTCGCGAACTCCAGTCTGAACTCAAGGATAGGTTGTCACTTTTTTACGTTTTCTGTTATTTAGCAACTAAGCATTGACTACTGTGGTATTAAATCAGGTATTAAATATTAATTTCACTGCCACTTTTCGGTACCACTTCAGAATTTTGCGTATTGGGCTTTGGTAAGAAGCCACTTGATCACTAAAATCAACACTCTTTTTCACCAAGTTATAATCGAGAATAGTTTGTGGTTTTAGTACTTGTGTATAATTTTTCTTTTCATTTGATTAAACCAAGATACATTTATTATGTTTAAATGATGTAAGGAATAAAACTGGTTTTTTGTCGACCCATTTTATCACTTGTAAAATCAATAATGGGGTTAAGTTCCATCCTGAGTAACTGGTTGCAACTTTTTTAATCGAGATTTTGGTTCTACATGTTTTTATAGTAAAACATCTGCACATGAATAATTCGTTTCTTGAACAATGATTTCAATTCATCGACCAATATTCTAAAATAAGGTCGTCCTTTTTTTCTTCTACATGTGCCGAGCTCGATTATCGAGCGTTGGCTATCAAATTGGCTATAGTAATTTTGTTGACGGCAGCTCGGAAAAGAGATGCAGAGGATCTGTTAAGCCAATCTCTCAGGTTTCTAAGCCATGACGTTCTTCTTCGACCTGGCCCTCTTCTTCCGTCTACCTTGCCTTGTATTATTAAATGGAGTATATTATATCTCTCTGGGTGGCGCATAACATGGCCAAAATATTCAAGTTTGCGATTTTTAACTGTTTTGACGACTTCCGTAACTTTTCCCATCCGATGCAAAACAACTTCGTTACGAACTCTATCCACCCAACTTATTCGTAGGGTTCTCCGATACACCCAGATTTCAAAGGCTTCCAGTTTCTTGAGAAGTGTATCCGTCAAAGTCCAACCTTCGACACCATACAAAAGAGTAGGGAACACATAACATCTCACTAATCAAATTTTCAGACTTAAAGTAATATTGTTTCCACATAACAGATTCTTCATCTTAAAGAATGCAGCTCTGGCCTTCTCTATCCGTATTCTAATTTCTTTGCTCATATCCCAGTTCTCATTTAGATTACAACCAAGGTAAGTGATACTGTTAGTTCTCTCCAGTTGTTCACCATAAGCTGTTACCACTTCCGGTTGTGTTGGCGTTTTACTGACGACCATCACCTTTGTCTTTGCGGTGTTTAGCTTAAGGCCATATTCATCACACATTGTGGTAATCCTATTAATTAGATGTTGAAGTCCTTCGTCGTCCGGTATATTATAAACTGGTTCTCTTTCACAAAGCATTGGGAATATGGTTTACATTCTATATTTAGAAAAATCTTTTACTGCAAGTCTTGTTCAAACTAAACTAAATTAATACACAAAACAAATTAATCTACATATTCTTTTTTTATAGAAATACAGATTCCTGTCGGATTTTTATCAGTGCGGCATGAGTCACTGGTGTCTCGTATATCCGGACCTCTTATCGCATTACAAACATAATTCTCAATTAGCAGTGCGGTACAAGATACATTTGGGTCGAATAATCTTAAAGCCGTAATAAGACCATAAGACCGTATGTTATAAATACATATATCCCTATAAGAATTATCTTGAAAGATGAAAAAAATACAATAAACAAGTGCAATATTAAGTGTTACTTAAAAAATGGTAAGTCATTCATGGGCGTACAGTTAAAAATAAAAGTTTTCAGTGTTCTATTGCTTGACTATTATTATGTGGTATTCTGAAAATGTTGACATTTTTTCCTGGTCTGATCTTCCTCAACTAACGTCATCTTTCTTAAATGGTGAGTTGTGTTGTTCAGGTCTCTTTAAGTGTTTTTGTTGCTATTCATACTTAATGATCTTCTTTAGACAATGTACTAATGTAGTGTTCAAATGTGGCATTGCCTTCATCATGTAGCGCTGATCTTAATTGTCTGATTAGTCGATTATATTTGTGTTCGTCATTAAGATTTCGGCTTCTTGGCCATCTACCTCTTGCTCTTCATTTTTGGACTATTAGTTGTATAATATAATTCGAAGTGTTATTTATGTTTTCTTGATTTGGAATTGTTAATCGTGTAGCTCCATATGAAATAGTAGAAGATGAAAACGGCAGAATATTCATCCATAAAAAAAGGAAACGCGATAAAGATATCTGAAACAACTGTTTTATGTTATAAGAGATGAAATAGTCCGAAATTACCAAAACAGGTGAACAGGGCACTATAAAGAGGAAGTAGAATTAGCTATGAAACAGCTTGAATGGGGAAAAGAAGTAAGCTTAGACCAAATACCAGCAGGAATTATTCAACTGAGAAAAAATATTAAATGGAAAACAATATTCACTCCATTTACAGAAAAGGCGGTGACCGGTGAATAACTTCTAATACCTCTTCATTTGTAATTATATCCACCCAACTTATTTTTAGTATACGGCGGTAGCACCACATCTCAAAGCTTTCAAGATTTTTAACATTCTTCTGTTTAAGAGTCCATGCCTCAACACCGTAAAGCAAAGTACTGAATAGATACTAAGTAGTTAACTAAAAGTGGACGTATGCAAAGAGATGTATGACGTAATTGTATGGTATTCGCTAAATCCTGTCACGTAATATGCCACACATCTCTGTGCGGTAATTCGTTTTATTGCTGCCATGTTAAGGTGTTATTAGATGCCGCCATGTTTAATTTCTCTCTACCATCGTATTATCTCGGTTAAATCCTATCATTTTAGGCTTCATGTCATGATTAGACCTATAGGACCGGAGATACGCAACTAAGGCTCTTTTGACATAACATATATAGGAGCAAAGATATATACCTAAGGTCGTTTTGACCTGTTGATGTATTTGATTTCTACGTCGTAGTACTCTATTGGTTAAATGGTACCATTTGAGGTACTGTACGTCACAATTGGACAAATAGGATCGAAGATACATAACTAAAGCCCTTTTGCCAGACTTCTTCGTCTTCTAGTTCCATGACCGTTATCGATCGTTGGATATCATGTTGGCTACCATATTTGCCATCGTGACTTTATTGACAGCAGCTCTAAATAACGATGTAGTTGATTTTTCATACCATTGCCTTAGATTTTTCAGCCATGGTGTTCTTCTTCTACCAGGACCACGATTACCTTGGATCTTTCCCTGAATGATCAGATGTAAAAGATTATATTTTTCAGGGTGTCTCATAATATGACCTAAGTATTCCAGCTTGCGTTTCTTTATTATATTAACCAGTTGTGTAGTTTGGTTCAGCCGTCTAAGGACCTCCTCATTTCTAACTCTGTCGACCCAGCTTATTTTCAGTAGTCGTCTGTATACCCACAGCCCTATAATATAATATAACTGTATAGCTTCAGTTAGAGTCCACGCTTCCACTCCATACAGCAGGACAGGAAAGATGTAGCAAATGTCACTCGAACTCTAAGGTCAATACTAAGATCGTGACTGCAAAGTACGTTTCTCATTTTTACAAAGGCAGCTCGGGCTTGTCTAGTCGGCTTTTAATTTCTGCGGTTGGATCCCAGCTCTCATTGATATTACTGCCGAGATACACGAGTTTCTCTACTCTGTCCAGTGTGGCATCTCCAACTTTTATTCCGTCATCCTGTATATAATTATGTTTGTCTTCGGTTGTCTCCATTAAGGCTTTCTTAAATATTTCCTCCGAATATAAGTTAAAAAGTAAAGGTGACAATATACAGCATTGTCTCACTATTCTTTTTATATTTATTTCATCCGACAGTTCTTGTTCAACCTTTATTATAGCCACTTGATGCCAGTATAGATTTGTAATTATTCGTAGATCTTTATCGATCAATCCCGCTGTTTCCAATATTTCTAGCATTTTGTTATGTCAGATTTTGTCAAAAGCCTTTTGCCAGGCTACTCTATTTAAGTTTTATATCTCATAGTATTCTATTAGTTAAATTCTAATATTTGAGGTACGAAACGTCACGATTTTACTAATAAGACCGCATATACATAACTAAGGCCCTTTTGACAAGCTGATGTATTTTACATTTCTATCTTATTGTATTCGATTGGTTAAATCCTGTCATTTGCGGTACTGTACGTTATGATTGGGCCACTAAAAACGAAGATACGTAACTAAGGCCCTTTTGACGTGATGCTGTATTTGATTTCTATGTCATTGTATTCTATTGGTTAAGTGGTATCATTTGAGGTATCGTACGTCACGATTGGACTAGTAGGACCGAAGATACATAACTACGGCCATTTTAACATGCTACTCCATTTAATTCCTATACCTCATTGTATTTTATTTGTTAAATCCTTTCATTTGTGGTACTGCACGTCATGATTGGACTAATAGAACTAAAGATACACAACTAAGGCCCTTTTGACATTGCTCTGCATTTGATATTTCTATCCCATTGTATTCTTTATGTTAAATCCTATCATTAGAGGTACTATACGTCACGATTGGACTAATAGAACCGAAGATACGTGACTACGGCCCTTTTGACATGTTGCTGTATTTAATTTTTTTATTTCATTGTTTTCAGTTGGTTAAATCCTGTCATTTGAGATACTGTACGTCACGATTGGACTTATAGAAACGAAGATATATAATTAAAGCCTTTTTGACATGCTGCTATATTTGATTTTTCTGTCTTATTGTATTTTATTGGTTAAATCCTATCATTTGAGGGGCTGTACGTCGCGACTGGACCAATTGGAGCGAAGATACAATAGGTAGTTGCAATATATAATAACCCCTTACTTTTAACTAAACATGATGCCAGAATGATTTGTGGGTGAAAAAAATATATATATATATTCTTAAATTTACTATTTCGTTGTGGGTAATATTATATTCAACAGCGATGCCAAATTTCTGATGCTAAAATGATTGATAATGAAAGTGGGATATACATTTTCATGTATATAATGGCAGCGAGTAAACGGTAAAACCCTGAACTAAATATATATAATATTTTCACTGTACCATCATTTTAGACTCAAAAATTTTCTGGAATAAACTTATATAACTCAGTAAGGGATAAAGAGAGAAACCAGATATTTTAAAATACCAACACGGTATCAAAACTCTAATCAATGAGATGGTTAAAATTCTTGTAACAGGTACAGGAAAAAAGTTATTAAGGTCTTGTAAAGTAGCGTCGATATACAGATGCTACTTTGCAAGACGATGCTAAATTGATGGTAAAAGCATAATGTATCGATGCGAAAATGATAGTAGGATGTATATATATATATATATATATATATATATATATATATATATATATATATTTATATATATATATATATATATATTTATATATATATATATATATATATATATATATATATATATATATCAGAAAATTTTCATCACCAGGATTACATACACAAGTATAAAAATAACAAATATCACAAAGTTAGTCATGGTTGTACAATCAAACAAAATAATTTTTATTAATCATGTCTTGAACTTCCATTTAAAGAAGTTGAAACTGACAAACGATTAACATGGACCAATCATATATGGACAAAAACACAACAAAATAGGAATTTAATACAGAAAACTTAACTGGATGCTGGAAAACTCACACCTATCGATCAACAAGAAGCTACTCATATACAAAGTAATAGTAAAACCCATTTGAGCATATGGTTCGCTCGCAGCTCTGGTAATCAGCTAGCAAATCTACCGCTATGAAAATACAATTATTTCACTCTAAAACTTTTGCACTCCTCGGGTCTCTGAAGAATGCCAAAAAATTTGGAACAATATCAAAATAGGTTGCGCTTGAATTTCAACACCATGGCATACAATCTACTTAACAGCCAACAAGCGAAGATATTAAAGCGATATAATCCATTTAGCCAGTCTTCAGAGAGTTGACCCCTAAAAATCATACGACCAAGCTGAAAGTTGTCGTGAATATTAATTTTTGAACCTCAAACAAGATGCAAAAAAGTTTACTACTTGTACCCCTGGGCCTCCCCTAAAACACAAAAAAATCAATTTACCAAGAATTTCTACGCCGTAGAAAAAAATATAGCTGAGTTAGTTCTAAACAACAATAATTAACAGCATTTTTTGTGTAGAATAAACCGTTCTCTTAGAAACAACGCTTGAAGAGACCGTCGATTTTCCATGTCAGTTATTGTGTGCAATTGATGTTCAATAAAATTTGTATCAGCTCTACTGTAAAAATTTGATATCTTTTGATTCAAATGTCCTATCGACAAAAATCAAGATGCGTTTTAAAGGCAAAGAGAGCAGCTTCCGTATACAGTTGTTGTATTTTGCTGAGAATAAACTCATTTTTTATAAAGGTGTTAAATAAATTAACGTGGCGCGTACTTTGCCATTTTCTACGATTCTCGTGAGATCAATAAAATTAATCACTTTCATTGACCAGTTGTAGTGAAATTTCCATTTCTGAAGATCAATCTTTAAAACCTATGAGATAAAATTTCAATTTTGAGTTGTGGAAACAAATATGAGGCATTTGAAATATGAATAAAACACGAAGAATTTAATGTTTTACATTACAAACGATCACACGAAAATGCATTGAGAAGACAGTTTTGGGTGTAGTTTATTGCAGAAGTTTTGTTCTTTTGAAAAACGTACTAGTGTAATTAAAAAAAAAGTTTTAAATGTTTTAGATTATTTGTTATGTGAAAATTTAAATCCAGCGTTTTTTAAGCAAATTTCAAATATCTCACATTTGTTGCCAAAATTCAAAATTAAAATTTCATGCCATAGGTTTTAAAGTTAGGCCCTAGTAATCGAAACTCGCGCAAAAAATGGCAAAAATCGCGCCACGTTTATTTATTTAACTTCTTCTTCTTCTAATGGCGCTACAACCCTTTGTGACTCTTGGCCTGCTTAAGAATGTTCTTCCATTCTGCTATGTCGGATACTTTTCTTTGCCACTGCCTGATGTTCATGGTTTTAAGATCCCTCTCTATGTCGTCTATCCATCTTTTACGGGGCCTTCCTCTTGTTCTGTTTCCTTGGGGCTTCTATCTCTGGACTACTTTTACAGCTTGATTAACTGGCATTCTTTCCAGGTGACCAGTTTATTCAGTTTAGTCTTTGTGACTTTACAAATCTTACAATATCTGCGCTCTGCATTAGTTCATCCAGCTCGTGGTTAATTTTAATTCTCCACGAACCATCGCTGCATTGGGTTGGTCCAAATATCTTCAGTAGTATTTTGCGCTCAAATATTTTTAGTTGATTTTTATCAGTGGTTGAGAGGGTCTACCTTTCACATCCATATGTGACCACTGGACTAATTACTGTTTTGTAAATTCTAAGCTTAGACTCACGATTCAGTAACTTACTTTTCATTAAGTCTTATATGTATAAAAGCACTTATTACCCCTAAGAATCCGTGCTTGTATGTTTTCTTGACTGATGTTGTTGTTGTCATTTATTATTGAGCCTAGGTAGGTACAAGTGGAGGTATATTTGTAGGGTGGTTGTTTACCTTCAGATTCTCATGTTGATTCGATTTTGTGGACTCCATATATTTTGTTTTGCTTTCATTTATATATAGACCAAACGTAGCAGCTTCTCGTTTCAGTTCTATAACTTTTTCGCTTAATACCCTTGTGTTGCGGCTTATTATGGCAACATCATCCGCATATGCGCATATTTGCATTGATCTTGTATTAATATAGCCATTTATATCCAGTTTTCTAACAACAGCTTCTAAAGTTAGATTAAAAAGTGTTATTGATAAGGCATCACCTTGTCTAACTCCATTTTCAATATCAAATGCCTGCGTCATATCTCCATCTGTTCTCACCATAGCTTTGGAACCCTCCAGAGTCATTCGAATAAGTTTAACCAACTTATTGGGTATCCCTAACATAGATAGTTGCTTTAACATTTTTGTCGATTTACTCCATCAAACGCCTGTTTAAAATCGATATACAAGTTATATAATATCTTATAGACGACATTTAAAATTGTTATGCCCCTATTATATATTATTTATTTAACACCTGTATAAAATGTGAGTTTATTTGCGACAAAATACAAAAACTGCATATGAAAGCTGAACTCTTTACGTCTTTACCTTTAAAACACATCTTAATTTTTGTCGAGAGATCACTTGAATCAAAAGATATAGCGAGCTGATATAAATCTTATTGAACATTGTTTCGCGCGCGTAACTGACAAGCAAAATCGACGGTCGCTTCAATCGTTGTTTCTAAGAGAACGCTTCATTCTACATAAAAAAACGCGTAGAAACATTTTTCTTTAAAATTATCTCGGATACATCTTTTATTTGAAACATTTTTTTCTACGGTGTACATATTCTTGGTAAATTGATTTTTTTGTGTTTTTACCCCCCTGTGGGGAGTTTTTAGGGTGAATCCTGGGGGTAAAAGTGGTAAACTTTTTTGCATCTTTTTTGTGGTCCCAAAAGTAATATTCTCGGCAAAATTCAGCTTGTTTATATGAATTTTAGAGGTTCTCTAATTTAATTATATAAATTAGAGATAAAATTAAATAAATAAAAATTAAAATAAAAATAAAAAGGAAACGTATACAAATTACTTCTCTATTTAATTAATACCTCGTATTACCTCCACATGCCTGTCCAACGGCATTCATTCTTCTGGGCATACTGTTAATTATACTGTTTTATACTAAAGTTTAAAATGAAAAAGACAGTAAAGATTCCATTTCACGTACAAATCGTCTATGTATCTGTTTATACGTATTTCGCTTTAATAAAGCTCATCAGAACAGTTATTCATAGGCGTTCCCAACGTGAAAAATAGATCTTTTCTGTCTGTGGGAAGCAACGATAAAATGGCTTCGAAACGGACGCAATAGCGACATCTGATATTAAATCCGTAAAATAGTTTCGAAACACAACTACACACTACTCTGTATGAGTACAAGAAACCAATTCGCTAACGATTTCTGCTTAGTTAAGAAGACATGTCGTGGAATGCAAATTTTAGATTCCCCATGTCTCTATTAACATCTTTATCAACGTCTGTTATACCTTGCATTTATAGAAGGTTCAGATTAAAGCAGAAATCTGAATTGTGTTTCGAAACTATTTTACGGATTTAAAGTTTAAAACTTCATTGTGTGGAATTGCTTCCTATTCCTCTAAAAAACACACTTTGAGTTGATCTAAGGTACTCATTAACATGCCCGATGGGATTTAAATCGGGACTGTGCGCTGGCCGTGTCATATGGGTAATATTAACTTCATTTAAATATTCTCTGACAAGGCGTGTATTGTCATGCATCAGTGTGAAGTTTTTTCCAATAAATGGAGCATCTCCATTGGATATGGTAGAATATAATTTTGCAGTATCTCATTCATGTACCACCGGCGGTCAGAGATCCCCTAGGGACCAGGAACGATTCTCTACGCTCTTTCGAAGATATACCAACCCACACCATAACTGACCCCCCTTGATAACTTACTTTAGGGCAAAAAATGTACTCGGCATATCGTTCACCATTTCTTCTTCAGACTCTTCTGCGACCATCTGTGAAATATAGACAAAATCTGGACTCATAGGTATACATAACATTTCTGTAGTCGTCTGCATTCCCATCGCGATGCACCCTAGCAAAATGTAATCTGGCTACACGATGTCCTCTGGGAATTTCGGGTCCTGTAGCAGGTGTTTGAGCATTCAGATTAGTCTCATTTAACCGTCTTCTAACGGTTCGTTCGCCAACATTTACGTTTCTGACATGGTAAAGACTGTTTCTAACCTCTATATCAGTCAAATGACGATTTCGTAGTACTGTAGACACTATAAAAGTAGTTCTTCTCTGGGGACCTGTTCCAAGACGACGGGTGTAAACTCCTGTCTCCAAAAAACGAGTAGAAACACGTTGTACTGTACTGCGTTAAATGCCGTATCTGTCAGTTACGTAAACTTGACTTTCCTTCCTGAATAACAGCAACAATAAATGCAACAATTTCTGCACTCAAAGACATTTTGAAATTGCCAATAATTGACACAATCACGATAATAATAAACACTTTTGACATTAATAAACAGAACTGACATAGTAAAAACAATTGAAAGTTGCACAGCCCCTTCTAACACTATAGTAAGTGTAAGATGGTAAACATTATTGATATTTTCTAACAATATCTGGAAAATTTCAATTAAAAAGACATTTCTCGTTAAAAGCTACAGGACATTTCTACAGGAATATAATATTTGCTAAATCGTGTTTATTGTTTGCTAAATTTGTAAAAAGAACCAAAAAAAAATCAAAAGATCAGAGCATTTTCGCCAGAAATTATAAGGATGTCCGTTTTTCGTGCCGGTAAGTGTAGTTACACACTATCTACATAATTTACATAACAAAATTAAATAAAAAAGATATCAATATTTAGTAATTCTTATAAAAACATTAAACTAAACGTTAAATATTAAAAAAAAACTTACCACATGTACTCCCGACAGGTAACTGTTTAATGCGATCACTAGTACTCTCTCTCTTTTAAACATAACGCCAAAAATAAATTCCGCAAGAAGATTTTTTATTGTACTGGTCATAAAGTATCCAAAAAACAACATCAAAGTAAACCCATAGACGTTGTTTACCAACTCCACTAAATCCAGAACTTTATCGAAATCCTGGAATATATCTTTGATACTATTAGGAAAACGATGTAATCTTTTTTTCATATTGTAGTGAATGATTTGGTTCTTTAATTTTCGTATTTTATATTTTAGTTTAATGCAACACATCCAAATGTACCTCATAATAGCATCATGAAGCATGAGAAAGAGGATCATAATTTCAAGTCTCAAATAACTTGACAAATAAGTAGCAAATAGAAATATGAGTTCTTTTTTCTGACTTAGATGGTACATCAATGAACAAACGCAAGCTATCTGCAGGAAAGCAAGGTAAATAGGAAATTTGGGATCTTTCTGAATACAGAGATCTTTACACAACTGTTTTAAACATGTATGTAGTTGAATAACGTGTTTTTTGTTACGGAATGAAGCAAAGTATATGCACGAAACAAGACAACAATAGTGAATGATCTCTTGACAATATTTAATGTAAACGGAGTAGGACAAACGTGGACGGCTGTTTTCGAAATAAAAATACTCAACGAAGTCCAGACAACAAGAAGTTATAAGACTCATGATAAAACCAGCAGCAATTATATCGTGAAATACACAATCTTCAACGCAGTAAATCTTAAAGAATTTCGAAATGTCTAGAAGCCACTTGTAAAACATTTTAACTATAATAGTTAATGATAAAAAGGGATTTTCTTTTTCCTAAAGAGTTTGTTATTTCTGGTTAACATAATATTTGCCGTTACAGGTTAGAAATAAAGGGAATTGTAATTCCAATAACTAAAATACCTTCAATAAGTTCAGGGTGATTTTAAACAAAAAACTTTTTATGATTTATTTCAACCGTACTGTATTTCTACTTGAACTTGATTTATCTATAATTTATTTTCAAAAATGTTAAGCACTAAACATAAACGGAAAATTTTAATAGGTTTACTACCATATAAAAATCATTGGTTACCAAAAAAAATACTAATAGAGTGATAAATGAGTTGCTCTTTATGTTTTCCAAGTGACATATTTATATACCGTGACATATACAATACAGACTGATCGTTTCAATACCATCCCGTTCCCCCAATGCGCCAGAGAAAACTTTCATAAAGGAGTCCCTGCATCTCTTTCTAATTTGCCAGGTTTATGGACCCCGTGACCTAAATGGCCAATGAGAAGATCTTCTTCTTCTCATTGCGCCGTCTCCTTTCGAAGGTTGGCGATCCAAATGGCAATTGTAGTTTTGGAAACTGCTGCGCGAAAGATATCTGCGGATGAGCGGTCGAACCATCTCATCAGGTCTTTCAGCCACGAGTTCTGGCGTCTTCCTACTAATCTTTTGCCCTGTACTTTTCCTTCCAGTATAACTTGAAGTAATTCATATCTTTCGCCTCTCAACACATGACCCAAGTATTGCATTTTCCTCTCTTTGATCATTCTTACTAATTCTTTTTGTTTACACATGCGACCAATGACGTATAATATATAGACTAAGCGGTCCCGTATTCTCCATATATAATCGGGTGTCCTAAAGATCTCCGCTGAAGGTATGTTTACCAGAACAGCGGCGTGCTCATTTCAATTTTAATGACAATAATTATTTTTTTAATTAAAATTAAATATTTGTGATTTTTTTTTGTGTTCTCGTCTATAAAAGAAAAAATTATTTTTATAATGTTTGTAAGTACATTACCTGAATTTTAATCATTTTACCAATATGAAATATTGAAGTTTCGCCTAAAGATTAAAAATTCTCATTTTTTAAATTGTATTAAGGACTATTTGTGTGACTAATTGTATTATTATTTAGTGTGAAGGAAATTTTGATAAATAAATCTAATCAGGTTTTCATTTTTATTAAGTGTTGCGAGTCTATTTAGAGAGTCGAAAGATTGCTAGAAGTCTATAAATAGTAAGTGAAAATTTATATCACGTTCATATCACTTTTCAATCAGCTGTGTTGGCATCTATGGTTGATTTTCATTTTCTGAAGCCTGGCGGATATTACCCTAGTGTATTTTCGGTAATTTATCTATTTCCCAATATGCTTAACAATATTTTGTATGTGGTGTTCAGTAACATGATTTCTCTGTAGTTACTGATATCCTTCGATCTCCTTTTTTAATATCGTTATTAGATAACCCTTTCTCCACTACATCAGTATACTTTCTGAGTTCCCTGTATTTTTTATTAGTTTAAGAATCCAGTGCATCAAATTGTCTTCTTAATTTTTGATTAATTCATTTTTTATCATTTCCTGGTGGTTTTCACTGTTGCAATAATTTTCTTGTATAAAGCAACTTTTGAAGTTTATATTAAGGAATTAGGAAGAAAATTAATAGGTTACTTGAGTGCAAACAAACAACAAAATTTTGAATTCTAATTTCGTGTTTTGTTGTAATGAATTAAAAACAAACAAAAAAAAACATCAAATCAATTATACATTTTTAACAAAAAACATACAAAAGAAATAAATCATAAAACATTTTGCAACATAATTAGTAATTTAATTAACGCATTAATGCACACAACTTAATAAATACAGTTTCAATTATTTTCTAAGACATACAATATGTTGTATATAAAGATACAATATGTTATAATAATAAATAAGTTGTATACCAAAGACTTCTATAATTGTAATGGTGGTGTGAATATACAAAATAGGACAAGATAATGCCCTGCCTAGATCGCACAGGCCGATCAGTCTTACATCATTTTTATTGAAGGCAACAGAAAAAATTCTTGATAGACATATTAAGGGAAGACTTTTGAGGGATCATTCTCTCAATGGCAACCAGCATGCATATCAAGAACGAAATCAACAGAAACAGCAGTGGACAAAGTAGTTCAGAAAATCAGTCACTCAATTAATAATGGAGAGAATATTTAGAAGGCACATTTAATATTGCCCTATCAAATAGATCCACTATCAATGTGTGTTACTATGTGTAACTGGATCAAAGCAATGCTGGAAAATATATTGTTGAGTGAATAGAAGATTGTCACAAAGGTGCAAGGAGAGATTTTGGCCAAAACTGCTAAGGGTGTCCACAGGGGGGAGTGTTTTCTCCCCTCCTCTGGTCACTCCTGGTGGATCACTTGATGTCACTTCTTGACGCACACGGGGGAAGAAGTACATGCCTATAGGGATGATCTAGTAATTATGGTAAGAGGAAAATATGGTAATTTTCATTCCAGCACACTCCAAAGAACATTAAATATCCTTAGTAGGTAGTATGACATAGAAAAATTCTCTAGCAATCTTAGTAAAACATGTAGGAGTAATATTAGATAAGCAGCTTACATGTAACGCCCAGTTGAAAAGAATAATCTACAAAGCAAAGGTTTCCCTTTCTACATGTCAAAGAGTATGTGGGAAAATTTGGGGTTTGAAACCCAAACCGATGCGATGTACTGGCTATATATGACTAGTCAGATCTATGATTACATATGGCGCACTTATATGGTAGTTTAAATAACAACAAAAGACCACTTAATGGAAGCTGAATAAGCTTCAAAGACAAGCATGCTTAATCATAACATGAGCAATGTTGACTACCCTAACTGCCTCATGGAGGTCATGCTTGATCTCTCTTCATTGCATATATGGATGGAGAAGGATGTGAAGGATAGGAGCATACAGAAGGTGGATAAGATGTCAGGAAGCAAGGTAAAAGGATACCTGGATCAAATCTGGAGAGATAATTATAAATTACCTAGATTTGGAAATAGTACCAGATGCAATGCAACCTAAATATA
Source organism: Diabrotica undecimpunctata (assembly GCF_040954645.1). NCBI lineage: Eukaryota > Metazoa > Arthropoda > Insecta > Coleoptera > Chrysomelidae > Diabrotica > Diabrotica undecimpunctata. The sequence goes on from NC_092803.1 coordinate 56,336,565, forward strand.
ATTTTGAAAAGTCGTTTACCATCATCTTTATAGGAAGGTACAAATAGGAGTTAAATAAAATCAATGCATTGGCCATTGATAAATTGTTGGCAGCACCATCAAAAGTTAATGAATAGACTTTTATGCCTGAATCATAAATAAAATTTAAGCAAAGATTTACTAAGGATGCTTTTTCTTATCCACAAAAACTCTCAAAATAAAAAATATGCAACTGGCACTTTAAAATTGTCATTTAAGGCTACTAACATAAACACCAGTGCCTCTCATGCTTCTGGTATATTATCAGATTCTATATCTCTACCAAAATCTACAGAGCCAATAAATTTTTTCCCATCCCATTTTACTACCTTACGAATAGACATTTCATTCAGAATTAAATTACACACAAGTGTTTTATTTTGCTTCCCTGCTTCTTCAACTTTGTTTTTCAAAGCATTTAAAGCTTCTTTGGAAAATCCGGGTGCGCCATCAACAGTTTGGTACCATTTTGTTATGGTTGATGGGTGTGGTAATGCATTATTAAAAGCTCTTCTTACAAAATCATAGGCTTTTGCTGAATACAATTTAAAGCCAGTGAAAATGACCTTAATTCTGGAGAATATTTGGCACATTTGGCACCCTTTAAAAATCGTTGAAACAAAGCTTTGGCTGATTCTGGTAAAGAGGCCTAAAACAATAAAAAAATACAAAAATAAAAGAATATAATAATAATTTAATTTTGTTCCTTATAGAATATGTGAAAGAAAACTTACCAACAACACAGATTCAGCATTTTCTGTAACATACAGTTTTTCTTTTAATGATTGTACCAATGCGTTTAATGTTGTTGCTTGTCGTTTTCATCTTTTAGTAGATTTTCTTAGGGTGTCAATTTGTTTCTTTTTTTTTTGCTATATACATGTTTACTGATTCCATGTATCTTTTTCTTTTTCTTAGGCAGTCTAAGTCCGACATGGAAAAATCCCCCACATAATGCTTCCTAAAAATAAAAAGATTTAATGAAAGAAAAATTGCTTATTCAAGGATATAATAATGCAAATGAAAAATTAAATGAATATTGCCTCTTGTTATTTTTTTTTAGCTATTAATTCTCTGTCTGCAGCATGCCCTTCAATATTTTTCTTGCCTAAGAGTTCCTCAGTTTCTGAGGCAGACAAAGTTAGTTCACTGCTAGCAGTTCGAAATTTAAATTGTGGGTGTCTGATGGACTAGGGAGAGCTTTAGTTCCTACCACCTCTTTAACGTCTTTAAAAGACCTGTATGCAAAGAAAAAACAATATAGAAGAAACAATACACAGAAAATTTATACAAATATTAAATATCAATGTAAAAATTTAATAAAAACATTACCCACCTTGGTATAGCTAATGGTTTTGCATTTTCTTTTAGACGAACAAAGCTAGATTTCATGATAACATCATTTGGATCAAAATAATCACAACAAATACGTGACCATCTGGAAAGCTTGTTCTTATTTAATTGCAAAATGTATATCCAAATTTCCTGTTTTTCTTCGTCAAAAGGAAATCTATGAAAAAAAATTAGTAAGAAAAATTATATTTAAATGATTTTAATAAAAAAAAAGACAAAAAATTTAATGGAAATTGTTATTATTCATTATAATGCATAATAATTTATTTATTTATTAAATAAATAACAACTAAACGCCTCCACTGGCTATCAAAACATAACCTAAACATACATATAAAAAATAACTTACTTGAAAAGTGATAACGTTTCGCTCTTCGAACTTCGGCGACCACAAACAAGATACCTAAATGGCATTTTACTAAAATAGTAGGTAAATGAATCTCAAAAATTTTAAATAAAATTTGCTTGTCACAAAAAATATGTAAACACACAACTTCATATCAAAATAATAAACAATAACAAAGGTATTCATGTTGCGGACACTTTTTAAAGCATTCACTGAGTCTATATATTATACGTCATTGCATGCGACGAAGTACCTCAATATTAGTAACTCTTTGTACCCATGGAATCCTCAACATTCGTCTGTATATATACATATCAAAGGCATCTATTCTTTTTTCTATTTCAGAGTCCATTGTCCAACTTTCACAGCCATACAGTAAGACAGAAAAAACGTAACATCTGATCATTCGGAATCTAAGCTGTAGACTAAGGTCTGATCTTGTAAAAAATGTTTTCATGCTTATGAATGTTTTCCTTGCTTGTTCAATTCTTGATAGGATTTCTTTTTTTGGATTACACTGACTATTGATATTTGTTCCCAAATATTTTATGGAATTTACCTGTTCTATTATTTGACCCTTGGCATACACCTGTACGTTTATTGGCGTCTTTGAAAATACTAAAGTTTTAGTTTTGGAGAAGATCACGTGCTCGATAAACTCGGACCATTAGAAAGTGATGTATGGACTGCTTTGCGTCAGTTTTCCCTGTCGCACTGGGAAACGCGACTGTATTGCAGCAGTCAATCTACCTTTTATTATATATCTATGATAGTGGTCATTTCATTCGGTTAGGTTAAGTTAAGTTAGGACTTGTTTTGCACATTGGAGATGCATACAAACATTCGTTTGGATCCATTAATTTAGCTTATAGTCGTTTCTTAGAGTAAGAAAATTTTACAATTCTCTTTACAAATAGCTGGAATATCAGGTAATAATTATTGTTCTTTACAGTTTTTAAAAAGCAAATGGCTGTGCTAATTTTATAAAATATTTTTAAATAGATTTTTTTACTATTTTAGATGACAAATCAAAATACACATATGTCCAAAAGATTTTTATATATAAAATCTTCTGAATAGTTAAACATCATTTTGTTTCAATTATCAACAATACTAAATAAATCTCAAAATAAGATAAACGATTTGCGAAAAAAATATTTATTTTCTTGGAGTGAAAAACTGACAATGTACAACTTACATTTAAAAATAAATTAGTATAGAAAAATAATTTTTAATAAAACTAACAATAAGTATTTCCTCTATTGGCCTGTATGCAAGCCTGTAAAAAAAAGCCTTTTAGGTGATTTGGCATGCTGCTGATTAACTGGTCGAGCTGGGCTTGCGGAATTCTCTCCCATTCTTCACGAGCAGTATCTTTAAGTTCTGAAAGTGTAATAGGGGGATTGTTTCGCTTCTTGATGCGTGTTTTGAGAATGTCCCAAGCATGTTCAATAATGTTCATGTCGGGGAAATTCGAGGGCCACTGTAATGTAGATATTCCTTCTTTTTCAAGAAAATTTTGTACTGCTGATGTTCGATGAGGAGGTGCGTTGTCATGCATAAACACAAATTCATCACCTACTGCCCCTCGGAATAGACGTACGACAGGATTTAAAACTTCCTTGATGTATACAGCACCAGTGACTCTTCTCTCCAGAATCAGCCGTGACGTCCGTATACCACTCATAATACCACCCCAAACCATAATACTGCCACCTTTAAATGGGACACGCGGTTTAGCTGTTTCTAGTGGGGCTTGTCGTCCTGGGGCCCTCCAAACCAGTGTTCTTCACGAATCAGATACCAAGTCAATTTTTGACTCATCAGAGAACATCAACGTTATTCCAGTTATGGTCATGATGTGCCATTTCTCTAGCCCATTGCAACCTTACTATTTTGTGTTGGTAGGTTAGTTTAGGAACACGTAGCGGCCTTCTACGATATAAATTTACCGCATTTAGTCTGCGTGTTATTGTTTGCCGTGAAATATTCAGTCCTTGAAGCCTAGAAATTTCTCTGGAGATACCACTTGTAGATTCCAGACGAGTTCTACGAGCTATAAATGTTATTTGCCGGTCTTGTGCTGCTGTTGTACATCGATTTCTACCACTTCTGAGACGATCCTTGACTTTATTTGTATCTTGGAATTTTTTTTACTTTTCGATACAGCACTCTGAGTAACATCAGCAATATTCACGATATAACTTTGCTTAAAGTCCTGTTGTAACAAAGCAATTACTCTGGATCTGTCCAAATGAGATATCACGTTTTTAGGCATTTTTAAACGGCTCAATTCAAATTTAAACGAAGACTGAAATAATGTGTAAATACGCTAATCAGTTGAATGTGACCAAAATCATACAAAAATGATTTAAATTTTTTATCATTTTCATTTAAAAACCCTCTAGAATGAATATCAACAACAGTTTTAAAACCACCATAGGCGTAGATATATTATTTGTACGTATTCCGAACTTTTGGACATGTGTGTATCTATTCAGTTTCTTTAATTCTTACTCGGATACAATGTATTTGTCATCCAGTAAAGAAGAAGTATTATCAAGTACCGATTCAGAGCCAGATAAAAATACAAAATATTTTAAACAAAAAAATACGAAAAGCAAACGTAAATTACTACCATATATAATAGTGAAACCAATGAAAAAATCTAAAAATCGGAAAACATAATGTTTGGGGCTTCTAATGCTGTTCCAAGTCACTTTCATTAGACCATGTCTAGCAAGAAGAAATGGAAGCTATTAACGATATTCTGTCATGGTAATTTCTCTTGAATTTCTTGAATTTAAAACTTTTGACGATACTGTATTTTCAGTTTACTCTTCTTCTTATTGCGCCGTCTTCTTTTGAAGGTTGGCGATCCAAATGGCAACTGTAGCTTTGAAAACTACTACACGAAAGATTTCTGTGGATAAGCGCGGTCAAACCATCTCCTCAGGTCTTTCAGCCACGAGTTATGGCGTCTTCCAACTGATCTTTTGCACTGCAATATAATTTGGAGTAATTTATATTTTTTACCTCTCAACACATGACCCAATTATTTTATTTCTCTCTCTTTGATTATGCTGAGTAATTCTTTTTGTTTACTCATGCGCCAAAGTATCTAACCATTGCCAAATTTTGTATCCATGGAATATTCAGCATCCGTCTGTATATATACATTTCATAGGCATTTATTCTTTTTCTGTTTCAGATTCCATTGTCCAACTTTCACAGCCATACAGTAAAACAAAGGAAAAATAACATCTAATCATTGAATTTCGAGCTCTAGACTAAGGTCTGATCTTGTAAAAAATATTTTTATGTTTATGAGTGTTTTCCTCGCTTGTTCGATTCTTGATAAGATTTCTTTTTTTCGGTTATACTTACTGTTGATATTGGCTCCCAAATATTTTATGGAAGTTACGTGTTCTATAATTTGTCCCTTGGTATACAAATGTACATTTGTTGGTATCTTTAAAAATACTAGAATTTTAATTTTGGAAACATTTAGATGTAAACCGAACATCTCGCTATGATGAACATCGCTATTAGGATGGTATCATCAGCACCATCAGATGTTTTCTATGCTGGTTCCGTTAATCTTGATTTCACCTTGAACCTCGTCTAATGCTTTTCTGAATATAGATTCCGAATACAAATTAAATAATAGCGGTGATATGACGCCACCTTGTCGCACTCCTCTTTGGATTCGTATATCTTCGGATGTTTTGTGCTCTATTTCAATTGTTGCCGTTTGGTGTCAGTATAGTTATAAGATAATTCGCAGGTCTTGTTCAATCCATTTAGAAATCCGAATTGAGCGTCACCCTGAAACTCACACTTCTTTTAAATTCGTATATGAATGATTCTGAGAAAAATTTTAAGGACATGAGACATCCTGCTTAATATTCGATAGCCATCGCAGTGTGAGGCATTGGATTTTTTTGGTAATAATACGAATATTGATTTTAGCCAGTCTAATGGTATTTTACCTGTGTCATATAATATCTGATTGTATAGTGCTGTTATTAAGTCTAGGCTTTTACTTTCGTTGTCTGCAATTAATTTAAGTATTTCGACATTGATATTATTGTCTGGACCGGTGGTTGTTCCGGTCTTCTGAGCCTTTACTGCATAAATAACTTCTTCTTTTGATATTTTTGGAACTTTTTCATTTATTTGGTCATCCGTGAATGGTGGAGAACAGGTCTATCATCCTCAAAAAGTGTCTGAATGTATTCTTTCCATCTCTCCATTTTGTCTTCTGTACCTATAATTATCTCGTTATTAAGATTTCTTAATATTGTTCATTGTCTCTTTCTGTATCTACCTGTCATTTCTTTCACTTTTTTATGGACATTAAAGGTGTCGTATCTTTCCTGAAGTTGTTCAATTTTTAGACATTTGGTTGACATCCAGTTTTCTTTAGCTTCTCTGCCCTTTTTTCTAATTATTGTATTGACTCGTTTGTATTCTATTGAGTTTGTTTTATGTTTCTTGTCTTCTTGTCTCTTTGTTATTTTCGTTTTTAAAGCATTCCATGTTACTTCAACGTCTGTCTGTATCAAGTTTTCTACCGTTTCTATTTATTTTTCAACCTTGATACTTATTTTATTTTTCTTTTCAGGGTTCTTCAGTTATGAGATGTCTATATTTCGTGACACTTTTTCCCTTTTAACTTTAAGAAACCTTTTTGGTCTAAAATCCATTATAACTGGATTATGATTGCTATGAATGTCAGGATATGTTTTAGTAGATTATATGTACTTCTTGAAGTTGTTATCGAGCAAAATGAAGTCAATTTGATTTCTAACAATTTTATCTTCTTTGTTTCCAGGTGATTTCCAAGCGTATAGCCTTCTAGGATGTTGTTTGAAGAAGGTGTTGACTAGTAACAGGCTGTTCTCTACGCAGAATTGTACCAGCCTATCTCCTCTATTGCTTTTGGTACCGAAACCGTATACTCCTAGTTGGTACCTTCGGCACTACGACTAATTTTTGCGTTAAAGTCACCTAAAATCATCGTTATCTCGCCTTTTTTTGTCAGTCGCATTATGTCATATATATTGTTATAAAAGTTTTCAATTTCTTTCTCTGATTTATCACTTGTTGGAGTATAGACTTGAATAACATTTAGGTTTCTATGGGTTGTTCGTAATTTCAACATTGCTACTCTAGTATTTAGAGGAATAAAGTCTATGACTGACTGCACAATTTTGTCCGATGCTAATATAGCCGTTCCATATTGATGTTCTGGGTCGGTTACTTCTGACCAATAGATGTATACATCTTCGGTTTTCTGTTTTCCTGAATCAAGCCATCTTACTTTATTCATCACCAAGGTGTCTATTTTTATTCTTCTCATATTGGCTTCAGTGTTTGCAAGTTTCCCAAACATGAATAAGCTACGTACGTTCCAGGTGGTAATGCGTACTATTCTGTCATATATTTGGATAATTTGTCCACTTTCTTGGACCTCAATAGTAGTTGACAGGGGATTCTTCTTACCCTCTCCCCATTTAAGGAGTACTCCCGTTGCCTTCCCCATAGCAGTGCTACAACCATTCAAACTGCTCCAGTCATACTTGTGGTATTCTCTAAATAGGCCTCTAAATGGGCCACGAAAATATACCAGGATCGTAGAAAAGTGTCTATCCGCTACCCTGGGAATTGATTCCCATTCCTCTAAAAGTCCGCTTTGAGTTGATCTAAGGTCCTGTCTCAGATCTAAGCCTGTCGCAAACATGCTCGATGGGATTTAAATCTGGACTGTGCGTTGGCCAGGCCATATGTGTAATATAACCTTCAATTAAATATTCTCTGAAAATGCGGGCGGTATGAGGACGTGCATTGTCTTGCATCAGTGTAAAGTTTTCTTCAATAAATGGTGCTTATGTTACAACATAATTGTGCAGTATCACATTTATGTACTTCAGAGATCAGCGGTCAGAGATCCCCTGGGACAACGAACAATTCTGTACGCGCTTCCGAAGATATACCAACCCACACCATAACTGAACACACTTGAAAACTTAGTCCAGAGCTTAAAGTGCACTCGGCACTTTTAGCCCTACATCTCTTCTCCAGACTCTTCCGCGACCATCTGGGGAACATTTCTCCAGTCGTCTGCATTCAAATCGCGATGCACAGTAGCAGAATGTAATCTGGCTACCCTATGTTTCCTGGAAAGTTCAGTTCGCCTAGCCGGTGTTTAAGCATTCGGATTAACCTCATTTAATCGTCTCCTAACGGTTCGTTCACTAACATTTAGGTTTTTGACATGCTGAAAACTGTTTATAACCTCTGTAGCAGTTAAATGACGATTTCGTAGTACTGTAGACACTATAAAAGTAGTTCTTTCTAGGGACCTGTTCCAGGACGTCGGGTGTAAACTACTGTCTCCTAAAACGAATAGAGGTACGTTGCACTGTACTGCGTGAAACGCCGTATCTGTCAGCTACGTAATCTTGACTTCTTCCGTCCTGAATAAGAGTAACAATTTCTGTTTAATTGAAAGTTGCGGAGCCTCCTTGTAACACTATGATAAGTGTAAGATGATAACTTCAACATTATTGATATTCTCTAACAATATCTGGAAAATTTCAATTAAAAAAAACATTTCTCGGTAAACGCTATCTCTAGGAAATTTTGCTAAACCGTGTTCATTGTTTGCCAAATTTGTAAAAAGGACCAAAAAAATCAAAAAATCAGGACATTTTGATCAGAGTGCCCGATTTTCGTGCCGATGAGTGTAGACATACTGTCTACATAGTTTACATAACAAAATTAAGTAAACAAAATATCAAAATTTAGTCATTCTTATAAAAATATATTAAATTAAAAAAATATTAAATATTAAAAAAATCTTACCACATGTACTCCGGATAGGTAACTGTTTAATGCTATCACTAGTACTCTCTCTCTTTTAAACATAACGCCAAAAATAAACTCCACAAGTAGATTTTTTATTATACTGGTCATAAAGTATCCAAAAAACAACATCAAGGTGAACCCATAGACTTTGTTTACCAACTCCACTAAATCTAGAACTTTATCAAAATCCTGAAATATTTCTGTGATACCATTAGGAAAATGATGCAATCTTTTTTTCAGATTGTAGTGAATGATTTGGTTCTTTAATTTTCGTATTTTATATTTAAGTTTAATGCAGCACATCCAAATGTACCTCATAATAGCATCATGAATCATGAGGAAGAGGATCATAATTTCAAGTCCCAAATAACTTGAGAAATAAGTAGCGAATACAAATATAAGTTCTTTTTTATGATTTGGATTATACATCAATGAAAAAATGCAAGCTATCTGCAGGAAAGCAAGGTAAATACAAAATTTGCGATCTTTGTGAATACAGAGATCTTTACACAACTGTTTTAAACATGTATGTAATTGAATAACGTGTTTTTTGTTACGGAACGAAGCAAAATAGATGCACGAAACGAGACAACAACAGTGAATGATCTCAAGCAAATAGTTAATATAAATGGAGTAGGACAAATGTGGACGGCTACCGTCGAAATACAAATACTCAATGAAGTTCAGAGAGCAAGAAGTTATAAGGCTCATGATAAAAGTAGCTGCAATTATATCGTGAGATACACAATCTTCAATGCAGTAAATCTTAAAGAATTTTGAAATGTCTAGAAGCCACTTGTAAAACATTTTAACTATAATAGTTCATGATAAAAAGGGATTTTATTTTTCCTAAAGAGTTTGTTATTTCTGGTTAACATAATATTTACCGTTACAGGTTAGAAATAAAGGGAATTGTAATTCCAATAACTAAAATACCTTCAATAAGTTCAGGGTGATTTTAAACAAAAAACTTTTTATGATTTATATCAACCGTACTGTATTTCTACTTGAACTTGATTTATCTATAATTTATTTTCAAAAATGTTAAGCACTAAACATAAACGGAAAATTTTAATAGGTTTACTACCATATAAAAATCATTGGTTACCAAAAAAAAAATACTAATAGAGTGATAAATGAGTTGCTCTTTATGTTTTCCAAGCGACATATTTATATACCGTGACATATACAATACAGACTGATCGTTGCAATACCATCCCGTTCCCCCAGTGCGACAGAGAAAACTTTCATAAAGGAGTCCCTGCATCTCTTTCTAATTTGCCAGGTTTATCGACCCCGTGTTTTCTGTTTTCCGAAAGGGTTGGTTATTTCTGGTAAACATAATATTTGCGTTACAGGTTAGAAATAAAAGGGATTGTAAATCTTATAAACAAAATAGCTTCAATAAGTTCATGGTGGTTTTAAACAAAAACCTTTTTATGATTTATTTCAACCGAACTGTATCTCTACTTGAACTGGATTTATCTATAAGTTAACAGGTTAACAGGTTTACTAAAATATAAAAATCATTGGTTGCCAAGAAAAAAAATACTGTAATAGAGTGATAAATAAGTTTCACTTTATGTTTTACAAATTATTTAAGATATCTAAATTAAAAAAAAATAGCTGGCGCTAGAATATTACTGCCGGACACTAGCCACATATTTATGCCACTGCTGTCAGAGGTTGTTTTAATAGTGGTCATAGACATATAATACAAGATAGATTGATTGTTGCAATGCCAGTACGTTCCCCCAGTGTGACAGAGAAAAATGACGCAAAGCAGTCCCTGCAACTGATTTGAATAAAATAGACAGATTGAAAGAGCAGACACCTACACAACTGAACTGTTTAATGATGAAAGGCCCGATCTTGAAATTAAAGAAGTAGTGATAGGACCTCACATAACTATGGACGAAATTGAACGAGCAATAAGATTAGAAAAGATCAGTAAAGCGACGGGCTGGATGAAATACGGAGTGAAATAATAAAGCTCTTCGAAAGTTCAGGTCTTTTTTTTTGCAATAAGCCACAAAAGGCTTATTGCAGGGATGCTCTACATCTCCGACACTGTTCAAGATATTCCTCGAACAAATATTAAAACCATGGAAAAGGAAATGTGAAGGGATGGGAATACCAATCCGAGACAACTTCTTGTAGACATTAAGCTTTGGAGATGACCAAGTGGTAACGGCTCAAGATGAAGAAGATCTGTGCTATATGCTCCGAAAATTAGAAAAGGAATACACAAAAAATGGACTGGAAATAAATCTAGAAAAGACCGAATATTTAACAACAGAGCAAGAACCAGTGAGAAACTTGGAAATGGACGATAATAGAGAAATTAACGGCACTGACAAATTCAAATATTTATGGAACCACCGAGCAAGAGATAACCAGCAGATTAGCACAGACAAGAACATGTATTAAACAAATGAACGGGGTACTGTGGGATAGACAGATTACCAGAAATACAAAGAAGAGAATTTATAACACCTTGGTACGCAGTATAATGACCTATGGAGCAGAGAATTGGGTAATAAATAAACGAAACAGGTCCAAAATCACATCAACTGAAATGGAGTTCATGAGAAGAAGCTGCAGAGTGACAAAAATGGATCGCATCAGAAATGAGGAGATAAAACGAAGAATGGCAGTAGAACAAGACATACTCAGCTACATCGAAGAAAAACGTTTAATTTGGTATGGACATGTGAGAAGAACAGATCATAAAAGGGGAATAGCAAAGATTTCGGATTGGAGCCCAATAGGAAGGAGGAAAAGAGGTAGACCCCGAAGATCATGGACGGATGAAGTGGACGAGGCCATGGAAAGAAGAGACCTTAGAGATGGAGAATGGCAGAACAGAAAGGACTGGAGACGTTGGCTGAAAGAAGGAAGGCCGCGATAGCTGTAAAAATCCTTATATAGATAGATATAAAATTCAGGTAAAAGATCTCTCCTTTATTTTTTTAATAAAATTTATGAAACTGGCTATATACCAATGGATTGGCTTTTGTCGACTATTGTGACGATAACTCAAGAAGCAAATGCGATAAGATTTAGTGACTACCGAACCATCAGCTTGATGAGCCATGTTTTAAAAATATTTCTTCTCTTTTGAATTTTGCACTCAAGGATGTACCAAAATACCACTGCAATAAACTTGGAATTGGAGAAGCACTCTTTAGTATTTCCGTTATGAATACAGAGATGCAATGTCGTCCATTCAGTTTATATCTGTTTTATTTACTTTGAGAAGGCCTTTCAAAAAGAAAGCCTGTCAGAAAACTGCAATATCTGGGACATGTCATGAGGGGCGAGCGTTATAACCTGCCGCAATAATTAATAACCTGCAGCAACGAATTGTTTCGGTCAGCAGTTTCGAAAATACGTATAGCCCTGATGATCGTCAACCTTCGGAACGAAGATGGCACTTGAAGAAGAAGAATAATTAATAATACAAGGAAGAATACAGGGTAGAAGGAGTCGCGGAAAAAGACGCATCTCCTGGTTAAACAATTTGAGAGCTTGGTTTAACTGCACTTCTGCTGACTTCTTTAGAGCAGCGATATCGAAAGTGCGAATTGCCATGATGGCTGCCAACTTTATTAGAGGAGATGGCACGTGAAGAAGAAGAAGAAGAAAAAGGCCTTTGATCGAGTAAAACATACCTACTCAAATTATAGTCATTCTTCATCGGGTAGGTGTTGATGATAAAGACCTACGTATAATTAAAAATATTTACTGGTATCAACGTGCAAATGTCAGAATTGGTCATGATAAATCTTAAGAGCTTCAGATACAAAGAGGAGTAAGACAGGACTGCTGTAAAAATTGCAAAGGTAAAAACATAAAAAGAGTGCATTGATAATTAAAACAAGGAAACTACATACATTATCTGGAATTTTGTACAGTGGTAACAAATACCAATTGTTACAGTGCAAGCCTAGATTGGAGGCAAACTTATCAAATAAAGGAGAATTATACTTTCGTTCAGAAAACTTCGGCCTCTGAGAGTTCAAATTGCCGTGAACCTTCGTAGCAGATATGGTAATTGAAAATAGACAAGAAGAAAGACACTTCCGGTTAGAAAATAATATGTAATTTGTTTTTTATAAACCATGAAATTAATAATTGTTTTTGCATTATGTTTTCTAAATATATTATTTTTGATATGTTTAATATTGCTATGTTAAATCAATACTTTTCATTAAATTTTCTAATTTGTTTAATAATTATTAATCATTGCGAACAAATCTAAAAACCATATCCCTTCCTTCACCTATTTCTAAATTTCTTTCTTTCTCTATACCGACCGCAGTTACAAGTTCAAATTTTGGTATCAGGATAACAGAAATGCGAGAAGATCGTTAGATAATTTGGTTGGAATCAATCATTGTATTCATTTATAGGATCGCTCTTACAGTTTCCACCTTTGCAGTATTTATTCATTTATTTATTATTGAGTAGATGGCACACATAGTCAATTTAAATTATATACCATAAAATATGTAATATTTTCTGTTATAATAATTATTAACTAATTTTAATTAGCGATGTTACTTAAAAGTATGTGATATAATTTTTATATAAATTAGATATAAGATTTAAAAACAAAATGCTTTATCCCTTTTGTATTGAAGATTTATAATATGTAAATAAAAAAATTATAGCACGCAACCATGGCAAATATCAAAGAAATATATTTTAATAAAATGTGTAGGTACTTGCAATAGTCAAACAAAGAAAAACGAAGATTATAAAACAAAATGACTAATGACTAATGATTTTATTTTATTGACTATACTTTTAGTCTGACTGTTGGCGCCATCTATTTAATCAAAGTCCGAAGAGTGTAGTAGGCAAAGGTGGAAACTGTAATTTGTTAAAATAAAATTTAACACACTAATATTAATGAAATATTAAAATCATTCTCTTATTTCTGCTATCCTTATATAGAATTTTGCAATCTGAACTCCAACTTGTTGTATACATTGTAAAGAATGGTGGCATTCCCCATACTTTTTTTATCTTTATATTCGCTATTTAGACAGCTATGAATATTGCGCACTGAATACGTATTTATTTTATTGGGCTTATTTTTCATTATCACATTGTTAAGGATGCTGATATTATCTTAGAATCTCATATACTTTTAAATTCAAATTCTTTAAGTAAGTCGTAGATTTGCTTATCTGGTATTTAGCATAAAAACACCCTAAAACCACCATCACACCCATGATCCTAAAAGGTTATCCGAGAACATAAGGAGGGCTAGACCTACTAAGCTCTCCAGGATCTAACCGTTAGGACTATATAGAAAAGATGCCGAAAGCTATTGGGTATTTTCCGTTATTATTTCATTGTCCATCATACAAAATTGCTATTGTCTTTATTTTTCCTGTCTTTGATCTAAATCTCGGTTAGTGTTTTCTACTCATCATGTAGTCTTCATTACATTTTAAAGAATTTTTTGCTTGGATCGTCCGTCTTGTCTAATCAACATTAATGCATTGCTGATAATAGATGAGGATTTAGCACTAAACCCTGTTACAATCCTACCCTCACACCAAATCTATCAGTCTCTTCTACATCAGTTTTGATACCAGTCATATAGTGACTTATTTATTATACATATTTCACAATTGTTTATTTATCTATATGTTTTTGATTAACTGCCTTTGTTAATTTTTTGACCAAGAAGTTTTTATGACCCAACACTCAACATGTTTCAAATGTCCAAAATCTGTTCAAACTCATCCAGGGAACTCGTCTGGTCCAACCGATTTATCTTTCTTTTTATATTAAGTAGTACTGGAATAACTTCTTTGTGTGATATTTTGGTCACTATTGCGGTTAATTATCTGCTGTTTTTACAATTCCGCTGTCAAACTCTTCGTTTATTTTCCTTTCACAACCTAGAAAAATAACAATAGAACTCTTCACACTGCTTCAGACAGAGAGTAAAATGAGCCGTGATGATCGCCAATTTCCCTAAAGGATAAGCCCCATGAAGAAGAACAAAGGCCTTTGGTTATTGAAAAACTGTTTCTAGGTCTAAGTAAGGAAGTTTCAGATTGGTGCACGTGACTGTGAGCCTGCATATAAACTTTTTAACTTGGTAGTAGTGTAATTTATTTAATTAAGAGAAACTACTGTAAAATTCCTTCCCACATTTTATTTGGAGGTATTTAGAGGGTTCCATTTAAACAGGGTACGATTTTTTGAAGCATGTAGAAGTCGTAACAAGAATACTGTGGGTACTTTGTGACTGTAATCTCTTTTAACCAACCTTTTTCCATTATTTGCTCAGAAAATTTTCTTTTCATCTAGATCAGTCATTATTAACTATAACCGTTTATAATAAATATCAAAATTTTGCTGATTTTCTGTAAAAGATAACTTGTTTCAAGTATTGTCTTAAGATATCCCCTTACATTTGAATCCGTGATCATTAAAAATTAAGAATTAAAATCTAACTAAAGGTTTTTAAACCTGTGCATTGTTTGGCTGCACGCATGTTGTTATCCCGTTATTAATTACAACAAGACTGATAACGTTTACTACAAAAAGAAATTTTATACATATTTTTTATTTTTATTTTTTTAAATAACAATAGGACTCTTTAGACTGCTTAATCATTAAGAGGTATTTTTGCTACTTAATCTATACTTGAGTGCAAAACAATCGACTTAAAAGCGTTATTTGAGATAACACCTTCTGTTTCTATGTAAGAAATATTAAAATAAAAAGATGTAATGTGCAAACAGAACTTTATAATTGAACTTACAAAAACTGCTATTGCATTATTTGGAAGTCGCAAATATTCATCATTGGACCTAACGCAAGAAAAACGTTATGAACACAGAAATCATCAATTACAAAATGAATTTCTTTATTTTCCACAATTTGATATTACGACTCCTACTCCTAATTATACTTTTCAATCGATTTTGCATGAATTGGATGACTTTTCTAATAAATTCTTGAGGCATTGAGGATAATTCCATTATCCCGGTCCTGGACACTTCGTTTAAGCTCAACCCAAACATGCTCTATTGGATTTATGTCCGGGCTCATCGCAGGCCAATTTATTGTAGGTATTTCGATCTCAGTTAGACTTCTGCGGTATGGCATCGTACATTCTCGTGCATTAAAATAAAGGCATCACCAATAAATGCCGCGTATGAAACCATATGTTCTTCCAAAATGTCTCTGATGTAACGATCCGAGGTCCAACCTTCTCTACGTCCTCCACCAGGCACGAAAATCAATTCGGTTTTTCCATACATAGAAATTTCTGCCCAAAACATACAAGAACCGCTTCCATATGACATAATTTCTCGTATACAACATTAAGTAAATCGCTCTCCTGGCCTTCTCAAGACTCGACGCCTCTTGTCGTTGCCATGTAGGCAGATACTACTTTCGTCAGAGAATAATAACTGACTTCATTGATAGTCGTCCCAATCCAGATGTTCGCGATCAAATTCTAATCGCCTTTGCTTCTGGGCTGCAGTTAGCTTGGGTCCCGTAGCTGCTGTTTTTGGTGTAAGGTTGGCTGCCTTCAGTTGCTTACTGACTGTCCAAACGCTGGTAACCATATCTTGGATCTCTTTTAACTCTTATTTAAGATTAACACTTGTCAAATAGAGAGGCAAGAGTAAGAGAGGCCTAAACGATGGAGAATGGGGCAACAGAGAGAGATGGAAACGGTTGAGCGAGGGAAGGCAGTGAATACTGTAGAATCCCTGAATATATATACTTGGTACCGACGATACACTCAAGACACAGCGGATTGGTTTAAATTTAGTCGATTTGCCACGACCCCCTGGCTCAGGTCTTCTCTCAATAATGCTACTGCTTAAGCTGCTTTGAAATATGTTGTATTCATTTGTATTGTGGTATAAGTGACTGATGTATTCGTGGGTTGCTATGAAAATTGATGCGTACGATGTATACCGAAACAAGTCGATGCGTGTTGATTTCAATGAGTCACATTTTGACCCCTTTTCCACGTGTTGCATTATTTATTTGTAATACATTATTTGATTCACCAAAAAACAAAACTTTTTTAAAACTCAATAATGAGGTTAATGATTGTATACTAAATAATTTTAAATTTACACTTTTTAGATTGAAACAGGATAAATAAATAATTTTGAGTTCATTCGTACTCCGACTATTGACTAGTAAAGACGTGCTATCATACGCTATACGAAGTGACATCGGTGTTTGTAGGTTATTTGGTTCTCACTATTAGTTATAAGTATATTAAGTTTGTGATTAAAAGGAAAACTACTGTTATTAAATTTTGATTTTTTTGAGTTCATGTATAAACAATAAAAATAATAATCAATTACATGAATTATCTGGTACCGATACACTCGACAACAACTTGGAATTCGCCAAAAACTCGTATTATGATAATGTTACGTAAACATATGAGTCATATTAAAAACCTGTAAACATGTTTTTATTCACATGTTTATGTTTTAGATTGTACGAGAGCCTTCTATTTACCTGAACGGTACCTTCCAGAAAACGGTCGAAACGATGACCCGGATTGACCTTCTAGTATAATCAGGCTGAATTCTCGACCGGCTGTATTTTGATATATAATAACGGAGCTTTCATTGAAGGGACAGTGGATTTTGAAGACGCGCTCGCGATTTTAATTGTTACGTTCGGATATATAAATTATTGTAAGATAAGTTAATATAAATAAAAAAATAAATTAAATTCGTGAGTGTTATAAATATTGAACCTTTTAATAAATTCACAACAATAAACAACGTTTATTAAATAAATTAACAAATAGATTTAAACCCAACGATTTGGGACCGTTTTATGTTTTTGTTGAACATTTAGAATTAAATATTGGGAGATTACATCCAATGAAATTGGATGATTGAGTTGAAAATTGAGTTGATTATTTTGCACTCAAGTGTAGTTTATAAGTATGGTAGAACTATTTTGTTTCGTGAAATGATGAATAAGCTCCGTATCAAATCCCAAACAAATAACCAGATACGAGGTAATGATCCCCATCAACTTAAAAATCAACGAAGAATCAATTTTAAAAAATCCACCGGCGCTCAGATGTACAGGTTCGTGAATATATCGCTCGAACACGATAATATCTTCGTAAAGCTTATCATGTTCGGGAAAATACGACTGAAGGGGAAGGTGCAGAAACAGCTCGAAACTTTCTAGGGCTGAGTTCTTGAGTTCTTTCGTCACTTTGGTACAGGCTGATATGGTCATCAAAGTACAAATCTAAAAAAAATTAACCATTAGAATTATGGTTCTTCTCAGAGCCTTCTTTTAGTGCGTCATTAATTATGACGTCATATAATGTATTTGATGTATCGAGAATCATTTCATGCAATTACTATAATCTGTAATTATTAACGACAGATGCCAGGATCGTTCCTAGCCTAAGGTGAAAAGCTTATGACAATAAACTACTATTTTTATTGCAAAATGATAAACAATATTGTTTATTAAATTATATATATATATATATATATATATATATATATATATATATATATATATGTATATATATATAAATGATGCGTTTCGATTTAATTTGAGTCTCTTACCACTCCCTAACACGTGTTTCTGGGTCTACCCGTCATCAGAGAGAGTTCGTAAGAAGACTCAAACTAAATCAAAACGCACCGACTACTCTGGCAATTATAGGAAAAATAATTACCAGAGTATGCTACTAGAGACCTCTAGTGAGGAAAGATAAAGTTAAATGTGTCGATAGCAATTAAAGTAGACTGTAACTATATATATATATATATATATATATATATATATATATATATATATATATATATATATATATATATATATATATATATATATATGTATTAATGTGATATTAAAAGTCTGAGGTGCGCCAAGCAATTAATTAGCTAATTAATTAATTAAGTAAACTTATTTAATTAAAAAAAAATAAAATAAAATTGAAATAAAATTCACACTCAAATATCTTCAATAAAAAATATCTCATATTATCAACGTTTTGTTCTACGTACGTGAACCTTCAAAAATTAATGTTATATACAATATAAATTAAAATTTCAAATCAAAATTGTGGGTCTAAATCTCCTGATCAAAATATTCCTATCTTTTCTAAAGCAATTGTTAAAAAATGTGTTGTTAATAAAGAAAAACTGACGAATGGTTAAACTATCTCTCTGATGATGAGTTGTCCAAATCCTTGTTCCTTGTAGCCTACACTATTTATTCTTAGCAGTCCCCTAGGTAATCAGCAATCTTACAACAAATTATTGCAAGCCTATCGTCTTTAATGATCTCCTTCTAATCTACAATTACTACAGTTACAATTACAATTACATTACAATTACTACAAAACTACAATTGCCATTTGGATCGCCAACCTTCGAAAGTAGACGGCGCCATGAGAAGAAGAAAGATTACCTACCTTTCATGAAGAAATATTAGATGTTAGTCTTGTTATTTAAGGCCGGAGGATTCTTTATACTGTCCTGTGATTTAACACCACTGCTCGGCACTGAGAGCCGTCTTTTCAACTATTTTTGACATAGTAAAACACTATTAGCAATATAAGTTACCAGGGATTGGATAAAACCACATTCTTAACCACCATACAAGAGCTCCATGTCAGGAATGTTCCCCTGGCCCTGATTGAATGAATACTCAGTATGCTCTCTAATAAAGCAATAAGCATAAATATAAAAGATGTTTCTGTTAGAGGCATGGTTACATGGGGGTGTCCAAAGGAAGGGGTGCTACCATCACTCCTCTGGGACATAATTCTAGAACCCTGGTTGACCAACTCAGAGGAAACGGGTTCTACACAATAGCTTATGCAAATGATATTGCTGTCCCTGCAAGGCAGTTAAATTAAGAACACACTATGTGAGAGATTACAAGTTGCTCTTCGACTAATAGAAACATGCGAGACCCTCACTTCTATAAATTCTAAAAAGAGAGCGATAGAAGAAGGCTTAGGATGCGGGATATACTCTAGATCATTGAACCTAAGAATAAAGTGGGGTATGAGCAAAAAAGCCAGCGTAGTTCTGACAAAACTGGCTGCAAAAGAGATAACCCAAAAATATATAGCCGGGAAAACTAAAATAATCTGCACAGCTGCACAGATAGCAAACAAGCGCTACTAACCTTGAATACACCACATGAAACATCAGGATTAGTAATGGAGTGTCATGAGTCACTAACTCAAGCTTCGGATGGTAATAACATCATCTTGAGATGGGTTAAAGGACACAATAGGAATAAAGGCAACCGCATTGCTTACCAATTAGCTAGGAAGGCGGCAGGTTTAAGACTCTTAGGTATTTTTGGTTGGTCAACTACCACAATCGCGAAAATTGTCAAATGTCACTCCCACACGCAAAATGTAAAAAGATGAAAAGAAGGGCAAGGATGTAACTTGCCAGGGTAACACTAAGTAACCTTGAAAAGTTTGCATCAAAGAAGTACTTGAGAATGACCAGAAAAAACCTATGCTTGACAGTTGATTTTTTTTAAATGCTTATTGTCCACTAATCAAACACCTCAACACATTGGGACTAGTACAGATACCTCTATGCAGAAAGTGTGAACGAGAAGACGAAACATTAGAGCATGTCCATATGAATGCTTGGAGTTATCGTCAATACGAAAGTACGCGTTCGGCGAGCCCTGGCCCGCAGCTGCCCCTAAAAGGGAGATGTCTCCTGATGACTTGTCCACCTTCTTAGAAATGGCAAGTTGCACAATTAGCTAAGAAAGACTGTTCCCTGGGAGGGGGACAATGGATCAATCCTGGCCTAAGTACTGTGGGACTTAACTCGCCCTTCACACTCTATATATATATATATATATATATATATATATATATATATATATATATATATATATATATATATATATATATATATATATATATATATATATATATATATATATATATATATATACCAGGGGAAGAAATAGTTAATTAGTCTGTTCTAGCTTTCCCAACTGTGATTTTAGTCGCTACTGATATGGAGTCTCATCCCTGCTTGCCTGCTCACTCTTAGTCAGAGGCTTCTGTGCTTCTTTACTAAGCCTAAAAGCGGAAGTTGCCACTTCCGCTATTGAAAAAAAAACCACACATCTTCTACGCCATCACCGACGTTGTGGTATTTACCCTTAGCAAGATTTATCCCTTAGCAAGAGTCCCACGAAACTAGGTC
The DNA here is from genome assembly GCF_040954645.1 of Diabrotica undecimpunctata. NCBI lineage: Eukaryota > Metazoa > Arthropoda > Insecta > Coleoptera > Chrysomelidae > Diabrotica > Diabrotica undecimpunctata. The sequence goes on from NC_092803.1 coordinate 56,357,400, forward strand.
CCAATCTGAACTGAGCCATCTCTTTATTTTGGCCGACTAAATGATAGATTCCGACTCCACGCCGTAAAGGTCTAGATTGAAATTACCCATGTGGACAGCAGATAAGGTGATTATGTGCCCCGTGAGCTAGTTTATTTTTTTACTTACCATGAACACTAGAGAAAAGAAGCCACTAAAGGCCAAAATAACAATCTTCTTCGTAGAGGTTTCCTTTAGTATAATTATTCCATACATAAATTCTTTCTGAACATCGAAAACTAATTTTACCATAAAGAAAGTCAATATGAACAACATACTCATCCCGTATGTTTTGTTGATTAAAGTTACGATATCTAGTATCTTTACGAAATACTTTGATAGATATTTTATTTCTAGTTGAAAACTTTGATTCTTCTTGATTTGGTTATATTGAATAATTTTTTTACTTACAACTACAATTCTCTGTCTAAACTGATTGCAAATGTTCCATGTACATAGAGCTACTTGCTGGTGAAGCAGCATGCTCAAACAGGAGATTTGGATGCAGATAAAGGTGGACAAGAAGCCTATAATTGAAACATTGGTTATTCTGATGTGATACTGTGAAATTTTGGTAAAAAACTCTCCTATATTCGCCATTTCTACCGCGAAAATTAAAATACTAAATACACGAAATGAAGATTTGTTCGTATTTTTCTTACAAATTCTTTTTAAGTCCTGATGTAGTTCGACAAATTGATCCCTTTTCAAAATATTGATCACGTAAACTGTAGATATTAGACACAATGATCGGTAGCCCTTTGTAAAGTGCTCGATATAATAAATAAGTGACCTATTTAAAGGCACTATTGGTTCGTGATAGACACTTGACAAAAATATAGCAAAATCTACTAGAGCCACTACAGAGATCAACAAACTTCTTAGCAACAAGTGCTTGGAGTTTTGATCGTCGTGGTAAATAAAGAAGAATTTAGAGAGACTTATTAGCAGATTGCAACACATGTTGATGATTTACAGCCTTCTATATACAAGAATAACTTTCTGACTGCTTACTAGAAACAAAACGTTTGAATGATTCGAAAATAAAATTAATTAATTTATAAATATTTGCCATCACATTGTAATGATTATAAATGAATTTGTTTTATTTTTAATTTTCTTTGATAAGTAAATATTTGGCGAAAAAAATTAATAGGTCAAAGATTATAATGGAAATACAATATTATATAAATTATATTCTCTAAGGTAAGCTAAACATTTAATTAATGAATGCAAAAAGCACAACTTGACATAGTAGCTCAATAAGAAACAAAAAGCTAGGACAAATTTCGCTGAAAATAGACTACTTATTTTTAATCGTGTGAGAGAAAATTTTACATTGGGCACAGGTTTTTTGATAAATAAAAATGCTAGTCATGAACTTTAAACTGATTTTAGTTCAGGAGCGGATAAACGGGAAAGGAATATGGGAAAATTCCCCGTCCCCTTGCAAAAAGGTCAAAAATTAATAAGAGCCAAGAGATCTATTTAGCAAAAAACAATACATAACAAGAGACTTTAAAGCCAGGACTTGGGCCGTTGAAGACCATACATAAATCCTGAGAACTAAGAGAAAACATATAGAAGAGACATGAAGATTATATTGCCGGGATCTATATATAAAGATGATCAACGCCAGGAATTTGTTCACCAAACTCCTGAAGAAATCGAAGAAGAATCTAAAATACTCGGAAATGAAATAAGACTGGTGAGCAGTAAACTTACAGGTACAACAAAACATCAGGTCCAGATATGATAATATCAGATATGCTCAGAGCTACAGAAGAAACCGGAATAAAATTGCTTCACTTGCCCTGTAACAAAATATGGCATTCAAAGCAATGGCCTGACGACTGAATAAAATCTACAGTAACGGCAATACATAAAAAAGGCAGCTTCTGTAAATGCGATAACTATAAAACCATCTCTTTTATCTCACATGCCAGCAAAATAATGCTACACATAATGAGAGACTGAACACTTTCCAGCAAAGAGAAATACCCCAAGAGCAAACGGGATTTACCAAATGTAGAGGTACTCGAGAACATCTTCTGAACATAAGACAAATAATTCTGCATAAGAAATATCTAGGAAATTTAATATTCCGCTATACATTTGTTTTATAGATTATCGCAAAGCATTCGACAGAGTCAAATGGCAACACTTATGGCAGAAACTAGAAGAAGTAGGCGTACCACAGCACTTAATTTCGCTTATAACTAAACTATACGATCATAATACTGGTACAGTTAAAGTGCTTGACACGTTCTCAAACAAATTCCATCCAAAATAAGGTGTCAGACAAGGATGTAAACTGTCTCCATAATTATTTAATATATATGGGGAGCATATTATGAGAAGAGCGCTTGAAGGATAGAAAAAGGGCATCTCAATAAAAGCTGAAAAATAAAAAACCTACGTTTTGTAGACGACACATCCCTTTTTGCAAATAGTTAAGAATAGTAAATTGATCTCATACGACTCTTTGAACATAAAACTCAAATATTTGGTCTGTAGTTAAACATATCAAACACAAAGATCATGATAGTAAATAGACTACATAACATTCATCCACACATAACCACGATTGACCGGTTTAAGGTTGTGAGCTCATATTTGTATCTGAGATCATTGATAACAAACACAGGGTCACTACATGAAGAAATAAAACGTAAATGTGATCTAGCAAAAGTCACCGTAGGAAAGATGGCCACAATATGGAAGGACTCTCAAATTTCACGAACTCTACACTTGAGGTTGATCAACTGCTTAATATTCCCAATACTGATATACGGACGTAAATCTTGTACCATATAACGCGGAAAGAAGAAATATAGACGTCACTGAAATGTTCTGTTGGAGAAGAATGTTAGGAATTCCTTGGACCGACCACAGGACAAATATTTCAATTATAAATGAGCTAAAATTTAGCAAACGGCAAAATAATTTGGACATTTTATGAGAGCAGACACAGAAAATAGTAGAAGGCCGAAGATCACGAGGAAAATCCCAACAAGATGAATCGATCAAATTACAAAAGTATGCAAAAGACCTACGCATAAGTTAAAAGAATTGACCAGAGACAGAGATCGTTGGACAAGAAAAATACACGACATCAAGATGACCACTACACTCCCTCCGAAGGGTGTCAGGATTAAAAAGAGATTCAAAAAACGTAATTGAGGCTATGAAACGAAATACCATATCAACTGTTGATTGTCATGTTTGTAACAATTTAATTGTACCAAAAATAAAGAATTAAAAAGATACACTATTTTGTCCCTATTTATATCTGCGTTAGATATCACACTCAGATGAAACTTTGTCAGATAGTAGTGCCTAATATTGTGTGCCTATATTTATATTCTTCCTTCGTATTGTCTTGCGAAGAAAATCTTCTACTTAGCTTACATTTATTTTCATTCCTGTTTATTCGTATTCTTTAAGTTAAAGTTTAACTTTTTAGGCATATAATGGACATATTTTTTACAGTTTGCTAATATTACTTGATCGACAGAAAAAACTAATGTAGTCGGCTTTTTTTTTATTTAGACAATCCTATCGAGCAAATGGCTATTAGCGACAAATTAATAAATTACATAACTTTATTAAATTTTATGGTACTTAAAATATTGTTGCAATTACAATCTGCACCTAGAGCTTCTAAAAGAGTTCTTGATATCATGTTGTTACTTCGATGTTCATTATAGAGGAGACATTCAGATGGTATGTGTTTTATTGTTAGTGTGGTAACAGAAGTTTCACAGCGCGGCGATTCGCACTTTTTAATTAAGTAATCTAGGATAATTAAAGGACAAATATATTATTCGGAGATCAAATATAGGACACACACGCCTCTCTCATGGACACCTAATGAATTCCAGCAATCAGATTTTGTGCCAGTAATATAACACCACGACTTCCGTAAAACACGTATTCTGGGATGTGTGAGAGCATTATACAGTTGGGAATGCACATCCCATCCACCCTTAAACTCTACCCCATTATTTTTACCCAAAACCCCCACTAACAAACAAACTGTTAACTTTAAAGATATAAAAATAGCTGGACACAGATCCACACGTCATTAAAGCCCATCAGGCTAAGGCCCCTCAGGCATGCCTTTCAGGCAAAAATCCTTCAGGAAACAACCCTTTAGGACCAAATTGCCCTAGGAAATCGCGTAACCTGAGCATTGAGGCCGTGTGCGACAAACACGGGCTTGATGGCCAGACCCATCGACCAGTCAGCCGGCAAGGAGACCAAAACTAGTTTTTGCCAAATTGGCGACTGTTTGATCGAGCACACAACTTCCGAACAGGGGGCCGTCAGCCTGCTGCCGACCCCCTGATCGGACACACATTTTTTTCGGGACAAAGAGCCCAAAGTCATGCAAAAATTAAACTCAGTAAAGTAAATAGGGAGAAAAGCTACACTAAGCTACCCCTACAGTCAGGTGGCCTAACCACAAGTCAAGCAAAACGGAGGGTGTTTTCTTTTCCCAAAATCGACCGCCGTAATAGTTCATAGCCTCCTCTGCGTATGTCAGACGTAGAGGAGGGGTGGAGGAAAAACCTGGGGGTCAGATAGGTACCGAGCCAAAACGATTAGATCTTTTGGAACGTGACCGGTCTGATCTTCGGACATGGGGGTCCCACTGACTAGCAGTGGTACACTCATGTTCCTAGGGGTTGGGATGAACTCATGTGTGTGTGTGTGTGAACACGTATTGCTGCTTGGATATCAACACTACCTAACGGCCAGAAGTATATACAATCTTGGTAACAAACTAAAAGACATTCTTATCTCAAACAGCAGTAACTATAAAAATGTATTAAACTTTTTCACAAAGCTATACAATTTGATTAAACATGTAAAAATAAATTTAAATTGTATGTGTATCAATTACCACTAGCAGTTGAGAAACATATTTTAAAATAAAAAAAATGCTGAACAAAATTTTGGACAACTATATGAGAACAGTAATTCTCACTCCTGTCAGTATGCGTATCAAGCGGGAAAGATGACAAAAAATACGTTAGTGCAAATAATAAATAAAATAAAGGCTTAGGAAAACCAAGAAATATTGGTGTGTCTCTTTCTGGACATAAGCTTAAGGAACTTTAGAGTATATTATAGGTAGCATTGGAGATAAAGTAAGAGCATTTACTGAATGCTCCACGAAATTTGATGGTGCCCCTATATATACCAAAGATCCTGGGTAGAATAGGATTAAGTGGACTTCTCTAGCCACTGGAAAGGCATCATAGAACAGATGTAAAATGTACCTAAACCATAGGAGTGACTTTAAAATAAACTGTTAAAAAAGATTAAAAGTAGATTCGATTGGTACCGTTTTCTTACTTTTTTTTACTTCACAGGTTTGTTATGTAGTTATTCAACTGAATTGGCACTGGTTCACGAGTAGAAATATAATTATCATCATCATTCTGGCTTTACAACCCTGCTTAGGTCCTAGCCTCCTCAAAAATTTCCTCCCTATCCATCGCCTTCCTCCGACAAGCACATATTCTCATATTCCTTATTTCTTCATCGATGTTATTAAGGAACCTTGTCCTGGGTCTTCCTCTTCTTTTCTGACCAATGGATGTAACAAGGAGTGTTTTTCTAGCTGAGTTATTTTGCTCCATCCGCATTACATGCCCTATCCACCTCAGACGTTCTATATTAATATGTTTTACGATATTACATTTAAGACAGAAGATAGAAAACGATGCGAAAACTACAGAGGAATAAACGTAATATCATCAATAGGAAGATTATATGGGAAGATACTGCGAGAAAAGATAGAGCAAGCGATAAAAGGCAAAATCGGGGAGGATCAGACAGGTTTCACGGCAGGAAGATCATGCATAGACCACATATACACACTGAAACAACTGTTGTAAAAGAAAAAAGCAAAAAATAGAGATATACATTTGGCATTTATGGACCTGAGAAAGGCGTATGAGCGATAAAGAGAATAACCGAATGGAGCCCCATAGGAAGGAGGAAAAGATGACGACTCCAAAAATCCTGGAGGAACGAAGTAGACGACGATGCAGAATGGGACAACAGAGAGAGATGGAAACGGTTGAGCGGTTGAGGGAAGGCAGTGAATACTGTAGAATCCTGAATATATATATATATATATATATATATATATATATATATATATATATATATATATATATATATATATGATATCGGATTCCTGGTATATTATATAAAATTCGAAGTGTCTTCTCTACACTTCATTGTCATTCACTGCTCCATAGATTCGCCTTAGTACTTTTCTTTCCAAACCTCCCAACATGTTTTCATTACTTTTTGTTAGAGTCCAGGTCTCTGAACCTATGTTACGACTGGGCGTATTACTATTTTGTAGAGTTTTATTTTTTTATTTCTTAATATAATTGTGAAGTTAAGGAGGAGATTGAGCACCAAATAGCATCTGTTGACCATGCAAATTCTGCAGTTTATCTCTGCGGTAGTATTATTTTCAGTGTTAAAGAGCGCTCCCAGGTATACAAATTCGTTGCGTTCACTGCTTCGATGACGTCGTTTTCTTTAACAAGTGGTTGTAGGATTTATGATTGAGTGCTTATTTTCATATACTTCGTTTTGTTGGTGTTTATTATTAAACCCATTTTTGTAGCTGATTCTTTTAATGCTACATACACCTCTCGTACGGCGTTTTCCGTTCTACCGACAATATTGATATCATCAGCATAGGCAAGCATTTGCACTGATTTATTATATATTGAACCAATGGTTGTTATTTGTGACATACGTATTACTTTTTCCAGAGCCAGATTGAACAGTATAGAGAAGAGAGGGTCTCCCTGGCGCAGCCCGTTATTTGTTTTAAAAGGTTCAGACAGTTTCCTGTGAATTCGTACTCTACATTCAACGTTTTTAAGGGTTAGTTTTGTTAAATTTACCAAATGATTTGGTATTCCTAGCTCTTTCATTGCTTTGAACATTTCTCTTCCATTCACAGAGTTGTAGGCTGCTTTGTAGTCTATACATCTGTGATGAGTATCAATGCCATATTCGTGTTTTTTCTAAAATTTTTGTCAGGATTGCAATCTGATGAATTGTAGATTTACCACCTCTGAAACCAACCGCGTATTTCCCTACTATCCGTTTAGCATATGGTGTCATACGTTGACATAGTACTGTGGAAAATATTTTATACGCTGCATTTAAAAGCGTAATTCCTCTGTGGTTAGAGCATTCAAAGATATCTCTTTTTTGTGAAATATTATTAAATATTAAACAAATATTTACACTTAAATAAAAATTAAATTTTTAAAATCAGTTATAATCAGTATATAACCACAAAAAGTAGAATATTTTCTTTTGGTTTTTGTCATATTTTACTTACCAAGAATATTACAGAAAAAAAGCTATTAAAGACTAAAATAATGATATTTTTCGTAGATGTCTTCTTTTGTATAATTATTCCATACAAAATTTCTTCCTGAATATTGAAGACTAACTTTACCATAAAGTAAATTAATACTAACAACATGGTAAGTCCATATGTTTTGTTAATTAAAGCAACGGTATCTAATATCATCACCGAATCTTTTGAAACATATTTTATATCGAGCACTAGACTTTGATTCTTCTTGGTTCGATTATAATCAATGATATTGTTCTTTACAGCCACGATTTTTTGCTTAAACTGATTGCAAATGCTCCACATACAAAGAACTGATTGCTGATGGAGTAGCATAATCAAGCAGGAGATTTGTATGCAGATAAAGGTACATAAGAAGCTATAGAATAAAGAATTAGTTATAGTAACCTCATACTGTAAAATTTTTGTAAATGTCTCTCCTATAATCGTCATTTCGACTACAAATACCAAAGAAGAAAAGCAGCCGTACGATGCAGATATGTTTATATTTTGTTTCCAATATTTTAGTAGGTTTATATGTAGTTGGACAAATTCGTTTCTTCTTGCAATATTAATAACGTAAACTGTGGATGTTAGAAAAAAAGGTCGAAAACAATCTGTGAGGTGCTTGACGTAATGCAAGAGCGACTTATTTAAAGACATTGGTTCATGATAAACAAATGATACAAATACAGCAAAATCTATTCCAGCTACTACAAAAATTAACACACTTATGAGCAACGAGTACTTGGATTCGTGATCGTCGTGGTGAATGAAGAAGAGTTTGGAGAGTCTTAATAGGGTTTTACTAAACATATTAATACAATGTTTTATAATCACGAACCAACTCTTTGACTTCTGAGCAGAAATAAAATCTTTGAATAATTTGGAAATAAAAATAATTTTTTATTAAATATTTGTTAGACACTCCTAATTAATATGAGTGTATTTGTTTTATTTTGAATGTGTTTTACAGAGTAAATATTTGGCAGTAAATAAATTCAACAATACTATAGAATAACAGAATATTTTACCATTTCTTTTTTTTATTTGAATAATTAACACATTGGCTGCCCAAATAGAAAGAAAACATTTTCATTTTAGGCTCCAAACTTTTTTTTATTAATTCATAGGAAAATGCATTAGGTTATTAAATTTTTGAGTTCAGTTAAAAAAAAAAATTTTTTTCTTGATTTATGACCGTGAATTATATTTAACGCACGGAGCTCTAAGACCTAAATACCAATTCCAGGCCACGTGCATTGTAGGTGACTCACGCAATATACTTTACCTACCGCTACAAATCTCAGCTTGCAATTTAGTTTGAGTAAAAATTTCGTTAGAGGTACAGTGCTGTTCGAATTTGTTTCGTATTAGAACTACCTATTCTGTTTATTATGGCGAAAAAATTACGCCAACGAGAAACAACAATATTTGCAGATATTGCATAAGGATGAATACTTTGATATGAGTGATGAGGATGTAGATGATCCTTTCGAAGGTAACAATTCTGAAGACGATTATATACCATCTATGTCCAGCTCAGATAGTGAACAAGAAGAACCGGCTTCAAAAAAATGGAAAAGAAAAAGTGCAGAACCATCTACAAGTACTGTACCTAGATCAAGTGATAAGTAGTGTAGTGTTGCGGGCTAGTCGTGAATAATTTAGTGATAGTCGTAAAACTGTGGAACAATCTTCAAGCTGTATCACGGAGACAACAGATCATCAATCTAGTGAATCTCCTGAAGACACAGATCACGATGGCATTGAACTTTCTGTTACTTCTACCGAATTTTAAATTACATGGACTGCTGTAACGGGAAAAAATCTAAAAGTATTTGATTTTAATGCAGTACATCCTGGCATTTTACCCGAAGTTGCATCGCTATTAGCGCAAAAAGAACCCTATGATTTCTTTAAATTTTTTCTAACAGATGATATCATTGACTATATTGTAACTGAAACAAACAGATATGCTGAACAGATCAAACAAAATGAAAATATTTCGCAGTATTCAAGAGTCAAAAGATGGAAATCTCTAACAAATTCAGAATTTGAAATCTTCCTGGGTATAATTATGTGGATGGGTTTAAATAAAAAACCTTGACTATCCGATTATTGGTCCAAGAATATCCTGTACATCATTGATATCAAAAAGCATATGTTACGAAATCGTTTCAAACTAATATTACGTATGTGGCATTTTTCTAATAATACAGAATGTCCAAGAAGTGATCGACTTTTCAAAATTCAACCCTTAATTGATCGTTTACTGACCAAATTTCAAACTGCCAGAATTTCGAACAAAAACGTATGCATTGATGAGACTCTAGTACCGTTTCGTGGACGGCTGGCTTTGGGATAAAACTCTACAAATTATGCACAGAAAATGGATATACTTTCAGTATGAAAGTTTACTGCGGAAGAGACGTTTTGGAGCCAGGGATTTCAGCATCATCAACACATCTCATAGGCACACTCAGATCGAACAGAAAATTAAACCCATAAGAGGTTGTGAAAGCAAAGTTAAAAAGAAATGAAATTATTGCACGAGAAAGTAACACAGGAGTTGTTAATAAAATGGAAAGATAAAAGAGATGTATTAATGCTTAGTACAGTACACACAGACAGCAAAGTAGAGGTTATGAGTAAAAACAATAAAATGGCAGAAAAACCACAAGCAGTGATCGATTATAATAACTGTAAAGCGTTTATTGACCTTTCGGATCAAATTAAGTCATATTCGAATTCACTACGAAGAGGAGTAAAATGGTACCGTAAACTAGCAGTCGAAATTTTCACTGGATCAGTTATTACAAATGCCTACATTATGTATGAAAGTATATCTTAAAATAAAATACAAATTACGGCCTTCAGAGAAGAAATAACAAAAAAACTATTAGAGGAACAAGTGCCGGAAGAACAAGTCATAGAACAACAAGAAATTTTATAAACTTGTCGACTGAAAAAAATGGAATCAGCAAGAAGAAGGTGTACAGTTTGTTATGAGAATCTGAAAACAGAACATAAAAGGGACTATGCTATGAAAAAATGTAAGGAGACTCCATACAAATGTGACATTTGTGAGATATTTTTCTGTGTGGAGTGTTTTTTTGTGAAACATAAAACTGTAAAAATTTGATTTATAAAGAACTAAATAGTTTATCACTTTCACAAATATCTACTTAACTTGATTGTTTTTTGGTAATACATAATTTACAATAAAATGTGCATATTATTTTCTACGACTATTACAACCGGACAATGTACAAATGCTTTGTATATGAATAACGTGTAAACTGTGAATGATATTTGTCTCACATAGCATAGAACCAAACCTGTCGTTGGAATTATATTTAACTCACAGAACGTCTGGTCAAAACGGAGCGTAAATTAAATACAACTCACATGGCGGTTAATGTGTTAATAATAATAAAAGAAGTCAACTAAGAGAATTACTGGAAGCTTTTTAAAGCATATTTAGTAGTACCATTGTGTCACAAATCTGAAATCTATGACCCGAAAGTGTTTACCAAATAATTTCAATTTCTTTATCAACTTGTTTTAAGTAAATGTTAAGCAAGTGTTCTTCTTGTATATACGATATGGTTGTTTTTTAGTTTACGTACTCAATTATTAAGTTTTAAATTTGATTGAGCACTCTTTCGTAATTTAATAGATTACATAATGTCTGTAATATATTGTAAAATCTCATCGTCTGCTTACTTTTACATTTCCACTTTCATTCTCCATTTTTCTTACTTATGGTAGTCAAAGAAATATTGCATTTATTTTTACCGTCGGTTTTAAAGCTTTCCAGTGCCATTCATACTTGTCCTACTCTTATTTATCTCTAAGAAATGTATTTCTCTTTCTTATACTTCTATACTACTTGAAATTTTTGTTAGTGCTATACCAAAATGTGATTACACTATCTTTTAGACTGTTTTTATTTAATTCTAAGTATGCAGGACTATTAAGTTCCCATGCCATTAATTTTGTCTGGATGTAATTACATTAGAAGTTTGTAATTTTTCTCACGAAACAGACTGCTTGAATTACTTAAATATTGCGGAGCATCAATGACAGAACAATTAACAACATTAATTAATAAAATTATAAAACACAATAAAATACCGGAAGAATGGATAAGGAGCGAACTAATTCTACTCTTTAAAAAAGGAGATAAAAAACAGCCAGAAAACTACAGAGGTACAAACTTGTTAATACTACGCTAAAACTTGCAACTAAAATTTTACAAGTACTTATAAATCAAAGGATAAGTTAGCAGATGAACAACAGGGTTTTCGTAGTGGAAGATCATGAATATATGCAATATTCGTTATAAATCAAATTACTGAGAAATCACTATAGTATAATAGACCAGCATTTCTGTGTCTGATTGACCTAAAGAAAGAGTTTGACAGAGTAAGACTCAAAGATGTAATCCATCTTCTGTATAATACAGAAGTTCCCCTAAATATTATAAAAACTATCGAAAACATCTACCAAAACAACAAAATAGAAGTCAGAATAGATGGACTTATAGAACCTATAGAAACAGGGTACGGAATAAGACAAGAAACAGACTGGGAAACAAATAAAAATACTCTGTTACGCAGACGACGTAATATTGATAGCCCAAGATGAAGATAGTCCGCAAAGACTGGTCCACAGATTTAACATAAGAGCAAAAGAATTTAATATGGCAATCTCATCTCAGAAAACTAAAACAATAGTAGTCAGCAAAGAACCAACCAGATTGATTGCATCAGTATTGAACAAGTAATGGAACTAAAATACCTGGGAATTACACTGTCTAGCTATGGAGACCTGGACAAAGAAGTGAGATGTAAAACAGAAATTGACGGCCTCAGTATTGAACAAGTAATGGAAATAAAATACCTGGGAATTACACTGTCTAGCTATGGAGACCTGGACAAAGAAGTGAGAGATCAAGTAAAAAAGAAAATAAACTGGCAGGATGCCTTAATAACACTATATGGCGAAACAGACACATTAACACTGAGATGAAGTCAAGAATTTATAAAGCCAGTGTAAGAACAATAATGAAATATGTCTCAGAAACAAGACCCGATACAGCCAAAACGTCACCACTCTCGTTTGAAAAAATTATCAGGTGGTGAAGCTTGCCAATTTATTAGTATGCTTATTATCAGAAAAATGTTAGGTGGTCCGCGATTTAAAAATAATCACAGTAAAATTTACATACGTAATATTCACATAAAATTAAATTTTAAGAAAAGTTTCTATTTCATTGGAAAACAGTATCAATAATCCTAATACACAAACTTAGTAAAATAACTCCCCACCCAATTCGTACAACTTAAGCACCCAACTCGTGCAGATCAACAAGCTTGCTACCTATATTAGTGGAATTGTTGAAAAAATAATTAAATTTTACATTAGACCTAATTTTAATCAGGCCCAAATCACCTACTTCAATTTCGTAAAGACCACGGAAACAGAACAAATTGAACGAGTTACTAACGTATGTGACAGAAGTTTTTGGAAAAACATTAATGAAGAATTTAAAGAAAACACAAAGATATATTCAAATAGGTAATATTTATATTACTGCATTCCTTAATAATTACTTAACTACAAACATTTAAATTAAAGTTAAAGATCCATATTCTTCAATCATATGCACATATTTCTTTATTTCTAATTATCGTTATTCTTGAATCTTAGCATTATCGTCTGTTTTGTTATTTCTCTGTTTTTACATAGTCCAACCAACATTCTGGACCATACATTTCTCTTTTTTCTTGGCTTTACAACTCTAAATGAGTAGTGACGGCATTTACTACTTTCCTCCACTTAAACCGATCTTGTTCAGCAATCTCCCATTGTTGCACCCCCATCTTACATAGATCACTCGTTACTGCATCCTTTCATCTTTTCCTCTGACTTTCTGCGATTGGGCCTTTCCCAGAACGTTGTATGCATCTATTATTTCGTCTCTATAATTTTCTTAATAGAATAATCGATATAACTTTGAAGATTCTATGAATTAATGATATTCCTCTATAGTTCTTACATACATGTTTAACTCTCTTTTTGTGAACGAGTACTATGTGGCTTCCACGCCATTCTATTGGTACCTCTTCTCTTTGCCATATTTCATTTATAAGATGATGCATTTGTACTTGAAGTTGTTCTCCCCCTTTCTTAATCATATTAGCGTTCTCCCGTAACGCTGTTTCGGGTTTTGCTGAGTGGTACTGATTTTGCTCATATGTTGTTGACTCGTCAGTATTTAACAATTGTTTGAAATACACTCGCCATTGTTGGCTTATGTCTATATTTTCCGTAAGAAGTTGTCCTCTGTCATCTTTTATGAATCCCGGAATAGTAGGAAATAAAAACATTAAAGGAATCCCTTTAGTGTTTTTATTTTCTTATAAAACTGCCTAGACTGACCGGTTCTGTGGTTGTTCTCAAGTTGCTTTCCAAGCTTCTCTATTCTTGTATATTGGTCTTATAAGTACTTTTTTCGTTTAATGGTTTCTCTTATATTTTTCCATTTCTGGTTTAATGTCAGCTGTGCATTTGGTATCTCTTCTTCTAATGCTTCTTCCAATAGGCGTCTGAAACCTATTTTGTATTCGCAACTGGTATTCTTGTTCTTTCTCATGTAATTCGAGATTTTGTATATCCCCCTTATTGCCCTTTGAGTTTTGCTTTGTCCTCTTCGTGCTTAGCATTATTGTCATCTTTGTTCTTTCCAAGGAGTGATCCGAGTCACTTTCTACTCTCCTTATGCTATGTGCGCTGCTGATATTACTAGAGAGCCTTCCATGAACGAGCCCATGATCTATTTGGTTAGGAGTAGTTCCGTCATTGGAGACCCACCTTACTTTATGTATGTCTTTCCTTTGGAACTGTGTTCACAATATACTTTCAATTTTCCCCACCCAACCCAACCGCCGCGCGTATCCCTTGACCATGTCTTGACTGTATTTAGTGTTTCATATTACCTACACAAGTGCGTTGGTTTGTTGTTAGTAGCAAGTTGTGGAGCGACAGTTCGGTAGCAGTAACAATTACATAGTAGTTTATTAGATAAACAAATTGAAAGATTTATTATATTTTCTTTGTAAATATAATAAATCAGGAGTGTAAATCAGGTAAAAAACAGGAGGCATAAAAATCAGCAACCTGCAATACGCACATGATACACTTATACTAGCAGCGAATGAAGTCGAAATGATTACCATGAACGGCTAAGCCGGATAAGCGAAGAATTCGGACTTAAGATCAACATCGGAAAAACAAAAATAATGATCGTAGACAGCGCAAATAATAATCTACCACACAAACACCAAGTGGAGAATTTCGAAGAGGTAGACAGATTTGTACTCTTGGGCTCCCTGATAACCAACAATGGCGAGTGCTCCTCAGAAATCAAGCATAGACTAACAATGGCCCGAACCGCAACAGCTAAACTGATTAAAATATGGAAATACCGAACAATAACAAGAAATACTAAGTTAAGGTTGGTCAATGCGCTTATTTTGCCCATTGCTATATACGCAGCTGAAACATTCACGAACTGACACTTCAAAAAATCGATAGGAATAAGAGCGAAGAATACAGAACATAGAACCAACCTGTCAATTCTGGAGGAGCTTCATATAAGAGAGAGGCTATTAAAAAAAGTAACACGAGCATACCTAATTTACTTCGACCACATAACTAGAAGAACGGGAGACCATAAAACTATTGGTAGTAGAAGGAAAGCTAGAAGTCCGAAGACCAAGATGAAGATCTCTAACACGATGGGCCAACCTAATGAAAACTCTGGTGGGAAAATCCCAACATGAAACCGTCCATATGGCAGAGGATCGCAGTCAATGGAGACAGCAGGATAATATATTCAGAATGCCACCACTCCCTGACAAGAATGAGGAGGAAAAAACAGTATTATAAAAATGGGTATATAAATAATAATATAATTATCTTATGGATGGTACTATATGAAAAAAAGCAAGAACAGCGGCTAATATTAGACTGTCTCGATAAAGATGAACATAATGAGGAGGTAGTGAATAACAACGACAAAGACAGCTAAGAAGATATAGTAGAGACGCAAAGAATATATGGGTCATTGTTTTGAAAATGTACATTTTGATGTCCTTCAAGCAAAAATAAGGTATAATAACAAAAAATAATTATCAAAATATTACACTCAAATAAAGTGCATTAAAACCTAAGTTACTATGATTTTTTAAATTCCATAAATAAAATCTACTCTGTATTTTTTTTTAATTAAAGGGTTCAATTCTCACTTTCGTTAATGTCCCCACCTTGTTCATATAAGCTTTGAAATAGAAAAACAGCATTCTAATATATTACATCTAAATAAATAATTACAGAAAATTATAAAATGGCTGACATTATTTCTTAGTTTTATCATTCTCTATAAAATAATTTATTTTATAGTTTAAAATTCGATTTTTATAGGTGTCCTCATCATTCATTCTCACTTTCGTTAATAGAATTATTATTTGACATAAATTTAGTTAGTCGGCGCTGATAGTGTGACATTAAAAGTGTTTTGACAAGTCTTGTTTAATTTAATTAAATCCTTGAGAGAGGTATGTTGTTCTGTGAAATTTAACAAATATTAACAGTAAAACGGTGTTAAGACCCACAAACGGTAAGCACAATGTTTCACTTTTGTTAATAAGTATATTTAAAAAAAAAATTTAATCAATAATGTTTGCAAACGGTATATGCTAGGAAATTAAGCAAAGTAGTTATTTTTAAAATGGCGTCACCATCCAAACAATTTACCCGGGATTTGAAGGGAAATTTATAATAAAACCTCACTTAAGTTAATCTCACTTGCGTTAATTTATGTGTTAACGAAATTGAGAAAAAGTTAACATAAATGAAGTTTGATTAAATTTTTATAGAATGTTCTTATTTTGTACTTAAATCTTGATAACATATTTTCTAAAAAATAAACATATATTTATTTTTTTAATTTAATATGCTATTTTGAAGTTTTTAGACATGGCAAAGTCAGCGAAAAACAATGAAAAAAAGTAGAGCATTCTTCGGGAAAGATCAAAAAATGCGATGCGTACGTTAAGAGAAAAAATAAAAAATAATCCGGCATTACATGAAGAAGAAAAACGGAAGGCTAGAGAGCGATATAGAGCTAGAAAAGAAGCGGGCAAAGTAAAGAGAATTGATGAATTATCAGAACGAGAGCAAAGAAATATTAGAAAATGTTGGCGAGAAAAAAGTAAAAAATCATACTATGCAAAAAAAGAAAGAGAAACACTTTCGGCTCAGCTTAATGAAATAATCCCATCATTTACTCCAGTTCCTGAGGATTTTGCAGAAGATATTACATCTTAACAAAATCCACAGCCTGAGTCATCACGACAGTCTTTAAAAGGAAAACAAATAGTACGAAGAAATAGGAAAATAATGAAAAAAGAAATAGAGCTTTTAAAAGCTAAATTAGAAAGGACATGTAAGAAGGTTTCAAAATACAAAAAAGGTAGGTATTATATATCTATGAAATAATTTAAATCTTAACAAAAATAATAGAATCAATAAGTAAACATCATTTAAATTTCATAATTTCAATTACAAAGTTAGTAATATTAAAATTAAAAAAAAATGTAAAATAATATTACCTTTTTTTTAGATATGAAAGATTAAAGAAAAAAGGTCCTGACACTCCAACTAAAAATGTTCGGGAAATGCTCATTGGGCAGAAGGTTACTCCAGAAGTAAAACGGAAACTTGTAATTGGAGAAGTGCTTCAGCAGCAGGTAAAGGAAAACTACAAAACATTTAAGGACAAGCAAAGATTTGTTGTGAAGCAACATTGCAAAGCAAAAAAATATAGGTGTGAAAATTTGGTAAGATCAGTTAGTTCAAGAAGAATCCTAAAAAATAAAAATTCTGGGCAAGTATTAAAAAGAAGAAGGTTGTTTTATATTGTTATATATATATATATATATATATATATATATATATATATATATATATATATATATATATATGTTTTATATATATATTTATTGTTTTTAGGATTAAAGGAAGTTATCTCAAGCTTTTTTGAAAAAGATGAAGTAAGTCGGTTATGCCCTGGCAAAAAGGACACTGTTATAAGAAAATTAAAAAGCAGAAACAGTACCTAAATGATTCCTTAAAAAATCTTTTTATTCTATTTAAGGCTAAGCATCCTGAAGTTAAAGTGGGCTATTCTAGATTTTGTAGATTTCGACCTTTTTGGGTGTTGTTTCCCACAGAAAAAAGCAGAGAAACATGTCTTTGTATAATTCATGAGAATTTCACTTTACTTGTAACTAAATTAAAGTCATTGCATATCATAAATGCTGCTAATTCAACAGAAGTAGTGAAGGAAATACGTTGTGATGTTAACAATGAAGAATGTTTAGGGCGTTTATGTTTAACATGCCGCAATAAAGAAATACAGTTCTTCAATGTTGATGACAGCATAATAATTTATAAAAAATGGCTTTCAAAAAAAGTGAAATTATTGTTAAGGGCGAGAAAAAAATGTGTCAAAAGACAATAAAGGAAGAAGTTGAGAGGACAAAAGAAAATATTGTAAGCATCTTTAAAGAAAAACTGCCCTATTTTTTAAAACACTAACTTAACATTAAACACCAATATAAATGTATCGACACAATTAAGAATAGCCTAAAGGAAAATGAGGTTTTTATACACCTGGACTTCTCTGAAAATTATATATGTAAATATGGACGAGAAATCCAATCTGCTCATTTTGGTGGTTCCAAACCACAGATAAGTTTGCACACTGTAATGGTTTATACCCAAAACAAAAAAAGTCCAATGTGTACATTTTCCGAGAATCTTCGTCACGATCCTTTTGCTATATGTGCCCATTTGACACCCATTGCAGAATATGTAAAAACCTTAATTTCCAGTATATCTATGGTACATTTCTTGAGTGATGGACCATCCACACAATATAAAAATAAAACTATGTTTTTTTTAATAGTGGCATATATTTCGAAGCTTTTTACCTGTCAAGCTATAAGATGGCATTATAGTGAGTCTGGACATAGCGAAGGAGCACCAGATGGTATTGGGGGATGTTTGAAAAGGACAGAAGATAGTTTAGTGGCCCAAGGAAAAGATTTAGACAACTTTAATAGTTTAATTAAAGAACTTCGAGAAAATTGTAAGGGGATTTTATGTCATACAGTTTCTAGTTTGGAAATTAAAAAAATTGAAAATGAAGTATCTATCCACTTCAGATTTAAAAACATTTAAAGGTACAATGACTATAAGAGAAGTTGTTTGGACAAAAGCCTCCTATAATTTACTAGAGGCAAGAACATTATCATGCTTGACATGGGGAGTTCAAGAATGTTGCCATTATAAAATTGGTACCATGGACATCACACATTTAAATCCGTCCCAAAATAAGAATGATCATCACCCACAGATGCAATCAAATGAATCTATCCTTTTTTATACTTTGTTTTTAACTTTAGAATTGTTTCTTTTTGCTTTATTTTTAAGATTTTCTTAACACAACTTGTAGTATTACATGGTACATCTGGAAAACAAAATAAGGAAAAAGAAGTAAAGTTCACACAACGAAAACAAGTTCAATACAAAGATATATACTCATCAGACTCGGATAGTGATGAAATGACTCTAAATGAGTCTAAGACACCAAAAACAAAATATTCAATTAGACCAAAATTTAATAACTTTATTGTGGTTAAGTTATCTTCGAAAAAGTATAGTAAAAATTTTGTTGGACTGGTAATAAATATTGACAAAGATTATAATTATACTGTAAAGTTTTTAAAACAAATTCATAAATACAAATTTGTCTTTCCTGAAAAGGAAGATGCGTCTACCATTTCATTAGACGAAGTTGTTTGTATTTTGACGTCACCTGATCTAAACAAACGGGACCAATATATTTTTAGTTCTTTGCCAAGTAATATTTATATTTCATAAGTGTTTCTGTTTTTACAATATTATTATACAATTTCACATTGCATTTTTATAACTAAGAATACAATTTTTATTTTCAAACTTGTTATTTTAATATAGATTCCTATTTTCTCACTTTTGTTAATTACTATCTCACTTGCGTTAACAAACAAATTATAAAATCTAAAAATTTAAGAAATATAAAGATGTTTAAGCTTTACCTGTTATTAGAGTATTAATATTTAGATCTTCTGGTTCTATGAAATTGAAGATCCAACCTTACTTGGTTGGAAAAGATGAAAAATTTAGTGGACAAAACACCTCCTCCCACATCACGAACAATGGCAGTAAACTTGACAACTCGTATGCCGGCTGCTAAACAGGTCGTTTAAAATTTGGAGACACCATTTGTTATTTGGAGGCCCTTTTTCAATAATAATATGCTCAGTACAATTGTAGAGTTTGTATATTTTTAGTAAAGTAAGTATATTATTAATTTACAATGCTTGTTCATAAAAACAAGGTCACATGTACTATATATCATGCTTTTCACGTGCAAAAAAGGTATGCGGACTCATAGTACGCCGCCACTAACGGTGCACAGAAAACGATCGCTAGTTACGCAAGGTTAAAATGATCATTAGGAAATATTTCTTAAGTGGTCTGGCTTTATAACAATGATAGTTGGTTCTTTTCAAAATATCCCTTATTGTTCTTTTTATTTAAGTCAACTTCAAAAAAAACAAAAACTCAAATAAGTACAGAGAAAAACATAAATGAATAAGGAACAAAATAAAAGAGGCTAAGGAAAAGTGGATGATGGAAACATGCATCGAAGTGGAAGAATTGCAGAAAAAGCATGATCATTATAATTTACATAAAAAAGTGAAAGAATTATCGGGAAAATCACGAACAAATACACCTAACCGATTAATTGACAAAAACAATAAACCTATTAATAACCCAATTAAAAGAAAACAAGTATGAACTAAATATATTAAAGATCTTTTCATGGACACAAGAACGAAACCAACACAAATTGATAACGAGGAAGCACCAATAATATTAAAATCTGAAGTGCAAAATGCTATAAACAACTCAAAATCTGGCAGAGCCCCTGGGCCAGATGAAGTTTATATTGAGCAGATTAAACTTATAGACGAAGACAATTTAAGTGCAATAACTATACTCTTTAACAACATATACAATCTGGTGAGATATCTACAGAATGGTTGCTATCCATCTTTGTTCCGCTAGCAAAAACGAAGAACCCCAAACACTGTAATGACTATAGGTTAATCAGCATTAAAAACATTTTTAAAGATTATACATGCAAGAATATTCAGAAAGTGCGAAGCGGATATGAGTAATAGGAAGTTTGGCTTTCGTAACTGCTTAGGAACAGTGAAAGCTCTGTGTAGTTTCACAACTCTTGCCCAAAAATGCCGAGAGCAACAAAAAGATCTTTTCGTTGCGTTTATAGACTATGAGAAAGCTTTCGAAAAAGTTAAACATAACATTCTCATGGAATGTCTAAAGAGAAAAGGACTCGACAAAAATTACATTAACATAGTGAGAAATCTCGGTTGGAACCAACAGGCTGTGGTAACATTAGATGGAGTTAGCACGTATGCGCAACAGATAAATAGAGGAGTGCGACAGGGCTGTGTTTTTCTTCGCGTGCCATATCAGAATTATCCGACGTTGGCGATCACCATTGCGAAGGCTTCTCGATCTTCTGCAATATGGAATTATTGTCCTGCATTTGATATCTGTGTCCATTCACGAATGTTTTTTAACCAAGAAACTTGTTTTCTTCCTACACTTCTACGGCCCTCTATTTTGCCTTTAAGGATCAGTTGTAATATTATATATCGACTTCCCCTTACTAAATGTCCTAGATAAGACATTTTTCGATGTTTAACAGTATTTAGCAGTACTCTATCTTTGTTGACGCTCCTTAGTACTTCTTCATTAGTTTTCCTTGTTGTCCAAGGTATCTTTAGCATTCGTCTATGAACCCATATTTCCAATGCTTTAATTTTGTTCATGGTCGATACTTTTAGCGTCCACACTTCTGCACTATACAAAAGTACGGACCAAACATAGTACTTAACCATTCTTTGTCGTAGTTTTAAACTGAGATGATTATTGCAAAGAAATGACTTCATTTTCATAAAAGCAGTTTTAGTCATTGCTATTTTACGTTTTATTTCTATGTCTGGACCTAGTTGGTCCATTATCACAGTTCCCAAATATGTCATTTTGTGAACTTTCTTAACTTGGACTCAGTTTAATTGAAGCTTTACATCGGGATGTGGGTCACGACTAAAAACTAAATATTTGGTTTTGTTTGAGTTTATTTTTAATGCCCATTTCCTCTCCTACCTATTGAATACGATCAAACAGAATTTGGAGACCTTCAATATTATCTGACAGAATTACTGTATCGTCTGCATATTTAATCGCATTAAGTAGTTCCCCGTTGATTTTTATTTTATATGGTTGTCTCTCAAGTGTCCTTTTAAATAACTGGTCCAAGTAAACATTGAACAATGTTGGCGACAAAATGCAACCTTGTCTGACTCCTCGTTGTATGGAGATTTCATCGGTGTAGTTATCTCCAATTTTTACGATAGCAGTTTGATTCCAGTACAAATTTTTAATGACACGAATATCCTTGTCATCTATTCCGATATTTTTCAGTATTTGCATTAATTTTACCTGCTGTATTTCATCGAATGCCTTTTCGAAGTCCACGAAACATGCAAATACATCTTTTCTTTGGTCACGACATTTTTGTAATAGGATGTGAAGCGCAAAAACTGCCTCCCAGGTTCCCATAGCATTTCTAAAACCAAATTGGATATCTTCAAGATCGCCTTCGCATTTGCGTCTAATTATGTTGTGAAGTATTCTTAGGAAAATTTTAAAAGTGTGGCTCATTAGGTTAATTAATCGATATTCTGAGCATTTTCTCGCATTGTGTTTTTTTAGGTATTGCGACAAAGATGAATTTGAGCCAATCTGTGGGAATCACTCCGGTGTTATATATGGAATTAAAAAGTCTTACTACTTTTATGTTATCATCCTCTACTAGTTTCAGCAACTCAGTTAGTGTATCATCTGGACCATAAGCTTTTCTAATTTTAGCATTATTTATAGCGTGTTCTACCTCGCATTTCATAATTTCTGGGCCGTCAGTACAGTTTTGGTAGAATTCGTCAATATTATTCCTGTCATCTTCAAACAACTCTGATATATACAGCTGCCATTCTTTTCTTATTTTGTGCTCATTTACAATACTTAATTTGGTTATTATTGTCAACGAGTACAAAGGGAACTCGTTTTTTTAAATATGTTACTCATTTCTTTTAGTTTTTTGTGCATATTAAATAAGTCTTGTTTAGATATTACATCCTCCATTTCGACGCACCTTTCTCTCATTCATTTTTCATTGGCTAATTTAATCTCCTTTTTTATTCTTCTCTGCAGGTGTCTATATTCTGTTTCATTTGATTCTATCAGTCGACGTTGTTCCATTAATTTCAAGATGTCTTCTGTCATCCATTTATTTTTCTTGATCAAGTTTTTCCTATAATCATTGTTTGTGGAGATTTCATTAACTTGGTTTTTAAATTCACTCCATAGTTCTTCTGGATCTTCTAGTTGTTCTCCGATGTTTTTTATTCTATTGTTAAATTCTTTTTTAATGTTATGTTTTATGTTTATATCGTCAAAGTTAAGTACATTGGTTTTTGTCGCTGAATTTGTTTTAACCTTAGTTTAATATCTGCTACAAATGGTTGATGATCAGATCCAATATCTGCCCCAGGAAATGTAGTGACTTTTTGACGGCAAATGGGGCTTTCCAAGTGTATAGTCGTCGCTTGGGTAGTTTATCCCAGGTGTTTGCAATGATCATATTGTTTTCTTTACAAAATTTATACAATCTCTGTCCTCGATCGTTAGGTTGTCCTAGACCATAAGGATCTACAGTCTGACTTCGTCGACCTTCCCCAATTTTTGCATTGAAGTCGCCTATAATATATAAAATTTCGTGTTTATTAAGTTTCTATAAGATATCTGGGATCTGATCATACAACTTCTCGACTTCATCGTAGCATTTTCTATCTGCAGTCGGGGTATAGATTTGAAGTATGTTAGTTTTAAATGGTTGGGTATTTATTTGGAGTAATATTATTCTATCCGAGACTGGTACGAAATTGGTCACATATTTACTCAGTTCTGATGTTACTAATAATATACCTACACCATTTTTGTGATGCGGGTGTTCTATGCTGTTACCGGAATAATATAATACACTTCCGTCCTTTTTACATGATCCTGACTCTGGCCATCTCATTTCGCTGATTCCCAGTAGGTCTATTTTCATTCTTTTCATTTCTTGAATTGCGTTGTCAAGTTTCCAGCTGCAAATAGACTTCTAACATTTCATGTGCACATTCTAAAATTCGATTTCTTTATTTTTAGGATTTCTTCACGAGGTTTTCGCATGTTTACGACCTGAGAGGCCTCTTGGTATAAATATGTTTCTCCTCTTCTGCCGAATCTTGGCCTCCACTTCCATGATTAGTAACGGTTTGCAATTGCAGTGTCAATTCTATGGTGATTTTCCTGGGGGTGTTCTATGAGCCGTTAATGCAGTGGTTCCCCATTATTTGTTGATTCATTCGCGTTCGGGGCTGATTTCTCAACCCCAGGACAAAAGAATACCCCACCAATCACCGACTCATCCGCCCTAAGCCGTTGGTCAGTAAGTGGGGAATTCGCTTATACCGGCAATCACTCGCTGTATACTTTTACCATTAATATTTAATATATATTCCGAAAAATTAATTTCGCAATCACTTATAAACTGAATACAGAAGGGATCAAGATAAATGGTGAAAATATAAATAACATCCGTTAAGCTGACGATACAGTAATTATCGCTGAAAGTCAGACAGACCTGCAGATGTTACTAAACACAATTTGTGATACTGGGGAACAGTTTGGTTTAACAATAAACATAAAGAAAACAAAAACCATGGTTATCAGTAAGAGAGGAAAAGTCATTACAAGTATCCAGATAAAAAATGCAGATATTGAGCAAGTGGACAAAATGAAATACTTAGAAGTCTGGATTACGGAAGATCTGAATCCGAAATTAGCTCAAGAATAGAGCAGTCAAGAGCAGCATTTGTGAAGATGAGGAAATTTCTGAGTAACCAATGAGTCAATCTGCATATCCGATATCGGATGGTAAAATGTTATATCCACTCTATTCTTCTGTATGGTGTCGAAGCCTGAATTGTTAATAATGACCTAATGAGAAAACTGGAAGCTTTTGAGATGTGGCTTTTTAGGAGAATGTTGAAGATACCATGGACCGATCATATTACGAACGAAATGGTGTTGCACAGAATGGTAAGTGACAGAGAACTCTTGACCACCATTAAACGGCGAAAGACAGCATATTTGGGGCACATACTTAGAAATGATAAGTCCACGTTGTTGCAGCTTATTATGAAGGGTGAAATCGAAGGAAGGGAAGGAAGGGTCTTGGTAGACGACAAATATCCTGGCTGAAAAACATTCGCGACTGGACCGGGTTAAACACACAGACGCTCTTAAGAAAAGCAGCAGATAGAGACGAATTTGCAATGGTTATAGCCAACCTTCATTAGTGGAGACGGCACTAGAAGAAGAAGAAGACCTGAATTTTTCTAATTTCTCGTTCTAGACTAATTTTCTTTTCCCGAGGTTAATCTTAGGTTAAAGCATATCAAGTAGGCCTGGAATATTATTTAGGTAGGGTTAAAGGGACGATAAGGCAGACATTGGATCTTAGACATAGCTGCCGGAACATTTCTAATTCTCTAACAAATCAGAGGACATAGGTAGGATAAAAATTTAATTTCGCCAAAAGATCAGGTCAATAGGGTGAGTAACGCAAAGGACTGACTTAATATAATACGGAACTAAGAACAGCAAAAAGAGAATCGTGGAGAAGGCAATGCGAGGAGATAGAACATATTGCAAAAATGTTAAGGCTCCAATAAAGTTTTCTCGAAGGACCCTCAGATAATTACACCCTTACTCCAAAAAATGTCTGGTTCATATACACAGAATGGGTAAAGATACCCTAAAAAAACTTTATAGTTTAAATATATTAGAATATATTGCATTCTCATGGGTCTAAACCAAAACGTTAAACATATAGGTAGATTGGAATGGGGAATATAACTTATGGTTGTAAGGAAAACTAGAGTGTGGCCAGGACGGGATTTATGCAATAGTTCTACAGTAATGAAATAAACTTCTGCATAAAAAATTATATATAATACTAAAGGCCAATACAGGACTGGAGCACATATCGAAAGCATGAAAACCAGACAGAAAAAAGCTAAGTCCTTGAGGCCGATAAGTCTGTTGTCACTTCTACCAAAGACTGCAGAAAGACTACTCTACTAACCAACTGGAGAATAAAGCGCCAAAGCGTCAGCACAGGTATCTAGAGGTTGTTTGCATATCCACTCTATTCTTCTGTATGGTGTCGAAGCCTGAATTGTTAATAATGACCTAATGAGAAAACTGGAAGCTTTTGAGATGTGGCTTTTTAGGAGAATGTTGAAGATACCATGGACCGATCATATTACGAACGAAATGGTGTTGCACAGAATGGTAAGTGACAGAGAACTCTTGACCACCATTAAACGGCGAAAGACAGCATATTTGGGGCACATACTTAGAAATGATAAGTCCACGTTGTTGCAGCTTATTATGAAGGGTGAAATCGAAGGAAGGGAAGGAAGGGTCTTGGTAGACGACAAATATCCTGGCTGAAAAACATTCGCGACTGGACCGGGTTAAACACACAGACGCTCTTAAGAAAAGCAGCAGATAGAGACGAATTTGCAATGGTTATAGCCAACCTTCATTAGTGGAGACGGCACTAGAAGAAGAAGAAGACCTGAATTTTTCTAATTTCTCGTTCTAGACTAATTTTCTTTTCCCGAGGTTAATCTGACGAAAGCAATTTTTACATCTGCCATTAGTACAACCAAACTTTTCAAATTGATGAATAATGGCCAATACAGTTTTTTCGACAGGTATTGGCTTATGTATAAAAGCTCAAAAATTTATATTTTCTTTTACAGAATGGCCCCCAAGTACCATTTTATTATTTGTACTCTTTCTGTAGGTGTGTAAATAGTCGGCATATTGAATTTTGATTATCACACCTTACTACTTCTAAAATATATGACACCTCCACATGAATACCTAAAACAGTGTAATGGGATTGGAAACAATCAGTTTTATACATCGTGTCTTGTAGTCTGGGGGCCAGCTAGGTATTCATGGCCTTTTCATTTTTGATAAGTCCACACAAATTTTATTATGTATTTTTGGATGCTGATTATGAATTTTGAGTGTGTATTTCAATTCGAGTGGTCAAACACTTGTTTTAAATAATGTAATTAACATATTACAGTTCTTGACAAAATTCTATTTTATCTCTCAATCAACTGTCATATAGTTAATAGCAGATTGATCATTACTTTGCAGGTTATAAAATGGGCCTGTTGGTCGTCTTGAATATCACTGTATAGATGTCCGAGGTTATTCCTCAGTACTTTTATTTATGCTGAGGAAGAAACTACTAACAGCTTGTGTTCCATAGGTTCAGCATAACAAAATACGTATAGGGAATCATAAGCATTATGATTCCCTATACATTTCAAATATTTTAGTTTTCAAACATTCTACTTCAAGGTAAGTCATTTACAGGAAAACATTTTTATTTTTAAGAAAAAAAATGTTTATAGAAAAAATTGTTAATAAATAAATATTTTTTATTAAATCGTTTAAATACATGTTTCAATATAATCGTACTATTATATTATTTTAGAAGCATACGTACAAAAAGTGTTCCTTAAATTCGTGGGTTTTCCAAAAAAATACTAAAAATTCTCTACCAAGACACTTATTTTTTGTAAATACACTGTCTCCATTTCAAAGACAATTCATACTGAAAATATATTTATAATATTTTTTTTGCTAACGAGTTAATTTATATTTATATGTTTCCCGAAAGAAGATTTGTTCGACTTTGTAGGTATGGTTCAGTTTTTTTAATTTTTGGTACTTGTTTCCGGCAACTATTGCTCGAAAAACTCTCCTTAGACAAAAATTAAATTATTAGATATGTAATTTAAAAAACTAATAAAAACATTGTAATAAAAAGTGCTGAATTTTCACCGAAGTTTGGTTATAAGTTTGGTTATTTTGATAACTAAATACATAGATATATAATACAAATAGATTGATCGCTTCAATACATTAACGTTTCCCCAGTGCGCCAGAGAAAACTGACGCAAACTAGTCCCTACTTCTTTTTTTAATGAGCCTGGTTTATCAACCACATGACCTTTCCATTGGTTATTTAGGTCACGTGGCCAAAAAATCCGGTTCATTAGAAAGAGATGCAAGGACTGTTTTGCGTCAGTTTTCTCTGTCGCATTGGGAGAACGGTAATGAATTGCAGTAATCAGTCTATTAGTATTATAATGTATATGACTAAATAACTCTTAGAATGCACGTACATCTAAGGTTATCTTAAAATAAACCCATAGAATCAAAAGACTAACAAGTGAATTGTCATCGCGATAACTAAATGTAGGTCTATTAAATTAAAACTAAAATTATAATTCATATAATATAAATGGACCAAAAATAAACTCAAAATATTCTACTTCTAGATAAACTAAATAAGCAACAGATAAAAATGTTTTAACGGAGAAACTACAAACTAAAGAAATATTCAGACATGTCTGAAATTTAATAAAAATTCACCTGAAAAGGTTATCTTTCTATAAACATTATCTGAAACGTAACGTTTCAAGAAAATTGTTAAGGATTTTAACTGAATTTATGAAAACAAGGTTAAGAAGAGAAAAAAAAATACTGTGTACACGAAATACATATAAGAAGTTGTCATTTAACAAAAAAAAAAAATGTAAACTGTTTGAAATTTTAATCTTAATTATATGGTTTATTGTTAATATTTCGAGCGATAGTTGTCGATTTAAAACTATACAGAGTCGTAGTTTCTTTCAGACATCAAGAAATTTACTCTTCCCTTTTAAAAAACTTATTCTCCTCCGCCATGTGTATCAACTCGTCCATATCAGCTTTGTCTATGTCTTCATCGCCATAGCCCCATACATCGGGATGAGTTCCGTCGCCCGTCTTCTGGGCCCTTCTCAAGATCATGTCATTGGAGACGCTTTTTAAATCATACGCCCATCCCAGCCGAGCGAAAAAGTTAATAAAGCTTGTCGATGGGTTGTACACGTTGCCTAGCTCACCGGTCTTGTAGTCCCATGGAAACACGTGGTGGTAATTATGCCATCCCTCGCCCAAAGCCGCTAAGGAAACTGCTAGGTTTTCTACTGAACTAATATACCTAAAAAAAGAAAATAAATTATACAATAGTAAAACAAAGCATTACCGTTCTAGATGTTTGTAAAATATTTATAAAAAATATAGTGGGTAAAGGGGTATAATGCGAAAACATGCAGTTGATTCCAGTTTACTCCAATTAGCCTCTTCTACTCAAATCCGACTCTCACCTTCACGCTGGTGTCCCCTGTAAACCGAGCAACCCAACTGGAGATCCGGTATCCAACCCGGGTGGAAAATTGGGTCGGGAACTGACGAGAGCGGGTAAAATGGTTCTCCAAAAAGGGGTTGTGTTATGGACCGGCGTTCAAAACATGTAAAAAATGGAGCCACGAAACATAAATTATTGCCTTGGAACAGGACGGATATTGAATATAAACTACATAGGCAATGGAATAAGGATACTTGCATAGGAACGTGGAATGTGTTAAGTTGGAACAGACCTGGAATAGCAAAAAGAGCCATTAGATAATTGCAAAACTATAACATGGATATAACAGAAATACAGAAAATAAGAGGGACAGCAACGTAAATTTGGAAATGGAGGATGCTATAGTCTTGTCGTCGAGTAGTGAGAAGAGATATAAATACGGATGTGGAGTTCTCATTGCAAAAAGGTTAAAGACGACAGTGAGGAAAGATTTTAAACCAATAAACGAACAAATCTTTTATATTACACTCAAAGGTAAGTGGTTAAATCTCAGTATATTCTCAATATAGAGGAAAGGCACCAAATTTGAGACACTTTTTTTGAAAAACAAATATAAAACAGAATATTCAAAAGTTTTACAACATTTATTTTAAAAACTTAAATTTAATGTTTCTAGAACACAACAAAAAAATAATAAAGCGATTAAAACATATATTTTTGCAAAAAAATACATTTAATTTTTTTTGCGACATTTAATATTAAAAATAAAAGGTGCCCTAATTTGGGATAGCCAGGTATCTAAACTTGAGACAGATAACTTAATTTGAGATACTATTCAAAAAAGCCATTTCCTTAGCAGAATAGGCAAATAAATGTGGACTTTATTTCTCCACAGTTTTTATGTGCCCACCTGACACATTGGTAACACTTTGTCCATCGTTCGCCATATCTATCGTCGGAAAATTTGCCGGTGCAAAATAAACATTCCGCGTCGTTTTCTTCACTTTCATTGGATGATGAATCAGCTAATGGAAAGTCTTCACTGCTATCTGAGCTTGAACTCGTAGAAACTTTCCGCTTCCTTCTTGATGTTTTGCCTTTTGATGTAGGAGGTTGACCTACGTCTTCATCTGCTATTTCTTCTTCGGGCGTTGCTGTTTTTTTTTATCACCTTTTGAACACCTTTTGTTGAACTCTTTTTTTCTGGAGTAAATACACAATCCAAGTTTAGCTGGTGTACTAATTTTTTTGCTTTTTTCTTCTGCAAACTTTGCTGTAATTCTTCTGTGTAGGGTGTTAGAGTAATTACTGAAGCCTTTCCCGATCTGGCATGTGGTTTTTTAGTGGTATCTCTCTTGTATGTATGCATGTAGGGATTGGACAGATGTCTTTCGGAGAAACAAGTTGTTGATAAGGTAGTGGTGGATAAGGAGTTCTATGTTCTCGCATTGGATGATTTGGTTCTATTATTTGTTAGTCCCTTATGTTTTGTGTTTCTAAGTGCTCTTGAATTCCAAATTTAAAGTCCCTAAAAATATGGAGACAAATAGGGACCAGTCCAGTTTTTCGGAAACCATTGCAAGATATTTACATCGTCGCAGCTTTGTTATACGCTTTACAAAAAATACTGGCAACGACATAAGGCGACACAACACTCAACTGATTTTCTCTAAGCCAGTTTTCTATTTCTTATGCGTAGTAAGTTTTCAGAGGTGCCATAAAAGCAACATCCAACGGTTGCATTTTATGTGTAGAATGTGGTGGGAGGCAAATAATCGTCACATGATTCTGTTTGGCCAAATCTATTAGAGCAACGTTTCTCGTATGAGAATAGTGACCATCAAGGACGAGACCATCGGCCTGTACCCAACCTGACACATGGCATTCTGGGACTGCTCCAGTGGGAGCTCCTAGCATCAACTTTGTTTTCATATTTTTTCTAGGTAAGATTAATAATGGTGGAACGAAAACTCCTGCAGCATTCATACATGTAATAGCAGTAATCAGCTAGCCCCTTTCTGCTGAAGTAAGTGACGGAACCTGCTTCTTCCCTCTCATGGAAATTACTTTGCTATGTTTGTGATGAACAATTGTAAGGCCCGTTTCGTCTACACTGAATATACGTTTTGCAGGGTTAGTAAGCTTAAGATGTTCTGGTTCTTACAGGTCAAAGAACTTGGATACACATTTTCAGGAGTAAAAGATTTTACTCGAGCACATGACCTTCCCTGAGGAGTAGGCATTGAAAGCGTCGAATGCCTTTTCAGAAAGAGCCTCAACCATTTCTTTCCGGCTGATTTTTTGACTCCGCTAAATGGATGTGGTATTGAGTTTCGTATTGCAAGTTAAAGTCCCAGTCGTTTTATATCACGCGCACTTGCCCGAAATAACCACAACTTCGAAGTAGTAAGAGTTTAAATATCTGGGGGCGGTAATCACAGATGAAAACAACATAGAAAAAGAGGTCTCAGCAAAAATAACTGCGGAAAATGAAGCATCATAAGCAGATAAAAAGAAAATCTAAATTAGGACTTTACTTGTCAATTATTCGCCCAGTTATTACATATGGAAGTGAAACATGGACTCTACATCAGCGGCAAATAAATAAGCTGCTGGTATTTGAAAGGAAGATTCTCTGAATGATGTCTCTTGGTTTTGTATAGGATTCCCCATGTCTGCTGCCTTATTTTGTAGTGTAGTTGTAGGTATTTGTTTGTTTGGTAACTTTTGGCGCAACCTCTATAATTAGCTGGGTACATGTACAGTGTACACGTTTAGGTACTTTATTTTATGGTTTTTCATAATATTTTGTTAAATGTAAAATTTCATATACTTTTTTTTGTATTTTCCCCTTTACTAAAAGTAAGTGCAAATAGTGGCAGTGGTGATTTATCCTTTCCTTTTAGTAATTGGGTTACGTTTTCTATTTTATATCCATTATTCTTTAAATCTTCGCTTATTAGCTTGGCAAGTTTGATGTTGTTTTATAGCAAGGCTGTACTTCCTTTGGGGAGTCGCTTGCCTTCCATTTTTTTGCCTTTGTTTCGAACTCGAATCCAATCTGTTACTTTACTTAGTTCATCTTCTTCGGTGCGATATTCTATATCTTCACTTTGCAGTTGTTTCTTCTTCTATTTTCTTTTGTACAGTATCTATTCGGGTTTTCATTTGTTATATGATCATTTTTAGATTTTCTATTGCTTGTTTATCCTGTTCCCAGGTATTGTATAACATCTCTCGTTTTGGCTTATTGCTTGATTCTCAGTAAAGAGCACTTGATATTGTTGAACAAGTATTGCCTCACTTGGTGCAGTCGGTCTAGGGAGAACATATTGTCTCTTTCTATATTTCCGCACACCCTTTTCACATTTTGGTCTGTCATCCCTTGGACTATTTAACTATCTATTTATGAAGGCGGACTCCCACTGCGACGTCACGATACACCCATCGATGAATGTGAACTTAAGCTTATCTTGGTTTTGAATGACGTATAATGTAAGGATGATGTTAAAGCCGATTTATCTAGGATTGGGGTAGAACAATGGGAAATAAAGCGCAAGATCGGAGAAGATTGGTGGCTAAAGTGGATATGGCGAAGGCTTATCACGAGTTGTAAAGCTAGTCAAAAAGAAGATTTATAAAAATTTAATATGTATAAATCAATTTAAGAAACAAATGCTCTTCTTTGGCTTTTGTAAAATTATTGATTTTAGATTCTCGACATTTTCTATGAATCAGTCTCAGGCCATTGAGTTGGGGTGTAGAAGTTTCTACATTGTAAAATTACATGCACGTAATTCTTCAATGGCATCATACTAGACAATCGAAACAGCTTGTAATTAACATCCCGACGTATGAGTGGGAACCCAAACTGTACTAATACTTATATACTTATGAAACGAATCTGACGGATTATAAAGGCATTCACATTTTACTTTTTTCCAACTTGTCTTGAGTGAAATGTCTTTAACATTTTTTAGGGGTCCCCCTTTTATTTCTTCGAACCCGAACAGCTATTAGTTTTCTGAGAGCATATGGATCACTTTTCGTTCTCAAGATATAATGTCCAGAAGGCTTCAGTGAGCAGGACACCCCAGAAGACATTCTGACAAAAGAATAGTAAGGCTAGCATGAGAATCGCACAGAGCAATAGAGAAGAAGACTTTAAAGCTATAGAAATGGAGAATTGGATAAAGATTGCTTAAGCCAGAGAGGAATGTTGTCAAGTCAGCTAAACCCACGAAGAGTTGTAACGCTACGGAGAAGAAAAAAAGAACGGAGAATTATTATAGTCGGTTCGCTATTCCCAGTTCGAACTGTCTAATGAATTTAGTAATTATTTTTTTGCGAAGTTAGTTACTTTTTGGCAGAATAAAAGTGGCTGGAAATTACTATACAACCAAGAACACCAATATTAATAGTCATCATCATCAATCAGCCAATCCCGTCCACTGCTGGACATAGGCCTCCCTCAGTTCTTTCCAGTGTTCTCTACACTGGGCCGCTTGTAGCCAATATTAATAGTAAACAAACTAAATAGTAAATAAAATAGAACTTTACGAATTACCGACAATCAATATTTATTTATCTGCACCATATAATAAATAGTTATGTTAAATTATAACAACTGAAATATATTTTTTAAATATATACTACCCAAAATTTTATGGGTTTAGTATACACTTCCACTATTTATACTAATTCTTCTTTTTTTAATGAAAGAATTCGGTAATAAAAGTTTATTTAAGCTGTTAATACTGTGAGCTAGGAACTTTTGTGTTGTAGGTTTCCAGCTATGAATCTGTCAAAATATGCCCGAGTTGAGCGAATGGACCTTATTATCATCATTGGCACTACATTCCTGTATGGGCCAAAGCCTTCTTTAGAACATTCTACCATTTCGTCCTATCTCTAGCAACTCTTCTCTATCATTTATTGAATTTTAAGTCATCTTCCAAATTGTCTAGGTACTTAAGTTTCGGTTTACCTCTAGTACTTCGTCCCACTGGTTCTCTTCGGTCAAATACTTTTCTCACCATCGCGTCATGCCCTGTACTGTATAACGCCCTCTATATATGCCTTTTTCTATATAAGTGATAGCGTCTACTCCACAAACCCTGCTCTTTTAGTTCTCCGTATATTCTTCATATACTCCGTATGCTATTTTTGCTCTACTACACAATAAAGGCAGGCAACGAGAAACCAAGTAGGTCGTAACTTTCTCAAGAAAAAACCATTGTAATGGCTGAATGTTCTGATCAGTTAGAATCTCAAATAATTTTTTTTTAAGAGAGCAAAATAAGTACATAAAATGTAAGAAGGATGCACCAGGTAGGAAAAATTAATAACATCATTAAATAAAATAAAGCAGCTAGATATAAGTATCCTTGGGACAAATGAAATTATATGGTAAAAGTTCTGACAAAGCAACTATAGACAATCATACTGTATACTTAGCAGAAGAAGGCAATCCGAACATAGAAATGGGGTAGCAATATTTTTGACAAAGGATATGAAGAAAGCTGGAAAAAAATGTCTCATTCTAAGACAGGTTATTAATGATACAACTAACTGTAAACATAGGCATGCTTCTATTTCTGAATAATTCCGATGAATTAGAGACACATCTTCTGGTCAGGCGTTCCCTTGTATTAATGTTCAACTGATGTAAGTGAATATAAATGGAAATACAGGCAATAAATATCTTGTATTTTTAGAAGTTATAATCAACCCAATGAAACTTTTAAGCACAGAGTACAGAACAATCATTGTAGAACATACATTTAAACAAGAAAACCAATCAATCGTATTTAAAGGAAAATAGGTGCTTGCTAGAACGTTAATCTACTATCCATAGATGTTTACCAATATTACAAAA